>NC_092735.1:26732615-27044863 GCF_047496885.1 Scyliorhinus torazame | reverse complement strand
CAGGTCGCTACACTGCCTTTGCAATGCCTCTACCGGTTTCTCTGTTTCCTCTCTTACCAGGACTGCACCTTTTCGTACTGTGTCTGGAAGCTGCTTAGGTGCGCCAGACAAGACTGGTGTGCCCTCTTGGCATCATGGGCAGCACGGTAGCATTGTGGATAGCACAATTGCTTCACAGCTCCAGGGTCCCAGGTTCGATTCCAGCTTGGGTCACTGTCTGTGCGGAGTCTGCACATCCTCCCCGTGGGCGTGGGTTTCCTCCGGGTGCTCCGGTTTCCTCCCACAGTCCAAAGATGTGCAGGTTAGGTGGATTGGCCGTGATAAATTGCCCTTAGTGACCAAAATTGCCCTTAGTATTGGGTGGGGTTACTGGGTTATGGGGATAGGGTGGCGGTGTTGACCTTGGGTAGGGTGCTCTTTCCAAGAGCCGGTGCAGACTCGATGGGCCGAATGGCCTCCTTCTGCACTGTAAATTCTATGATAATCTATGATATGATCATCCACCTCTCCGTCCTTTGCTGCTAAATTCTTTCTCAACTCTATGTTCTCTTTCTCAACCTCACTTACATCGACTTTGGTCATTCGATGTACTCTTTACGGAGCATCCGAACGACCTCCACTGTGCCTCGCAATTGTGCCAGACAGGACACGATTGCCACCGGCTTGCGTGCTTTTCCCACGCTTTTCTTATGAATCTCTGACAGGTTCTCCCACCAAGTATGTCCTATTCTCCCGGGTTCTGTTTCCTTATTCTCACAGAATTCACTCCAAAGGGGCCATCCTTTCCCTTTGAGGTACTTCCTGATTTCCTCTTCCCAAACGGGACACTGTCCTTCTCTGCTGCTGGTCGCTGCGACCACAAATTCTTCGGGGTTCATGAGGCATTGCATTGCTTGCATTGCCATCTTTCCTCTCTAAATACTCTCTTAAAATTTGGAACGAGGGGTATTAAGGCGATGCTGTAATTACGGGTACGGCTTTCGCTATTTTCCGGACTACAAACTCCCGACAGTTTTTCGCAACAAAAATCTATCAGTTTTACCTTATAGCCCTGTTAGTTACGCATGCATTAACACACTTCCGAATTACGAGGATTGTTCAGAACTGCTTGAACACTTAGAACATAGAACATAGAACAATACAGCGCAGTACAGGCCCTTCGGCCCACGATGTTGCACCGAAACAAAAGCCATCTAACCTACACTATACCATTATCATCCATATGTTTATCCAATAAACTTTTAAATGCCCTCAATGTTGGCGAGTTCACTACTGTAGCAGGTAGGGCATTCCACGGCCTCACTACTCTTTGCGTAAAGAACCTACCCCTGACCTCTGTCCTACATCTATTACCCCTCAGTTTAAGGCTATGTCCCCTCGTGCTAGCCATTTCCATCCGCGGGAGAAGGCTCTCACTGTCCACCCTATCTAACCCTCTGATCATTTTGTATGCCTCTATTAAGTCTCCTCTTAACCTTCTTCTCTCTAACGAAAACAACCTCAAGTCCATCAGCCTTTCCTCATAAGATTTTCCCTCCATACCAGGCAACATCCTGGTAAATCTCCTCTGCACCCGTTCCAAAGCCTCCACGTCCTTCCTATAATGCGGTGACCAGAACTGTACGCAATACTCCAAATGCGGCCGTACCAGAGTTCTGTACAGCTGCAACATGACCTCCTGACTCCGGAACTCAATCCCTCTACCAATAAAGGCCAACACTCCATAGGCCTTCTTCACCACCCTATCAACCTGGGTGGCAACTTTCAGGGATCTATGTACATGGACACCTAGATCCCTCTGCTCATCCACACTTTCAAGAACTTTTCCATTAGCCAAATATTCCACATTCCTGTTTTTCCTTCCAAAGTGAATCACCTCACACTTCTCTACATTAAACTCCATTTGCTACCTCTCAGCCCAGCACTGCAGCTTATCTATATCCCTCTGTAACCTGCTACTTCCTTCCACACTATCGACAACACCACCGACTTTAGTATCGTCTGCAAATTTACTCACCCACCCTTCTGCGCCTTCCTCTAGGTCATTGATAAAAATGACAAACAGCAACGGCCCCAGAACAGATCCTTGTGGTACTCCACTTGTGACAGAACTCCATTCTGAACATTTCCCATCAACCACCACCCTCTGTCTTCTTTCAGCTAGCCAATTTCTGATCCACATCTCTAAATCACACTCAATCCCCAGCCTCCGTATTTTCTGCAATAGCCTACCGTGGGGAACCTTATCAAACGCTTTGCTGAAATCCATATACACCACATCAACTGCTCTACCCTCGTCTACCTGTTCAGTCACCTTCTCAAAGAACTCGATAAGGTTTGTGAGGCATGACCTACCCTTCACAAAGCCATGCTGACTATCCCTGATCATATTATTCCTATCTAGATGATTATAAATCTTGTCTCTTATAATCCCCTCCAAGACTTTACCCACTACAGACGTGAGGCTCACCGGTCTATAGTTGCCGGGGTTGTCTCTGCTCCCCTTTTTGAACAAAGGGACCACATTTGCTATCCTCCAGTCCTCTGGCACTATTCCTGTATCCAATGATGACATAAAAATCAAAGCCAATGGTCCAGCAATCTCTTCCCTGGCCTCCCAGAGAATCCTAGGATAAATCCCATCAGGTCCCGGGGACTTATCTATTTTCAGCCTGTCCAGAATTGCCAACACCTCTTCCCTACGTACCTCAATGCCATCTAATCTATTTACCTGGAGCTTAGCATTCTCCTCCACAACATTATCTTTTTCCTGAGTGAATACTGACGAAAAATATTCATTTAGTATCTCGCCTATCTCTTCAGGCTCTACACACAACTTCCCATCCCTGTCTTTGACTGGTACTACTCTGTCCCTAGTCATTCGCTTATTCCTGACATACCTATAGAAAGCTTTTGGGTTTTCCTTGATCCTTCCTGCCAAATACTTCTCATGTCCCCTCCCTGCTCATCTTAGCTCTCTCTTTAGATCCTTCCTCGCTACCTTGTAACTATCCATCGCCCCAACTGAAACTTCACACCTCATCTTCACATAGGCCTCCTTCTTCCTCTTAACAAGAGATTCTACTTCTTTGGTAAACCACGGTTCCCTCGCTCGGCACCTTCCTCCCTGCCTGACTGGTACATACTTATCAAGAACACGCAGTAGCTGATCCTTGAACAAGCTCCACTTATCCAGTGTGTCCAAAACTTGCAGCCTACTTCTCCACCTTATCCCCCCCAAGTCACGTCTAATGGCATCATAATTTCCCTTCCCCCAGCTATAACTCTTGCCCTGCGGTGTATACTTATCCCTTTCCATCCTTAACGTAAACGTCACCGAATTGTGGTCACTGTCCCCAAAGTGCTCACCTACCTCCAAATCCAACACCTGGCCTGGTTCATTACCCAAAACCAAATCCAATGTGGCCTCGCCTCTTGTTGGCCTGTCAACAAACTGTGTCAGGAAACCCTCCTGCACACACTGAACAAAAAACGACCCATCTAATGTACTCGAACTATATCTTTACCAGTCAATATTTGGAAAGTTAAAGTCTCCCATAATAACTACCCTATTACTTTCGCTCTTATCCAGGATCATCCTCGCCATCCTTTCCTCTACATCCCGAGAACTATTTGGAGGCCTATAGAAAACTCCCAACAGGGTGACCTCTCCTTTCCTGTTTCTAACCTCAGCCCATACTACCTCGGAAGATGAGTCCCCATCTAGCATCCTCTCCGCCACCGTAATACTGCTCTTGACTAGCAGCGCCACACCTCCCCCTCTTTTGCCTCCTTCTCTGAGCTTACTAAAACACCTAAACCCCGGAACCTGCAACATCCATTCCTGTCCCTGCTCTATCCACGTCTCCGAAATGGCCACAACATCGAAGTCCCAGGTACCAACCCATGCTGCCAGTTCCCCTACCTTATTTCGTATACTCCTGGCATTGAAGTAGACACACTTCAAACCACCTACCTGAACACTGGCCCCCTCCTGCGACGTCAAATCGGAGCTCCTGACCTCTATACTCTCATTCTCCCTTACCCTAAAACTACAATCCAGGTTCCCATGCCCCTGCTGCATTAGTTTAAACCCCCCCAAAGAGCACTAACAAATCTCCCCCCCCAGGATATTTGTGCCCCGCAGGTTCAGATGTAGACCATCCTGTCTGTAGAGGTCCCACCTTCCCCAGAAAGAGCCCCAGTTATCCAGAAATCTGAATCCCTCCCGCCTGCACCATCCCTGTAGCCACGTGTTTAATTGCTCTCTCTCCCTATTCCTCATCTCACTATCACGTGGCACGGGCAACAACCCAGAGATAACAACTCTGTTTGTTCTAGTTCTGAGCTTCCATCCTAGCTCCCTGAAAGCCTGCCTGACATCCTTATCCTCTTTCCTACCTATGTCGTTAGTGCCAATGTGGACCACGACTTGGGGCTGCTCCCCCTCCCCCTTAAGGACCCGGAAAACACGATCCGAGACATCACGTACCCTTGCACCTGGGAGGCAACATACCAAACGTGAGTCTCTCACGCTCCCACAAAATCTCCTATCTGTGCCCCTGACTATAGAGTCCCCAATTACTAATGCTCTGCTCTTCTCCCCCCTTCCCTTCTGAGCAACAGGGACAGACTCTGTGCCAGAGGTCTGTACCCCATGGCTTACCCCTGGTAAGTCCCCCCCCCCACAAGTATCCAAAGCGGTATACTTGTTTCTCAGGGGAACGACCGCAGGGGATCCCTGCACTGACTGTTTTTTCCCCGTCCCTCTTACAGTTACCCATCTATCTCCAATCTTTGGTGTAACTAATTCCCTGAAGCTGCTATCTATGACCCCCTCTGCCTCCTGAATGATCCGAAGTTCTTCCAACTCCAGCTCCAGTTCCCTAACTCGGTCTTGGAGGAGCTGGAGATGGCAGCACTTCCTGCAGGTAAAATCAGCAGGGACACTAACGGCATCCCTCACCTCAAACATCCTGCAGGAGGAACATTGCACTCCCTTCCCTGCCATTCCTCTAACTTTCTACCAAGATCTGGCTAACAACTAAATTAAATTTTTTTATATATAAAAAAAAATAAAAAAATTATTAATAACAATAATAAAATATGGTACTTACCTCACACCAAAGGGTTTTATTATTAGGTTAGAGGAGGAGGGCGGGTGGGAGACACTACACGTGTAGTGTCTCGGGTTTCCTCTCCACCAGAATTTATTGGTGAGGGTCTTCCCAGAAGTCCGCGGGTCGACTTCCTGTTCCCACCTTAAACACTAGAATTTTTAAAAAAAAATTATTTGAAGGGGAAACTTACCTCCCAGAAATCACTTCCGCACTGCCCCCGCTGAAATGGAATAGCCTGCTCCGCTCCTGCTGAAATCGACTTGGCCTGCAAGGTAAGCAAGTTGTTAATCTGCGCTTTTTCAAAATTCCCGCGCTGATTCTAAGGTCCCAGCTCTCACTCCCGAACTCAATAGCTGACCTGCAAGGTAAGCAAGTTAATCTGTACTCACCTCACCACAGACAGCGACCTTTTAAATGGTCCCCTCTGCCTCGCAGCCCCTGCGCTTTTTCAAAATTCCCGCGCTGATTCTAAGGTCCCAGCTCTCACCCCCGAACTCAACAGCTGACCTGCAAGGTAAGCAAGTTAATCTGTCAAATTGCACACTACGAGATAGGCGCTCCAAACTTGTGGCTTTTCTGTTCCCAATTAGGTTCTAATTCAAATTTTGGGTTCTCCCGGAGTGGTTAAGCCACTTCTAAGTCGGGTCCCATCAGGATGTCGCCAGTAATATGTTGCTAACTTTGGTTGGTTCAATTTTCGTAATTTGCTCTGTTTCTATAACCTTTGCTCTAGAGTCGCCAGGTATCTTTATGTTACCACCACGAGGTTCAAGTTCAAGTACTGATCAATAACTCAACACACCAATTAGTAAGATTCAAATCAAAACACATTTATTATGCACAGTAAATCGCTACTCATGCATAAACTCTACTTTCTAGACTATTCTCTATCACTAAAAGGCCTAAACTTAGCTTCGGAATTGGCCCACCAGGTCAGGGGAACAAATGGCCTTTCATTCAATTCTGAGTCTGCAGGAGTCAAAAGCTGGTATGGACTCGTAGCGTGCATTGACTGGAGACTTACTTGGTTGGTGCGGCAGTTTGGGCAGTTCACTCTCAAGGGTTGATTCGCTGCTGAGTGACCCTGCTAAGAAGACTGATTTGAACTTGGGGGCTTTACTTTATAGTCCCCAGGGGTTTCCCGCCCTTTGGGGCGGACCCTGTACCTGGTTCAAATGATTGGACTGCGTTCCGATCACTTGGATCGATTTCCCCAATACTGGAGTTGTTCCCTGATCGCTGGGCGGTCCCTAAATGTCCGTTGGCCTTCCTTTGTCTTGGCTCCTGCTGGCGCTGAGGAGTCTGGCTTGGCCTTATTCACCTGAAGTGTATCAATTGTGCCTGGGAATCGCTCATTACTATGCAGATGGCTGCTGGTTTCAGTGCTGTCTGGTTTTTGCAAGTTCTAATACACAGGATTTCTGCACTTGCTGGTTTTTGCCTGTGTTGGCTGAATTTCCCTGTAGTCTTTGCGGTTCTCCATTTTAAGTCGGGAAGTGGCCAATCCAGGTGGCTACAGTTCTGTACATAAAAGGCAGGACAAATCCATCCCAACCAATTAACCTATCGGTCCACTCTAATCTTAGAATCACCACACTGCAGAAGCAGACCATTTCACTCATTCCTAAGGGGCAATTTAGCACGGCCAGCTAAACTTACACATATTTGGTCTGCAGGAGGAAACCAGAGCACCCGGAGGAAATCCACACAGACACAGGGAGAACTTGCAAACTCCACACAATCACTCAAGGCTGGAATTGAACCTGGGTCCCAGGCACTGTGAAAGAGAAAACCGTGCCACCCCACTAAAGTGATGGAAGGGGTCATCAACAGTGTTATCAAGCGGCACTTACTCAGCAATAACCTGCTCACAGTTTGGGTTCCGCCAGGGTCACTCAGCTCCTGACCTCATTTACAGCCTTGGTTCAAACATGCACACAAGAGCTGAACTCCAGAGGTGAGGTGAGAGTGACTGCCCTTGACATCAAGGCAGCATCAGGAGCCCCAGCACAATTGGAGCCATTGGGAATAAACAGGGAACCTCTCCGCTGGTTGGAGTCATACTTGGCACAAAGGATGGTGGTTGTGGTGGTTGGAGGACAGTTTTCTCAGGCGCTGGGACATCACTGCAGGAGTTCCTCAGGTTGCGGCCTAGGCCCGACCATCTTCAGCTGCTTCATCAGTGACATTGCTACCATCATAGGGTCAGAACTGGGAACTTTGCTGCTTATTGCACAATGTTCATCATAATGGTGTCAGCATGTACAGGGGATCCCCGGGGACTGTGTCAGTATTTACAGGGGGTCCCCGGGGACTGTGTCAGTATTTACAGGGAGTCCCCGGGGAGTGTGTCAGTATTTACAGGTGTCCCCGGGTAGAGTGTCAGTATTTACAGGGTGACTCGGGGAGAGTGTCAGTATTTACAGGGGGTCCCCGGGGACTGTGTCAGTATTTACAGGGGGTCCCCGGGGACTGTGTCAGTATTTACAGGGAGCCCCGGGGAGTGTGTCAGTATTTACAGGGGGTCCCCGGGGACTGTGTCAGTATTTACAGGGGGTCCCCGGGGATTGTGTCAGTATTTACAGGGAGCCCCGGGGAGTGTGTCAGTATTTACAGGGAGTGCTCGGGGACTGTGTCAGTATTTACAGGGGGTCCCCGGGGACTGTGTCAGTATTTACAGGGAGTGCTCGGGGAGTGTGTCAGCATTTACAGTGGGTCCCCGGGGACTGTGTCAGTATTTACAGGGAGTCCTCGGGGAGTGTGTCAGCATTTACAGTGGGTCCCCGGGGACTGTGTCAGTATTTACAGGGAGTCCTCGGGGAGTGTGTCAGTATTTACAGGGGGTGCTCGGGGACTGTGTCAGTATTTACAAAGGGTCCCAGGGGTGTGCATCAGTATTTACAGGGGGTCCTCGGAGAATGTGTCAGTATTTACAGAGGGTCCCAGGGGACTGTGTCAGTATTTACAGGGAGTCCCCGGGGAGTGTGTCAGTATTTACAGAGGGTCCCAGGTGTGTGCATCAGTATTTACAGGGGGTCCTTGGGGAGTGTGTCAATATTTACAGAGGGTCCCAGGGGACTTGTCAGTATTTACAGGGAGTCCCCGGGGAGTGTGTCAGTATTTACAGGGAGTCCCTGGGGAGTGTGTCAGTATTTACAGGGGGTCCCCGGGGAGTGTGCCAGTATTTACAGGTGTCCCCGGGGAATGTGTCAGTATTTACAGGGGGGCCCCGGGGAGTGTGTCAGTATTTACAGGGGGGCCCCGGGGAGTGTGTCAGTATTTACAGGTGTCCCCGGAGAATGTGTCAGTATTTACAGGGGGCCCCGGTGAGTGTGTCATGATTTACAGGGAGTGCCCGGTGAGTCTGTCAGTATTTACAGGGGTCCCCGGGGAGTATGTCAACATTTACAGGGGGTCCCCCAGAAGTGTGTCAGTATGTACAGGGAGTCCCCGGGGAGTGTGTCAGTATTTACAGGGGGTGCCCGGGGAGTGTATCAGCATTTACAGACGGTCCCCGGGGACTGTGTCAGTATTTACAGGGGGTCCCCGGGGACTGTGTCAGTATTTACAGGGAGTCCTCGGGGAGTGTGTCAGCATTTACAGGGGGTGCTCGGGGACTGTGTCAGTATTTACAAAGGGTCCCAGGGGTGTGCATCAGTATTTACAGGGGGTCCTCGGAGAATGTGTCAGTATTTACAGAGGGTCCCAGGGGACTGTGTCAGTATTTACAGGGAGTCCCCGGGGAGTGTGTCAGTATTTACAGAGGGTCCCAGGTGTGTGCATCAGTATTTACAGGGGGTCCTCGGGGAGTGTGTCAATATTTACAGAGGGTCCCAGGGGACTTGTCAGTATTTACAGGGAGTCCCCGGGGAGTGTGTCAGTATTTACAGGGAGTCCCTGGGGAGTGTGTCAGTATTTACAGGGGGTCCCCGGGGAGTGTGCCAGTATTTACACGTGTCCCCGGGGAATGTGTCAGTATTTACAGGGGGGCCCCGGGGAGTGTGTCAGTATTTACAGGGGGGCCCCGGGGAGTGTGTCAGTATTTACAGGTGTCCCCGGAGAATGTGTCAGTATTTACAGGGGGCCCCGGTGAGTGTGTCATGATTTACAGGGAGTGCCCGGTGAGTCTGTCAGTATTTACAGGGGTCCCCGGGGAGTATGTCAACATTTACAGGGGGTCCCCCAGAAGTGTGTCAGTATGTACAGGCAGTCCCCGGGGAGTGTGTCAGTATTTACAGGGGGTGCCCGGGGAGTGTATCAGCATTTACAGACGGTCCCCGGGGACTGTGTCAGTATTTACAGGGGGTCCCCGGGGACTGTGTCAGTATTTACAGGGAGTCCTCGGGGAGTGTGTCAGCATTTACAGGGGGTGCTCGGGGACTGTGTCAGTATTTACAAAGGGTCCCAGGGGTGTGCATCAGTATTTACAGGGGGTCCTCGGAGAATGTGTCAGTATTTACAGAGGGTCCCAGGGGACTGTGTCAGTATTTACAGGGAGTCCCCGGGGAGTGTGTCAGTATTTACAGAGGGTCCCAGGTGTGTGCATCAGTATTTACAGGGGGTCCTCGGGGAGTGTGTCAATATTTACAGAGGGTCCCAGGGGACTTGTCAGTATTTACAGGGAGTCCCCGGGGAGTGTGTCAGTATTTACAGGGAGTCCCTGGGGAGTGTGTCAGTATTTACAGGGGGTCCCCGGGGAGTGTGCCAGTATTTACAGGTGTCCCCGGGGAATGTGTCAGTATTTACAGGGGGGCCCCGGGGAGTGTGTCAGTATTTACAGGGGGGCCCCGGGGAGTGTGTCAGTATTTACAGGTGTCCCCGGAGAATGTGTCAGTATTTACAGGGGGCCCCGGTGAGTGTGTCATGATTTACAGGGAGTGCCCGGTGAGTCTGTCAGTATTTACAGGGGTCCCCGGGGAGTATGTCAACATTAACAGGGGGTCCCCCAGAAGTGTGTCAGTATGTACAGGGAGTCCCCGGGGAGTGTGTCAGTATTTACAGGGGGTGCCCGGGGAGTGTATCAGCATTTACAGACGGTCCTCGGGGAGTGTGTCAGTATATACAGGGAGTCTCTGGGGAATTTGTCCGTATTTACAGGGAGTTCCTGGGGAGCGTGTGAGTATTTACAGGCGGATCCAGGGGAGTGTGTCATTATTTACAGGGATTCCCCGAGGAGTGTGTCAGTATTTACAGGGGTTCCCGGGGAATGTGTCATTATTTACAGGGAGTCCCCGAGGAGTGTGTCAGGATTTACAGGGAGTCCCCAGGGAGTGTGTCAGTATTTACAGGGATACCCCGTGGAGTGCGTCAGTATTTACAGGGGATGCCCGGGAAGTGTGTCAGTATTTACAGGGAGTACCCGGGGAGTGTGTCGCTATTTACAGGGAGTCTCCGGGAAGTGTGTCAGTATTTACAGGGAGTCCCCGGGGAGTGTGTCAGTATTTACAGGGAGTCCACGGGGAGTGTGTCAGTATTTACAGGGAGTCCCCGGGCAGTGTGTCAGTATTTACAGGGAGTCTCCGGGGAGTGTGTCAGTATTTACAGGGTGTCTCGGGGAGTGTGGCAGTATTTACAGGGTGTCTCGGGGAGTGTGTCAGTATTTACAGGGAGTCCCCGGGGAGAGTGTCAGTATTTACAGGGATTCCCCGGGGAGTGTGTCAGTATTTACAGGGAGTCCCCGGGGAGTGTGTCAGTATTTACAGGGAGTCCCCGGGGAGTGTGTCAGTATTTACAGGGAGTCCCCGGGCAGTGTGTCAGTATTTACAGGAGTCCCCGGGGAGTGTGTCAGTATTTACAGGGGGTCCCAGGGGAGTGTGTCATTATTTACAGGGTGTCTCGGGGAGTGTGTCATTATTTACAGGGTGTCTCGGGGAGTGTGTCAGTATTTACAGGGAGTCCCTGGGGAGTGTGTCAGTATTTACAGGGAGTCCCCGGGGAGTGTGTCAGTATTTACAGCGGGTCCCGGGGAGTGTGTCAGTATTTACAGGGTGTCTCGGGGAGTGTGTCAGTATTTACAGGGAGTCCCTGGGGAATATGTCAGTATTTACAGGGAGTCCCTGGGGAGTGTGTCAGTATTTACAGGGAGTCCCCGGGGAGTGTGTCAGTATTTACAGTGGGTCCCAGGGGAGTGTGTCAGTATTTACAGGGAGTCCCCGGGGAGTGTGTCAGTATTTACAGGGGGTCCCAGGGGAGTGTGTCAGTATTTACAGGGAGTCCCTGGGGAGTGTGTCAGTATTTACAGGGAGTCCCTGGGGAGTGTGTCAGTATTTACAGGGAGTCCCCGGGGAGTGTGTCAGTATTTACAGCGGGTCCCAGGGGAGTGTGTCAGTATTTACAGGGTGTCTCGGGGAGTGTGTCAGTATTTACAGGGAGTCCCTGGGGAATATGTCAGTATTTACAGGGAGTCCCTGGGGAGTGTGTCAGTATTTACAGGGAGTCCCCGGGGAGTGTGTCAGTATTTACAGTGGGTCCCAGGGGAGTGTGTCAGTATTTATAGGGAGTCCACGTGGAGTGTGTCAGTATTTACAGGGAGTCCACGTGGAGTGTGTCAGTATTTACAGGGAGTCCCCGGGACTGTGTCAGTATTTACAGGGTGTCCCGGGGAGTGTGTCAGTATTTACAGTGGGTCCCCGGGGAGTGTGTCAGTATTTACAGGGAGTCCCCGGGCAGTGTGTCAGTATTTACAGGGAGTCCCCGGGGAGTGTGTCGGTATTTACAGGGAGTCTCCGGGAAGTGTGTCAGTATTTACAGGGAGTCCCCGGGGAGTGTGTCAGTATTTACAGGGAGTCCACGGGGAGTGTGTCAGTATTTACAGGGAGTCCCCGGGCAGTGTGTCAGTATTTACAGGGAGTCTCCGGGGAGTGTGTCAGTATTTACAGGGTGTCTCGGGGAGTGTGGCAGTATTTACAGGGTGTCTCGGGGAGTGTGTCAGTATTTACAGGGAGTCCCCGGGGAGTGTGTCAGTATTTACAGGGATTCCCCGGGGAGTGTGTCAGTATTTACAGGGAGTCCCCGGGGAGTGTGTCAGTATTTACAGGGAGTCCCCGGGGAGTGTGTCAGTATTTACAGGGACTCAACAGTGAGTGTGTCAGTATTTACAGGGAGTCCCCGGGCAGTGTGTCAGTATTTACAGGGAGTCCCCGGTGAGTGTGTCGGTATTTACAGGGAGTCTCCGGGAAGTGTGTCAGTATTTACAGGGAGTCCCCGGGGAGTGTGTCAGTATTTACAGGGAGTCCACGGGGAGTGAGTCAGTATTTACAGGGAGTCCCCGGGCAGTGTGTCAGTATTTACAGGGAGTCCCCGGGGAGTGTGTCGGTATTTACAGGGAGTCTCCGGGAAGTGTGTCAGTATTTACAGGGAGTCCCCGGGGAGTGTGTCAGTATTTACAGGGAGTCCACGGGGAGTGTGTCAGTATTTACAGGGAGTCCCCGGGCAGTGTGTCAGTATTTACAGGGAGTCTCCGGGGAGTGTGTCAGTATTTACAGGGTGTCTCGGGGAGTGTGGCAGTATTTACAGGGTGTCTCGGGGAGTGTGTCAGTATTTACAGGGAGTCCCCGGGGAGTGTGTCAGTATTTACAGGGATTCCCCGGGGAGTGTGTCAGTATTTACAGGGAGTCCCCGGGGAGTGTGTCAGTATTTACAGGGAGTCCCTGGGGAGTGTGTCAGTATTTACAGGGACTCAACAGTGAGTGTGTCAGTATTTACAGGGAGTCCCCGGGCAGTGTGTCGGTATTTACAGGGAGTCTCCGGGAAGTGTGTCAGTATTTACAGGGAGTCCCCGGGGAGTGTGTCAGTATTTACAGGGAGTCCACGGGGAGTGTGTCAGTATTTACAGGGAGTCCCCGGGCAGTGTGTCAGTATTTACAGGGAGTCTCCGGGAAGTGTGTCAGTATTTACAGGGAGTCCCCGGGGAGTGTGTCAGTATTTACAGGGAGTCCACGGGGAGTGTGTCAGTATTTACAGGGAGTCCCCGGGCAGTGTGTCAGTATTTACAGGGAGTCTCCGGGGAGTGTGTCAGTATTTACAGGGTGTCTCGGGGAGTGTGGCAGTATTTACAGGGTGTCTCGGGGAGTGTGTCAGTATTTACAGGGAGTCCCCGGGGAGTATGTCAGTATTTACAGGGATTCCCCGGGGAGTGTGTCAGTATTTACAGGGAGTCCCCGGGGAGTGTGTCAGTATTTACAGGGAGTCCCCGGGGAGTGTGTCAGTATTTACAGGGAGTCCCCGGGCAGTGTGTCAGTATTTACAGGGAGTCCCCGGGGAGTGTGTCAGTATTTACAGGGAGTCCCCGGGGAGTGTGTCAGTATTTACAGGGAGTCCCCGGGGAGTGTGTCAGTATTTACAGGGAGTCCCCGGGCAGTGTGTCAGTATTTACAGTGAGTCCCCGGGGAGTGTGTCAGTATTTACAGGGAGTCCCCGGGGAGTGTGTCAGTATTTACAGAGGGTCCCCGGGGAGTGTGCCAGTATTTACAGGGGGTCCCCAGGAAGTGTGTCAGTATTTACAGGGAGTCCCCGGGGAGTTTGTGAGTATTTACAGGGGGTCCCTGGGGTGTGTGTCAGTATTTACAGGGAGTCCCTGGGGAGTGTGTCAGTATTTACAGGGAGTTCCCGGGGAGTGTGTCAGTATTTACAGGGAGTCCCCGGGGAGTGTGTCAGTATTTACAGGGAGTCCCCGGGGAGTGTGTCAGTATTTACAGGGAGTCCCCGGGGAGTGTGTCAGTATTTACAGGGAGTCCCCGGGCAGTGTGTCAGTATTTACAGGGAGTCCCCGGGGAGTGTGTCAGTATTTACAGGGAGTCCCCGGGGAGTGTGTCAGTATTTACAGGGAGTCCCCGGGGAGTGTGTCAGTATTTACAGGGAGTCCCCGGGCAGTGTGTCAGTATTTACAGTGAGTCCCCGGGGAGTGTGTCAGTATTTACAGGGAGTCCCCGGGGAGTGTGTCAGTATTTACAGAGGGTCCCCGGGGAGTGTGCCAGTATTTACAGGGGGTCCCCAGGAAGTGTGTCAGTATTTACAGGGAGTCCCCGGGGAGTTTGTCAGTATTTACAGGGGGTCCCTGGGGTGTGTGTCAGTATTTACAGGGAGTCCCTGGGGAGTGTGTCAGTATTTACAGGGAGTTCCCGGGGAGTGTGTCAGTATTTACAGGGAGTCCCCGGGGAGTGTGTCAGTATTTACAGGATATGCCCAGGGACCTTGTCCTCTGAGCTGCCATCAGCATATGAGATGCCAGTCTTCTCCAGCATTTTTTTTCCTATCCCTTCTGCAACTCCATTTTTTAAGATCATTCTCATGACGCGTTTTCCATTCCTGTCAGAGATTTTACACAATGATTTCTTCAAAGTGTCCTTCGTAAAGTTGCCAACGTTATTTCCTGCGGAGTGGAATGCAGACAACCTCAGATTGAAGGAGTTGCCCAGGGACCAGAAATCGATGCTGTGATCAATCCTCTTAAACGCACCGCACTCTCTCATCATTAATAATAAATTAAAACCTTTGCCAGCTGTTAGTGGCCATTTTCCCCAACCCAAAACACACAGGAATTGGGTTGGTGAGAAATGTGCCCATTGTACAGTTGAATGGTAGCTGCAATTGAACTCAATACCACTGGTTAGTTATGGTGAAGTGCAATCTCGGTAGGGCGTTTGCTCCTGATTGCTGTGAAGTAACTCCTGATGGGATCAGCCCTCCTGTGATGCCTGTCACAGTCGCATTGCTCGCCGCCGCTTCCAGGCTGCGCGTGAGGAACCATTTTACCATTTTAGAGTTAATTGCGAATGGGCAGCTGTGATCCTGTGGCCTGGAAAAGGGTCATGTGTCTGAAAGAGGTGCGGGTTTTGCGAGGGATGGTGGAGGAAGGAACGTGCCCGATCTGGTGGCGTTCAAACATCCTCTTTGATTCGCGGTTGACGACAGCAACACCCTGCTTCGTCTCCTTATAGAAAACCTCACAATGTCGCCTCCCTCGCAAATGGGCGGACGCCTCAGGACGGGCTGCGGTCGATGCTGCCGCCTCCTCTGCCTCTCACTGACCATAAGACATTGGAGCAGAAGTGGGCCATTCGGTCCACCGAGTCTGCCCCGCGATTCAATGAGATCATGACTGATGTGTGGCAACCCTCAACACCACTTACCCGTCTTGTCCCCCAAACCCTCAAATCCCTTACTGACTGTGACTGGGGGAGTGTTGCACTGTCGCAGGTGCCACTTTTCAGACGAAAGGCTCCATCAGCTCCCTAGTTTTGATGCAAAAGATCGCCTGTGGCTCAAAGAAGGAGTTCTCCCTGGTGCCTTGGGGGCAATATTTATCCCAACCTGACTGGGAAGCAGATGATCTGACCAATCGCCACATTGCTGTTTGTGGGATCTTGCTGTTCGAAAATTGGCGGCAAAGTTTCCTCCATTACGGCAGCGGCTGCGTTTCAAACATTGGCCGCAAAGTGCTTTGGGACGTCCCTGGGGTGGGAGATCGGTGCTATATAAAGGCAAGTTCCACACTTCCTCCGTCCGCTGGGTTCTGGCCAACCCCACTCCCTCGAACGCGTAATTCTCTGGGTGCTATGTGGCGGGGCGCACATTCGCCCACGTTGAAGGGGAGGCTGGTGGGGGCGAGAAGGCGCAAAATCACTTTATCGGCCCACTTCACTCCCAGGGCTGGTCGCAGGTGTCAAAAGAACGGAGTAAAATAAAGGAGCAGTTACCCTTGCGAGCTGAAAATGAACGAATGACGCAGACCAGCTCCTGCTACGAAAATTAGAGGATTTTCTCTCTTTAATTGTGTAAAACAGACAAACGACCGACAACAGCGTCAGGCCTCGACCAATAGTAACAAACTGTGAAATATTTACATTTATTTACATTAGGATAAAGCAGCAGGTGAAGCGAATGTCACCCATGGCAGGGGATGGCACCGTGGCTACTCCAGGCCCACCGTTTTGCGCCGGGCATCGTCGCCCCGCCATTCGCCCGATTGCCGTTCGGAGCCTGGGTTCCCAGATGCAGAGCGGACAGGCGCGTCCACGCACAATGCCGCCTGCTGCCCACGCGGGGGACGCCGGGAGCTGCACCAAATTGTTCCAATTTGGGTATCGACGCAAAAAAAATAAAAGAATCGGCGGTTTAACACAACTCGAGGCAGCGCGCGTTATGTACAGACGATCAGAAACTGCGCAAGGTCCCGGCTCGGATTCCTTACTGCAATGTCCCAATCGGCCAAACCCCACCCCCACCATCCCTAACCCTCCCCCACCCACTCCCTTTTGCTTTCAAAATATATACAGATACATCTCAAAACCTTATCAAAAAAATGGCGTTTGACAAATCTAATCTCACTTCCCCAAGTGTGGTGCTGACCAATTAATGCTTTCTGTGGGGCACAGCCTCTGGTTTCACTCAATGGAATGAAAAGTTCTCACTGCAGATCACAGGTGTGGTTCTGTCCTTAAGAATTAACGCTCTCTTTAACAGTAAATTTACAACAAAAGCACACTTACTAAAATAAACAGAATACTGCAACAGGGTAAAGCAGCCTGTTTGATTGGCACGTCACCCACCGTCTCCAAGGCACAAGTCTGGAGTGTGAAGGAACACTCTCCACTTGCCTGGGTGAGCGCAGCTCCAACAACACTCCAGAAGCTCGACACCATCCGGGACAAAGCAGCCCCCCTTGATTGGCACCCCCTTCCTCAAACATTCACTCCCTCCTCCACCGTGTGTACCATCTACAAGATGCACTGCAGCAACTCGTCAAGGCTCCTTAGGCAGCACCTTCCAAACCCACTACGTTAACCATCTAGAAGGACAAGGGCAGCAGCTACATGGGAAGCCCACCATTTGAAATATATCGGCCGTTCCTGCACTGTCGTTGGGTCAAACTCCTGGAACTCCCTCCCTAACAGCACTGTGGGTGTACCTACACCACGTGGACTGCAGCGGGTTCAAGAAGGCGGCTCACCACCACCTTCTCAAGGGGCAATTAGGGATGGGCCTCAAATGCCGGCCTAGCCAGCGAGGCCCCACGTCTCATTGAAGAGAAAAGGAGCCTGTGAATGGATCGTTCCAGAAGGTCCAAGTGTCTTTCTCTCAAGACTTTCACTGACCCAGAGTACCTTTTTCCTGTCGAATCGATCCGGAATGCGACCCACTCGTAGGGGTCGAGGAGGTTAAGAGGTAGAGGCAAGAACTGGAGGTTTGTTCCGCCAGTCTGAGGGATCGTGACTGATCTGTACACTAACTCCAATCGCCGACCCAGGTTCCATGTTCCTCAGCTAGCAAAATGCAGATTGAATATGAATGGAGCTCAGGTCTATTCCTTTCTGCGGGATACAGCTCCACGCCTCTTCACAGGAAGGGGAAGTCTTCCCCTAGCCTCTCGCCTGAATGGGCTGGCCATGATTCCAACAATTTGCCCCCTTGACCTGGACTCCTCCAAGCAGTGGAAAATACTTCTTCCTATATTGCAGAGTTATCTATCATCATCATGTATATCGTCTATCTATCATCATTCCTACAAACTCCCTCCTGCAGGAAACATCTTTAAATTGCTCCCACCCCCAGCCCTCCCCCGCCCCCACACTCCTCCCCAGCCATCCCCCCACCCCAACCACCCCTAGCCCACTGGGGGTGGGGTGGGCGTGAAGGGGAAGAAGGGAATCGGCCTTTAACCTTCAGAGCTTTCCGGAAGAACAGAACGGCTGCATGGCTCCACTCAAAAGCAGCTAGCGTCAAGTCTCTGAATCTCAGGCGCGTCAAATTGGAAAGCAATGGCACCGGCAGCTTTCAACAGCGTTCTCGAAAACCAAGACAAAAACACAACGCGAAAACAAGGAGGTAAGTGCAGGGTTAAAACCAGCTTTCACGTCTCAATAAACAAAACAATCAGTCTGAGATAGAAGAGTCCAAATAAAAAAGAAAAGGGACCCTTCCTGCGGCTTTACGGCAAAAAGCTGGTTTTGCACTCTGGCTTTTTCAGGCCCAGTAGCATGCCGTCAAATTGGTAGGTTAGTTTTTTTTTGATTTTGCGGATCTCGCCTGTCTTGCCGTAGTTTCTCAGTGCCCGGGCCATCTTCTGGTAGGTCATTTTCTTACGGTTGCCCTTCTGCATGCCCCAGCGATGGGCCAGCAGCTCCTTGTGCTTGGAGGAGAACTGGAAGGTCCCCTTCTCACGGTCCAGCCACCAGACGCAATCCCTCATTTCCCCGCTCTTCAGCAGCTCCAGCAGGAACTGGTAGAGACGCACCTTCTTCCGGGCACCTGCGCGAGTCGGGAAGTAGGTTAGTCACAGGAGTAGCAACTTAACAACATTGAAGGTTTCCCACTAGAGACACGTGGGGCAGACAAAGCACGCGCGCCCATCCATCTTAGCTTGTCTTTCCTGGGATAGGTGTCTAGCCTGAAGCCAGAGAGCCACATCAAGCATGGCCGACCAAGAGACTCTCCCGTTCTTACCACAGTGTAGATGGGCTTTAGAGTGGTTTCACAGGTCAGCGCAACTTCGAGGGCCGAAGGGCCTGTACTGCGCTGTAATGTTCTATGTTCTATAACTGTCACAGCTCCATTGGAAGGAATTGCAGGTTGATAATCAACCTGTTTGGCCGGGTTATGAACGCACCTTCATTAATCGTTAAGTCCTGGGGTGGGACCCGAACCCAAAGCTTCTGGTTCAGAGGCAGGGATACTGCCCACTGCCCCACAAGACCTCCTTCAGGGGTAACGAGGTGGCTTGACATCAAGGCAGGTGGGTCTGTGCGGAACATAGAACATAGAACAGTACAGCACAGAACTGACCCTTCAGCCCTCGATGTTGTGCCGAGCTTTGTCCGAAACCAAGGTCAAGCTATCCCACTCCCTGTCATTCTGGTGTGCTCCATGTGCCGATCCAATAACCGCTTGAAAGTTCCTAAAGTGTCCGACTCCGAAGAGGCAAGCAGTCTGCACATCCTCCCCGTGTGTGCGTGGGTTTCCTCCGGGTGCTCCGGTTTCCTCCCACAGTCCAAAGATGCGCAGGTTAGGTGGATTGGCCATGATAAATTGCCCTTTGTGTCCAAAATTGCCCTTAGTGTTACTGGGTTATGGGGATAGGGTGGAGGTGTTGACCTTGGGTAGGGTGCTCTTTCCAAGAGCCGGTGCAGACTCGATGGGCCGAATGGCCTCCTTCTGCACTGTAAATTCTATGATAATGTATGAATGCAAGAGAGAGAAGAGAGAGAGGAGAGAGTAACTGCTTCAATGAGGAAGTGTGCACAACAGCATCATAGCGGTGGCACATGGGGCCAGAAAGGCAGGTAGCAGCAGTGGGGTGTCAACATCAGGGACGGACAGGATTAGATCCAGCTGCGAGGTCCTCCACAGCCAAATAGCTTGACGGGCAGGAGGGGGACAAGGTTATGGTGGCATGGAGGAAGGAAGGTGGCAAGACGTCAAGGGATGGCTGAGGGCGACTGGGGAAGAATCCTGTACCTGTGAGGCCCCGGCAGCAGGCTCAGAATCCAAAGGAGCGACAGCTGAAATATGTGGTAACAAAACCTAATAATACTCCAGGAAGGAAAGGGTCTGAATTGGGCTGGAGCGTTTTAATTATGAAGAGAGATTGGACAGACTGGGGTTGATTACCTCGGAGCAGAGGAGCCTGAGGGGGGGGGGACATGATTGAGATGTATAAAATTATGAGGGGCATAGATAGAGAGGAAGAAACTTTTCCCCTTGGTGGGGGGGATGACCAGGGGGCTAGATTTAAGGTAAGGGGCAGGAGGTAAAGAGGGGATGTGAGGAAAAACCTCTTTACTCAGAGGGTGGTGGAGTCTGGAACTCGCTGCCTTAAAAGGGCGATAGAGGCAGAGACCCTCATAACATTTAAGAAGTATTTAGAGGTACACTTGCGATGTTAAGGCAGACAAGGCTATGGGCCAAGTGCTGGAAAATGGGATTAGAATAGTTAAGTGGTTGTTTTTTACTGGGGCAGATGCAATGGTCCAAAGGGCCTTTTCAGTGCTGTAGGCCTCTATGACGTTGCCCATTTATCTATAAATAGCTTTCAATTAGTCATAGTTCAAAATGATTGAAGAAGCGAGGAGGGCATTGTTGTAATGTCACTAGACCCCCCCCCCACCCCCCGCGATGGGCCGAAGTCCCACTGCTTCTATGCCGGTCCCGCCGGTGTGAATTGAACCAGGTCCATTATCGGCGGGACCTGGCGGCGCGAGCGGGCTACGGGGTCCTGGGGGGGGGGCGCGGAGCGACCTGGCCCCGGGGGGAGCCCCCACGGTGGCCTGGCCCGCGATCGGGGCCCACCGATCCACGGGCGGGCCTGTGCCGTGGGGGGCACCCTTTTCCTATGCGCCGACCATCAGCCTCCGCCATGGCCGACGCATAGGTGAACCCCCCCCACCCCCACCCCCGCGCATGCGTGGGGACTTGCGCCGGCCGGCTGAGTCCCTTCGGCCCCGGCTGGCGTGGCGCCAAAGGCCTTCCACGCCAGCCGGCGGGGCGCCAACCACTCCGGGGCCGGCCTAGCCCCTAAAGGTGCGGAGGATTCGCGCCTTTGGGGCGACCCGACGCTGGAGTGGTCCGCGCCACTCCGTCCCGGCAGGACTCCCCGCCCCGCCGGGTAGGGGAGAATCCCGAGCAAGGAATCTGAAACTAGTCTCGGCAATGGCAGCCATGAAACTATCGTCAAGTATTGTAAACACCCATCTGGTGGGGCGGTACGCCTGCGCAGTGGTTAGCACTGGTGCCTCACGGCGCCAAAGACCGAGGTCCCAGGTTCGATCCCAGCTCTGGGTCACTGTCCGTGTGGAGTTTGCACATTCTCCCCGTGTCGCCGTGGGTTTCACCCCCACAACCCAAAGATGTGCAGGGTAGGTGGACTGGCCACGCTAAATTGCCCCTTAATTTACAAAACCCATCTGGTTCACTAATGTCCTTCAGGGAAGGAAATCTGCCGTCCTTACCCGGCCTGACCCACACGTGACTCCAGACCCACAGCAACGTGGCTGACTCTCAACTACCCTCTGAAATGTCCTAGCAAGCCACTCCGTTCAAGGGCAAATAGGGATGGGCAACAAATGTTGACCTTGCCCAGAGACATTCAAATCCCCAAAAAGAATAAAACAAGAGTGCTTCCCTAAAAAAAATAAAGAGTGGTGGCGCAGTGGTTAGCACTGGGACTGAGGTGCTGAGGACCCAGGTTCGAATCCGAGCCCTGGGTCATTGTCCGTGTGGAGTTTGCACATTCTCCCCGTGACTATGTTGGTCTCACCCCCACAAGCCAAAGATATGCAGGCGAGGCGGATTGGCCATGCTAAGTTGCCCCTTCATTGGAAAAAGAAATAATCGGCTACCTGTAAAAAAAATTTTTAAAAAGAGGAAAAACATTCACACTGGCTCCTTCTGAAATTTGCAGGAAGTTCAACTGGACACTCGCAAGCCCCAACACTCTCCCCCCCCCCCCCCCCCTCCCCACCCCCCCACCCCCACGCTCCTGACCCCTCCAAAACACCTGGCCACATTTTGATGGCAATTCCCCTCTGGCACTGCTGCATCCAACAGCTGGTTGGAAATGGTCGGTCCTGTTTCTCCCCCCCTCCCCCAATCCCCCCCCCCCCGGTCCGCTCATTCAGCCAAGCTGGTAGAAGCTGTGGATTCGACAAGCGGTGGAACATCTTGACCCAAGGGACTGATGCCCGGGCTGGTGACACTAACTCACAGATGTATTTGTCGCGGTCCAACCGCTCCACAGAGACGCCTAACTTTACGTTTCCTGTCGCCACACGACAACAAGAGCCCATCGGTGCCTCCCTCTCTCTCTCTCAAGTGGGCCTTCCATCAACTGCGCGAAAACAATGGAGAGAAGAGGAGGTTTGACCTCCCCATTCAAACTCCCCCCCCCCCCCCCCACCCACCCCGAGGTGACAGTCACTGGGGACCAGCATCTCCCTGAGCCTGGAAGCGTCGGAGTCAACTGGTGGCATGTGGATGCCCACGCAACAGGTGCCAGTGAAGTGAGTGTAAGGACCTTGAACAGTACAGCACTGCCTGCTCTTTGGCAGAACTATCCAATCCCGCCCCCTCACCCCTCTTCTCTACACACAGCACGACAACTTTTTTCCTTCAAGTATTTACCCAATTCCCTTTTGAAAATTACTATTGTGTGAGGCAGCGCTTTGCAGATCACAAAAATCCGCTGTGGAAAACAATGTTTTCTCACATCGCCTCTGATCCTTTGACCATTCCTCTCTTTTTTTAAATAAGTTTAGAGTACCCGATTAGTTTTTTTTCCCATTAAGGGGCAATTTAGCGTGGTCAATCCACCTACCCTGCACATCTTTGGGTGGTGGGGGAGAGACCCACGCAGACACGGGGAGAATGTGCAAACTCCACATGGACAATGACCCAGGCCAGGATTCGAACACGGATCCTCAGCGCCGTAGTCCCAGTGCTAACCACTCTGCCTGTCGAGTCCGCAACGACTCTCTGGAAGAGCACCTTACCTAGGCCCATTCCCCCGCCCTATCCCTGTAACCCCACCTAACCTGCACATCCTTGGACACTAAGGGGCAATTTATCACGGCCAATTCACCTAACCTGCACATCTTTGGACTGTGGGAGGGAACCGGAGCACCCGGGGGAAACCCACGCAGACACGGGGAGAACGTTGTCCGCACAGACAGTGACCCGAGGCCAGAATGGAACCCGGGTCCCTGGCGCTGTGAGGCAGCAGTGCTAACCACTGTGTCACTGTGCCGACCCTCCCACGCATAGAAACAATTTTTCCTCACTTACTCCAGCACAACTGTTCATCAATTTGAAAACCTCCTCGTGACCTTCTCTGTTCGAGGGCGATGGACCCCAGCTTCTCCAATCTCATCCCTGCGGCACCAGCCCAACAAATCCCCTGCACACCCTCTCCGAGGCCTTGAGATCGTTCCCAAAGGGTCGCGCCCAGGAGTGAACACAATATTCCAGTCACACCACAGGCGCTGGACGGTGAGGTGAGAGGATAGATGGGCGTGGGTGGTGGAGCGAGGTGGGGAGGGGAGGGGTAGCGGGGGCTCTGTCCGATGCAATTTCACTCGAATACTCATATCAACTCGCTATCGTGGGCTCACTGACCTCCATCATGTGTCGACGATTCTCTAGGGGGAATGTTCTCGTCAAACTCGCTGTCGGAGACCTCCAGCACGGGACTGCCAAGGTTATAATCATCGTCCCCGGATATCGATGGGCTCGACATGTCGTTGGACGTCTGGTAAGAAGGGTACATCATCGGGAAAACCTGCCAGGGAGGAAGCGGGAAAAGGAATGGAAAAATGAAGTTCCCGTGACTGTAATTCTTTAGATGGTGTATTATAAATTACTGAGCCACAATCTCCGGGTTTGAGACCCGCCCAAGGGGGTGACGGTCAAGGAAGGTGCATTCGTAACGCGGTCGAACAGATTGAGGATCAATTTTTTATTTTTTATTTGGAGTACCCAATTAATTTTTTTTCCAATTAAGGGGCAATTTAGTGTCGCCAATCCACCTCGCCTGCACATCTTTGGGTTGTGGGGGCGAGACCCACGCAAACACGAGGAGAATGTGCAAATTCCACACGGACCGTGACCCAGAGCCGGGATCGAATCTGGGACCTCGGCGCCGTGAGGCAGCAGTGCATTTTATTTTTAAGTAAAAGGAGAAAAGTGAGTTTTAAATAAAGGAGCAGAGAGAGAAAAAGATATAGATGCTTTTTAATCGCTTTGCGAGGTTTCTACGTCACCTGTGTCTCCTGCTGACCCCCGGTGCTAAAGGATTAATCTCCCGACTGCATTGTCCACAGTGGGCGGTTTGCCGACCACACCGGGAGCCAACGTTCCTGCAACTCCCTGACAAACTTACAGAAGAATCCTATATGGTGAGGGAAGGCCGGATATCGCCCTCACTTCCCCAGCCCTCGCCACATCTCTCCCTTCTCCCTCTTGTAACACACCCTACTCTGAGCCACGCAGACTCGAAACGTTAACTCGGTTTCCCCCCTCCACAGACGCTGCCAGAACTGCTGCGCTTTTATAACATTCCCAATTCTTTTTTCCACCCTTACTCGCTTTGCTTTTGTCCCCTCTTTCAAACCCCATCTCAAAATCTGTCCTTTTCCAGGGAGAGGCAAAAAACAACTTCCTCAACCAATCCTTACCGTCTGGGAATCTTACATAAGAACTAGGAGCAGGAGTAGGCCACCTGGCCCCTCGAGCCTGCTCCACCAGTCAATGAGATCATGGCTGATTTTTTGTGGACTCAGCTCCACCTTCCCGCCGAACACCATGGGCGGGATTCTCCGACCCCCCCGCCGAGTCGGAGAATCGCCGGGAAAGGCGTGAATCCCGCCCTGCCGCCGGTTTCTTGGCGGGGGCGGGGATCGCGCCGCACCGATCGGGGGCCATTGGCAGTGGCCCACCTGGCGATACTCCGGGCCCCGATGGGCCGAGCGGCCGCCCGTTTTCAGCCAGTCCCGTTGCCGTGGATTAGACTAGGTCCGTACCGGCGGGACATGGCTCTGAGGGCGGCCTGCGGTGTCCTCGGGGGAGGGGGAGGGGGGGGGGGGATCCGGCCCCGGGGGGGGGGGCCACATTGGCCTGACCGCGATTGGGGCCCACCGATCTGCGGGCGGGCCTGTGCCGTGGGGGCTCTCTTTCCCTCTCCGCCGGCCTGTGTAAGGCTCCGCCATGGCCGGCGCGGGGAAGAAACCCCCTGCGCATTCGCAGGGATCACGGCAGCGGTTCTGGGAACACGCTGGCGCTCCTGCGCACGCGCCAACCTGCGCGGCCGGTGAAGGCCCTTCGGCGCCGGTTGGCGCGGCGCCAATCACTCCAACGCCGGCCTATCCCCCGAAGGTACGGAGGATTCCGCACCTTCCGGGCGGCCTGACGCCAGAGTGGTTCACGCCGCTCTTTGGCGTCGGTACGGCCCGCCTGTGGGATTACGGAGAATGCCAGCCCATAACACCTTTAGTCTTCAAAAAACTCTATATCTTTATCTTGAAAACATTTAATGAAAGAGCCTCAACTGGTTCAATGAGCAGGGAATTCCATAGATTCACAACCCTTTGGGTGAAGAAGTTCCTCCTAAACTCAGTCCTAAATCTACTTCCCCTTAT
Organism: Scyliorhinus torazame; assembly: GCF_047496885.1. Classification (NCBI taxonomy): domain Eukaryota; kingdom Metazoa; phylum Chordata; class Chondrichthyes; order Carcharhiniformes; family Scyliorhinidae; genus Scyliorhinus; species Scyliorhinus torazame. The sequence continues at coordinate 27,019,620 of NC_092735.1, read as the reverse complement.
TTTGAGGCTATGTCCCCTCGTTCTGCTTTCACCCGCCAGTGGAAACAACCTGCCCGCATCTATCTATTTCTTCCATAATTTTATATGTTTACATAAAACATACAGTGCAGAAGGAGGCCATTTGGCCCATCACGTCTGCACCGATTCACTTAAGCCCTCACTTCTACACTATTCCCGTAACCCAATAACCCCTCCTAACCTTTTTTGGACACTAACGGCAATTTAACGTAGCCAGTCCACCTAACCTGCACGTCTTTGGACTGTGGGTGGAAACCGGAGCACCCGGAGGAAACCCACACAGAGACGGGGAGAACGTGCAGACTCCGCACAGTCACCTGAGACCGGAATCAATCCTGGGTCCCTGGCGCTGTGAATGCAGCAGTGCTAGCCACTGTGCCACCCTGTGAGCGGGAGAGGGGTGCGGGCTGTAAGGAGCACTCACGACCACCCACCTTCCTGTTAAACCCACGCAAGAGTTTCATGTTCTTTCTGTGCAATTTGCCCGGCGCACCTTCTGGCCGACCTGACATTCGCTTGCCACCTCACGCGCTGACACATCTGCCTCCGGCCTGCTGCACGGTGCAGTGATGCTCCACGCACAGAGGACCAGCAACTCACATCTTCCAATCAGGCATTTTACAGCCTTCTGGATTCAACACGGAGTTCAACAACTTCAGACTGGGAACTCTGGCCTCCGTTTTGATTTAGTTTTGCCAAGAGCCAGTCTGCATCTTGTTTTTCTGGTGTACTTTCCAGACTTTATGCTTAACCATTGTTCTGGGCCCACGTTTTGTTTTTATTCTGCAACGATTCCCACTCTCTTTGCCATTTGTGACATCTTTGTTATTTAATCTCCTCCGCCCCCGAATCGATCGCTGGCCTTTCTTTTCGCTCACTCTGACCCTCCCCACCCACCTCCACCAACAGCATAAAATCCATCACAATTCTGCCCATCTGTGAAAAACAGTCGTATAATAATAATCTTTATTATTGTCACAAGTAGGCTTACATTAACACAATGAAGTTCCTGTGAAAAGCCCCTCGTCGCCACATTCCGGCGCCTGTTCGGGTACACGGAGGAAGAATTCAGAATGTCCGATTCACCTAACAAGCACGTCTTTCGGGACTTGTGGGAGGAAACCGGAGAGCCTGGAGGGAACCCACGCAGACACGGGCAGAACGTGCTTCTCTCTCCACGGACGCTGCCAGACCGGCTGAGCTTTTCCAGCACTTTCTATTTGAACTTGACCACCAATTCTTGCTTGGATATATTCTTGGACACTCCTCGCATAACCCCCTCTGCCTTCAACTGCCCCCCACACCCCTACTCCAAGAGCCGGTGCAGACCTGATGGGCCGAATGGCCTCCTTCTGCCCTGTAAATTCTATGATTCTATGATACTCTGTTCCCATTGGTCACTGAACATGTCCATCATCACAGCGCACCAGTCCAGGGACATCGACAGACCAACAGACTCTTCTGCATCCCATTGGACGATGGTTGACTGTCAGTCAAATAGTGTTCACTCCCCATCCTCAATAAAAAAAAGAAATTTTGCATTTATATAGCAACTTTCACAACCACAGGATGTCTCCAAGAGTACGTCGTTGGCTGTAAAGTGCTTTAAGCGCAGGCACTGCTGAGATGTAGGAAACGGGGGCAACCCATTATCACACAGCAAGATACCACAAACAGCAAGGTGCAAATGACCGGGTCATCCGTTTTTCTGTGATGGGGGCTGAGTGATAAATAATGACCAGGATACCAGAGAGAACTCATCTGATCTTCTGTGAAATGGTGTTTTGGGATGTTTTACATTCAGTTGACAGGCAAGACGGGGACTCGGTTTAACAGCTCATCGGAAAGACGGTACCTCCGACAGTGCAGCACTCCCTCGGTGCTGCATGGGAGTGTCGGCCTATATTTGTTACGCTCCAGGCGCAGAGCATGACTTGAATCCATAATCATCAAACGAGAGAGGAAAGAGTGCTCCCAACCGAGCCACGGTCAACACACTTACAACAAAAGAAAAGGGGGAAGAGAAAGAAAATTTCCCTCTGGCTTTATCTCCCGGATGTGCTCGGAGATTTATATCCAATTCCTGGAGACTCCAGGATAATCGTGGGGGTTGGTAACCCGAGCAGCACAGAAGGAGGCAATTCGCCCCATCAAGCCCATGCTCCGAGGAGCAGTCCATTGATGGGTCCCTTGCCCCCCCGCTCTATTTCCCGTGTCTCTGCAAGTTTACTTCCCTCAAGAGACCATCCAGTCTCCTTTTGAAATCATTCATATCTTGCCTCCACCCTGGTAGGCAGCGAGTTCCAGGTCATTGCCACTCGCTGTGTTAGAAGAAGAAGAAGAAGAAATTGCTTATTGTCACAAGTAGGCTTCAAACGAGGTTACTGTGAAAAGCCCCTCGTCGCCACATTCCGGCGCCTGTTCGGGGAGGCTGGTACGGGAATTGAACCATGCTGCTGGCCTGCCTTGGTCTGCTTTCAAAGCCAGCGATTTAGCCCTGTGCTAAACCTTCCTCTGATCGCTCCTACATCTCTTGCCAAAACATTAAATCTGTGTCCCCCCCCTATCCCTGTACCATCAGCCAATGTATACCTCTATCAAATCGTCCCTCCATCTCCTTCGCTCCAAGTAGACCAATCCCAACTCCTCCAATCTTAACCTTGTCACTAAAACCCCTCATCATAGAATCCCCACAGTGCAGAAGGAGGCCATTCAGCCCATCAAATCAGCACCCACCCTCTGCAAGAGCACCCTACCTAAGTCCATTCCCCCACCCTACCCCCACAACCCCACCTCACCTGCACATCCTTGGACACTGAGGGACAATTGATCACGGCCAATCCACCTAACCTGCACAGCTTTTGGACTGACAATGTGGAGATGCCGGCGTTGGACTGGGATGAGCACAGTAAGAAGTCTTACAACACCAGGTTAAAGTCCAACAGGTTTGTTTCAAATCACTAGCTTTCGCAGCTAGTGTTTGAAACAAACACTTTTGGACTGTGGGAGGAAACCGGAGCACCCGGAGGAAACCCACGCAGACACGGGGAGGAAGTGCAAACTCCACGCAGACAGTCACCCGAGGTCGGAATCGAACCCGGGTCCCTGGCACCGTGCTGCCCTGGAACCATTCTGGTCAATCCCCTCTGTAACCTCTCATCCTTCCTGGAGTGCGGCGACCAGCACTGTAATTGTGTTCTGAACCAGAGTTTTATAAAGGGTCAGCATTAACGTACCTGCTTTTGGATTCAGTGCCTCTACTTATGAAGCCCATGATCGCAGATGTTTTGCTAACCACTCTCTCAATATATATCCTGCCAACTGCAAAGATTGATGTACCCCAGGTCCCTCTGTCCCGGCACATTCTTTAGAATTGTTCCATTAAGTCTGTATTATTTTGTCTTTCTTCTCTGTATTAAACGCTATATTAAATTGTATCTGCCCGTTCTGCCGGCCGGTTGTTATCATCCGCGCTCTCCGTCACTCCGCCAAGTTTGGTTATCAATCGGCAAACTTGGGGAATTGTGTACCTGGTTGTAATCCTCCTCCAGTGGGCAGGTGCCGTGGTTTGGCAGTGACGGGTCGGGGGTGCTCACGACCTCCAGTGGGAATTGTGGGTACAAGCTCTGTAGGTGGGAGACCGGCACATTCTGAAGCTGGGTGAACTGCCCGCCGTCAAAGTGGTCGTAACCCAGGATGTGATGGTCGGAGCCCGTCCAGTAATGATCTAGAGGCAGAGGAAGCAGCTCGTTAGGGGTGTCACGTCTCGCATTTCTGCGTCATCACTGCCCTCAGACCCCGTCCTTACTCTCCCAACAGCAAGACCTCCGACAGCAGTCAATAACCTGATATGCAAACTACAACGTAAGCTTGTAGTGATTTTATTATTTATTTAAATATCTATTATGACAGAGATACAGTAGTCTGCGTGCCTTAAGCAAATGGTTACAAGATTCAAGAACATTGCCATTCAAAAGCTTTACAGTCCCTTACCATCAGCATTGTGGGGTCAACCAGAGACTTCGCTGAATGAGCCACATGGTCACAAGAGCAGGTCAGAGGCTGGGAACCCTGCAGCGAGTAACTCAGATCCTGACTCCCCAAAGCCTGTCCACCATCTGCAAGGCCAGGAGTGTGATGGAAGACTCTCCACTTGCCTGGGTGAGTGCAGCACCAACAACACTCAAGAAACCCGACGCCATCCAGCACGAAGCAGCCCCACTTGGTTGGCACCTTCAACATTCACTCCCTCTACCACCGGCCACACAGTGGCAGCCGTGTGTACCTTCTACAAGATGCACCGCAGCGCCTCGCCCAGGCCCCGTAGACAGCACCTTCAAACTCCTCGCCTCTGGCACCTAGATGGACAAGGGCAGTAAGTGCATGGGAACACCAGCTGCAAGTTGCCCTTCAAGCCACACATCGCCCTGACCAGGGGCTATAGAATCTCCATCCCTTCACTGTCACTGGGTCAAAATCCTGGGACACCCTCCCACACGACACTGAGGGTACGAACCCCACGTTGACATCAGCGACTCGAGAGGTTGGCTCACCATCATCTTCTCAAGTTAAACCAAAATGTTTGTCTCGGCAGCGATGCCGTCTTTCTGAAGACTGGTTGACAATTAATAGTATTCAAGGGGGGGCCATGTGTTTCACCAGTTAAGCCTCTCCAAACTGCAAGGCCGGTTCATTAACTCTGAGCGGGGCTCACCGGGCACACATGACAGTGGCCTGGATGAGCAAGTTATTCGGGATAGAGGACAGGTGTGCGAGGTGCGCGGGAAGCCCAGCAAATCACGTCCACATGTTTTGGGCATGCCCGAAGCTTAAGAGGGTTTTGGCAGGGTTTCGCTAAGGCAATGTCCACGGTACTCAAAACACGGGTGGTGCCGAGTCCGGAGGTGACGATCTTTGGAGTGTCGGAAGAGCCGGGAGTTCAGGGGGCCAAAGAGGCTGACGTCCTGGCCTCTGCCTCCCTGGTAGCCCAGAGACGGATCTCATTAATGTGGAGGGACTCGAAGCCCCGAGTGCAGAGACCTGGGTTAGTGACATGGCTGGGTTTCTCAGTCTCGAGAAAATAACGTTCGCCTTAAGAGGGTCAATGGTCGGGTTCACCCGGAGGTGACAGCCGTTCGTCGACTTTCTCGGGGAGAATTAAACTGTCAGCAGATGCAGTATTCCGGAGGGGGCAGTGGGGGGAGGGGGGCATGTTCATGGCATTGTTATTATTATAAAAACTTGCAAATACCCGAATAAAAATATATATTTTTTATACTCTGAGCTGGGCTGGACTCTCAGTGTCACAGGAGTGTGGTCTGGGTGGTTAAATAGAGAGATGGGACATGGGGGGCCCGATAGTCAGGAAAGAGAAAACACACGGCCGCTTTCGATCTCGGCCCAGTACCGAAGCCACTGACCTGCAGGCTGCTCTGGATCAGCTACATAATAGGAGCAGAAAGCTGCCGGGTGTTTGCTGTACGGCTCTGTTTCGTATGTCACTGCCTCAGGGTACTGCAGAGAAGAAACAAAACGGTCAGGAGTTACCTAACACACACGCTCATTTTCACTCGATCTCTTCCCCTCCCTATCCCACCCTCCTCACCTTTTTAGACTTCCTATGACTCGCTGGAGCAGAGTGCAGGGTCTGTTCCCCCGTCGCAACCAATAGAGCACCTTGAGGATGCCCCCGGGGCACTTCAGTTAATGAAGCATTTTCTGAAGCGGTCGATTTGCACGGGACAGAAGCTGCCACATACGACACGAGCAGGGAATCTATTTTTAGCGATATCGCTGAAGGGATAACTATTTCCCCAGGGCAGCTGGTAAAAACTCTCCCCGCAACCCCCCCCCCCACCCCATCTCCCCCCCCCCCCTCCCCACCCGCACCCCCCCACCCCCACCCCCACCCCCGCCCCGCTCGTCTTCTCAAAAAACGGTCTGGGACCTTTAATGTCCACCTGAGAGTACTGGGTCGCCATCTCGTTCGAAAGGCAGCAATAGCGGTATTGTCACTGGGAGCATCGAGCTGAGAATGGAGGCCAGGGCGCGGGCCCAAAGACAAACAGATGAAATGTATCTGCCAAACCCCAGCCCCCCAGCTCAACCGTAACTCACGTGCGCCCGGCTGGCACAGAGCCCGCTCATTTGAATTTTCCCACAAGAAGCGTCAGTACGATGTTTCATTCTAAATCCGCGCGGACAAACAACTCTGGTGGCCTGATCCGACAACTTAACGCTTGTAATAACTCAGGTGGATGGTGGCCAGGAGGGTTAAACTCAACCTCCCATCTGTTTCCTTTCGGTGCTTTTGCACGCTGCACTTCAGACTCTTTATCTGGCACCCCCAGGGGCATTACAGGACGGATGCACATGGTGGGGGAGGGGGGGGGCGGTGGTAGGGGGGGGGATGATTACCAAATAGAGTGTGTAAATAATTTGAATACAGTGTCTGCCCTGCCCTGCCCCCCCCCCCCTCCCAGGACGTCGCCTCAACATGTCACACGGTATTGGCTGTCAGCTCACAGGAAGTCCCTACCTATTGAACCATGCCGAGCACCTGTTTCAGTGTTGACCCTTCCCACGCTTTGCAGCATGGGCGCTGGTCACCAGGCAGTGTCCAGCAAGGCATTCCGCTGGTCAGGTTGGCGATAGAGGCTTGTGGGCCTGCCAGTCAGACTCCATTCAGAAGACCTCTTTGGCAACGAGGTTGTTGGAAAGTTGGGAGTGCGATTTTTGAATCGTAAAATGCCCGGCGCTGGAAGAGGCCATTCAGCATTTTTGATGCTAGCATTTGACTCTTTCAGACAATGCAGTGCATTCCAGATTCAAATCTTGCAGTGTTCACAGGAAAGTAGGCAGACTCACCAACTGAGCAAAAAGCAGAGAGGAGCTGAACAGGTCTGTCTTTGTTAAAAGCAGTGCACTGTCACGATCTGGAATGCGCCACGTGGAAGGACGGTGGAAGGTAATTCAATAGTAACCTCAAATTGTATGTGTATGTGCGGAGTCTGCACCTTCTCCCCGTGTCTGCGTGGGTTTCCTCCGGGTGCTCCGGTTTCCTTCCACAGTCCAAAGATGTGGGCGCAATTCTCCCATCGGGAGTCTAAGTGACGACGCCGGAGTAAAAACTGGAGTGTTTCACTCCGGCGTCGGAGGCTGCTCCCAGCCCCCTATTCTCCCGCCCCCGGGGGGCTAGGAGCGCCGTCGTGTCATTTACGCGCGCCGGGCCTTGGCGCCGCGTAAAAGTGGCGCCGTGTAAATGACGTGGCCGGCGCCGCGTAAATGACGTGTCACGCGCATGCGTGGTGGCCGTCCTCCCCGAGGCCGTCCCGCAAGAAGATGTCGGATGGATCTCGCAGGGCTGCGGAGGAAAGGAGGTCCTCCTTCAGAGAGGCCGGCCCGCTGATCGGTGGGCCCCGATCGCGGGCCAGACCCCATTTGAGGCCCCTCCGGTGCAGGAACACCCCCCCACAGGCCGCCCCCCAGCGTTACCGCGCTGTTACCGCCGGCAGCGACCAGGTGTGGACGGTGCCGGCGGAACCCGTCGTATTGGGCAGGCCGTTCGGCCCATCCGGTTTGGGGGGAGGGGGGAGAATTACGTGCGGATGTCGGGGCGGCGTGGCGAGACACGCTCGGCGCCCCGGCGATTCTCCCACCCGGCGTTGGGGGGGGGGGGCGGGGTGAGAATTCCACCCGTGCAGTTTGGTGGATTGGCCACGCTAAATTGTCCCTTAGTGTCCAAAGATGTGCACGTGGGTGGGGTTATGGGGTTACGGGGATAGGGTGGGGTTATGGGGTTACGGGGATAGGGTGGGGCAGTGCACCCAGGTAGGGTGCTCGTTCAGTGGGTCAGTGCAGGATCGATGGGCCGAATGGCCTCCATTTGCATCACAGGACTTCTATGGTTCAATATAATTGATTTTTCTTTATAAATTTAGAGTACCCAATTCATTTTTTCCAATTATGGGGCAATTTAACGTGGCCAATCCACCTACCCTGTACATTTTTGGGTTGTGGGGGCGAAACCCACGCAAACACGGGGAGAATGTGCAAACTCCACACGGACAGTGACGCAGAGCCATGATCGAACCTGGGACCTCAGCGTCGTGAGGCTGCAGTGCTAACCCACTGCGCCACCGTGCTGCCCCAATATGTCTTTTTAACTATTTACCCGACCTTTAAGGCATCTGTGGACATGCACTCCAAGATCCCCTGTTCCTCTACACTTAAGTATCCTACCATTTATTGTGTGTTCCCATGTCTTAATTGTCTTTCTCAAATGCGCTACATTTATACCCAATTTATTTTTTTTCCAATTAAGGGGCAATTTATACCAACAAAAAGGAAGGACAGTAGAAAGAGGGAAAATCGACCATGGATATCTAAGGAAATAAGGGATAGTATCAAATTGAAGGAAAAAGCATACAAAGTAGCAAAGATTAGTGGGAGACTAGAGGACTGGGAAATCTTTAGGGGGCAACAGAAAGCTACTAAAAAAGCTATAAAGAAGAGTACGATAGATTATTAGAATAAACTTGCTCAGAATATAAAAAGATAGTAAAAGTTTCTATAAATATATAAAACAAAAAAGAGTGGCTAAGGTAAATATTGGCCCTTTAGAGGATGAGAAGGGAGATTTAATAATAGGAGATGTGGAAACGGCTGAGGAACTGAACAGGTTTTTTGGGTCGGTCTTCACAGTGGAAGACACAAATAACATGCCAGTGACTGATGGAAATGAGGCTATGACAGGTGAGGACCTTGAGAGGATTGTTATCACTAAGGAGGTAGTGATGGGCAAGCTAATGGGGCCAAAGGTAGACAAGTCCCCTGGCCCTGATGGTACGCATCCCAGAGTGCTAAAAGAGATGGCTAGGGAAATTGCAAATGCACTAGTGATAATTTACCAAATTCACTAGACTCTGGGGTGGTCCCGGCGGATTGGAAATAAGCAAACGTGACACCACTGTTTAAAAAAGGAGGTAGGCAGAAAGCGGGTAATTATAGGCCAGTGAGCTTAACTTCGGTAGTAGGGAAGATGCTGGAATCTATCATCAAGGAAGAAATAGCGAGACATCTGGATGGAAATTGTCCCATTGGGCAGACGCAGCATGGGTTCATAAAGGGCAGGTCGTGCCTAACTAATTTAGTGGAATTTTTTGAGGACATTACCAGTGCGGTAGATAACGGGAAGCCAATGGATGTGGTATATCTGGATTTCCAGAAAACCTTTGACAAGGTGCCACACAAAAGATTGTTGCATAAGATAAAGATGCATGGCATTAAGGGGAAAGTAGTAGCATGGATAGAGGATTGGGTAATTAATAGAAAGCAAAGTGTGGGGATTAATGAGTGTTTCTCTGGTTGGCAATCAGTAGCTAGTGGTGTCCCTCAGGGATCAGTGTTGGGCCCACAATTGTTCGCAATTTACATAGATGATTTGGAGTTGGGGACCAAGGGCAATGTGTCCAAGTTTGCAGACGACACTAAGATGAGTGGTAAAGCAAAAAGTGCAGAGGATACTGGAAGTCTGCAGAGGGATCTGGATAGGCTAAGTGAATGGGTTAGGGTCTGGCAGATGGAATACAATGTTGACAAATGTGAGGTTATCCATTTTGGTAGGAATAACAGCAAAAGGGATTATTATTTAAATGAGAAAATATTAAAACATGCTGCTGTGCAGAGAGACCTGGGTGTTCTAGTGCATGAGTCGCAAAATGTTGGTTTACAGGTGCAACAGGTGATTAAGAAGGCAAATGGAATGTTGTCCTTCATTGCTAGAGGGATGGAGTTTAAGACTAGGGAGGTTATGCTGCAATTGTATACGGTGTTAGTGAGGCCACACCTGGAGTATTGTGTTCAGTTTTGGTCTCCTTACTTGAGAAAGGATGTGCAGGCTCTGGAGGGTGTGCAGAGGAGATTCACTAGGTTAATTCCAGAGCTGAAGGGGTTGGATTACGAGGAGAGGTTGAGTAGACTGGGACTGTACTCGTTGGAATTTAGAAGGATGAGGGAGGATCTTATAGAAACATATAAAATTATGAAGGGAATAGATAGGATAGATGCGGGCAGGTTGTTCCACTGACGGGTGAAAGCAGAACTAGGGGGCATAGCCTTAAAATAAGGGGAAGTAGATTTAGGACTGAGTTTAGGAGGAACTTCTTCACCCAAAGGGTTGTGAATCTATGGAATTCCTTGCCCAGTGAAGCAGTAGAGGCTCCTTCGTTAAATATTTTAAAGATAAAGATAGATTGTTTTTTGAAGAATAAAGGGATTAAGGGTTATGGTGTTCGGGCCGGAAAGCGGAGCTGAGTCCACAAAAGATCAGCCATGATCTCACTGAATGGTGGAGCAGGCTCGAGGGGTCAGATGGCCTACTCCTGCTCCTAGTTCTTATGTTCTTATTTAGCGTGGCCAATCCACCTACACTGCACATCTTTGGGTTGTGGGGGCGAAACCCACGCAAACACGGGGAGAATGTGCAAACCCCACACGGCCAGTGACCCGGAGCCGGGATCGAATATGGGACCTCGGCGCCGTGAGGCTGCAGGGCTAACCCACTGCACCACCGTGCTGCCCCCCGATACAATTGATAAAGAGATATTTGTAGGGAAAGGGCTAGGAGACTTGGACTGAATTAGACAACTCTTTCAAAGCGCTTTCAAAGGTGGAATGATGGGCTGAATGGTTTCTTTCCATGCTGAGGCATGTCCCAAGCTGCCAGCAAGGGAAGGCCTGAGGTGACATGTCGCCTGACAAGAGAGAAGCCACGCAGGAGGGAGAAAGGGATTGCAGAGATTGAACGCGCATCAGTAAAGGCAATGGCTATTTGAGGCAACCCACGTGCGTGGCCACTGAATCCCAGTGACAAGCGGTCTCGGGTCACAGTGAAAGGAGTAAAGCTCCCAGCGTTCCCCCCACCCCTCCTTCTCCCAACCCACCTACAAAAAACAGCCGATACTGCACTACAACAACAACCTGTGTTTATAGAACCACAGAAGGCAGCCAAGTGGCCTGTCATAGCCATGCCAGCTCTGTGCGATCAGCAACAACTTGCATTTATATAGCACCTCTAACATTGAAATTCCCCCCCCCCCCCCCGCCCTCCCCCTCCAAGGCAATTTACAGGAGCATTGTCAAATATTGAGATACAGAAGGAGACTGCAAGACAGTTAACCAATGTTTAGTCAATCTTCCATTCTTTCATTTCCCACTCCAGTCTTCCTGTAGTTCCAAACACTGCTATTCCCTCTTGAAATATTCTGCCCCTCTCTCTTCCTTTAACTCCTACCTCTTTGACCAGGCTTTTGGTCACCTGTCTGAATATCTCCTTACGTGGCTGAGTGTCAAAGTTTTGACCGATATCACTCCCGTACAGCAGCTCGGGACGGTTCACTGTATTAAAGGCGCGATATAGCAAGTTGCTGCAGTTCTTCAATCACCTTCCAAACACAGGACCGCCACCACCTAGGAGCAGGGGGAGGGGAGGCGGGGGGGGGGGGGGGGGGGGGGGCGCGGGGGGGGGGGGGGGGGGGGCAGGCGTAGAGAGCCCCACCACCAGGAGGCTCCCCTCCGAGTCACCCTGACTGGGAAATACATCGGCCGATCCTTTGCTGTCGCTGGGTCAAAATTCTGGAACTCCCTCCCTGACAGCGACATGGGTACACCTACACCTCAGGGGACTGCAGCGGGGTCAAGGCAGCGGCTGACCACCACCTTCTCGAGGGCAATTTGGGGCGGGCAATAAATGTTGGAGGGTTTATGCCCATTAGTTGAGACCCAGTTGGATTCCAGGCACTAGAGGTGAAGAGTTGGTGCTTCAAGTCATTGCACCACCAAACGTCAATTTTGCAACATTGTAAACCAGGTGTTTCCAGAGGGCCCCATGGGCAGTTATGACAAATTGAGAAATGGATTGCCTAAGGGGACCTCACAAATCATTCCAAATGGCAACACCGACATCTTAGACAGAGGAAGACTGGAGGAGGACTCCCCGCGTTGGTCTTAGTTTGCTACCCTCCCTGTCCGCAAGTCAATGTAAGCCTATTTGTGACACTAATAAAGATTATTATTATTATTATCCAGAGACCCTGGCTAAGGCTCTGGGTACAATGGTTCAAATCCCACCCATCTTAATTCATTTAATTTTTTTCAAAATCTGGAATTGAAAGCACGTATTGGTGACCACAAAACGATCGTCGATTTGTTGTCAAAAGGACCCATCTGGTTCACTTTAGGGAAGGAAATCTGCCATCCTTACCCGGTCTGGCCTAGACAGCAGTGGGTCTGAATGGCTCTCGCCTGCCCTCTGAAATGGCTTAGTAAGTCACATAGTTCGGGGGCAATTCGGGGCTGGTTTAGCACACTGGGCTAAATCGCTGGCTTTTAAAGCAGACCAAGGCAGGCCAGCAGCACGGTTCAATTCCCGTACCAGCCTCCCCGAACAGGTGCCGGAATGTGGCGACTAGGGGCTTTTCACAGTAACTTCATTTGAAGCCTACTTGTGACAATAAGCCATTTTCAATTTCATTCATTCGAATAGCAAATGCGGATCGTTAAAGCAACGCCCTCATCCCGCAAAAGACTAATTTTGGAGAAAAAAAAGGTTCACTTCGACTAAGATGTGGTCAGGTTGGCATGCCTGAACATACCGACTCTGGGTAAAGGTATGTAAACATTTCAGTGACTTTGCAAGAAGAAAACCCAACATTTTAAAGCTGCTTCATACTTACTAGAGAAACCTGTGACGTCTCGATGCTAGAGAGAAGGGACAAAATAGAAGAATATTAGGCACGGAAACGGTAGCGGGAGTTCAGTTCAGGCCTGTTCAAAAATGTGGTGATCCTTCCGGAATGTTGATATTAACCTTCAATCCCTGAAAAAGCCTAATCCAAATATATGTGACAGGTCTGGGAATGGAGGCATGAGTGGGGGTGGGGAGGATGGGGGGGGGGGGGGGGGGGGGGGGGAAGAGTAGGGGGCAGGAGAAGTGGGTGGAAGGGGGGAATGTGTGGCTCTAGGCTTCACAGTTCATAACCTGGACCCTGCAGAATTCCACCTTTTAACCCTACAGAATTCAACCTTTTAACAGGGCAGCACAGTATCACAGTGGTTAGCACAGTTGCTTCACAGCTCCAGGCTCCCAGGTTAGATTCCCGACTTGGGTAACTGTCTGTGCGGAGTCTGTACGTTCTCCCCGTGTCTGCGTGGGTTTCCTCCGGGTGCTCTGGTTTCCTCCCACAGTCCAAAGATGTGCAGGTTAGGTGGATTGGCCGTGCTAAATTGCCCCTTAGTGTCCAAAACTGCCCTTAGTGTTGGGTGGTTACTGGGTTATGGGGGTAGGGTGGAGGTGTTGGCCTTGGGTGGGGTGCTCTTTCCAAGAGCCGGTGCAGACTCGATGGGCCGAATGGCCTCCTTCTGCACTGTAACTCTATGATCTATGTTCATAGAATCATAGAATTTACAGTGCAGAAGGAGGCAATTCGGCCGATCGAAGGGCAGCAAAGATGCGCAGGTTAGGTGAATTGGCCACGCCAAATTGTCCCTGAATTGTAAAAAAATAATTGGGTGCTCAAAATTTATTGTTTTTAAAATTCGGCCTATTGAGCCTCTGAAAGAGCTCCCCGCCCAGGCCCACTCCCCCGCCCTGTCCCCGTAACCCCACCAAACCTGGGCAGCTTTGGACATTAAGGGGTAATTTAGCACGGCCAATCCACCTAACCGGTGTGGTAGTATGCATTAGGGGTCATGTGGGACTGTGAAGCCGTGATGTCATTGGTTGACAGATCCCGGGTCCTGGCTGGCGGCCCCAGGACCATAAATTGTAGCGCACAAAGACTCACGAGAGACGAATAGAGATGAAGTCGATGAGGCTTTATTAAGCGTGACTTGTTCCCCGCAGTTCAGCAACAGACTGGCCTGCGGGGGAGAACTCCTGGTTCTTGTACTCCGCCTTCAGGGCGGAGCTAGAGATCAACAGCCAACCAGGACCCGGGATCTGTCAGCCAATGACATCACGGCTTCACAGTCCCACATGACCCCTAATGCATACTACCACAACCGGCACATCTTTTGAACTGTGGGAGGAAACCGGAGCACCTGGAGGAAACCCCGATAAAGAGAGAAGGTACAAAGTCCACACGGACAGTCACCCGAGGCCGGAATCGAACCTGGCGCTGTGATGCTGCAGTGCTAACCATTGTACAGTCCACAGCCAGATACTTAGGAACTTTACATTTACGTAGCGGCCTCCACAACCTCAGGAAGTCCCAAAGCACTTTACCGACAGTGGAGCACTTCACTGAAGTGCAGCTATCGAAATGTAGGAACAACTGTAGCCAATCTGTTCATAGCAAGTCCTTGCTGACAGCAATATGCCACAATGACTGGATAATCGGAATTTTTGTACTGCTGGCATTTGAATAAACATTGTCCAGGACACCATGCTGGGGTAAGAACTTTGAACTAGTACAGAGGGATCCTTGAAGCCCGGTTAGAGGGCAGACAGGGAGGAGGGCAGGGGAGGGGCTTCCGGTTAACGTCTTTTCTGACAATGCTTTGGCGCAAATGGTGTTTAAAATGAGCATCACTCAAGGAGGAAATAAGGCACAGCCCATGGGTATCACAGGGGGTAGCCCCCAGGAGGGCAGTCTAAAATAAGTACATTGATCTGCTTCTGTGCATTTCTTCGTCACTGCCCCTTTAAGAACAAATAAAATAATTCAGCCGCTTCTCCCAGTTGACGTAGCTGGACTTCTTCAGTCCGGGCTGACCCCATTCAAGATGACTTACAACGGCCCTGAGTGAATACAGCTCCCAGCGGAATACCGGGACGCCTCGTCGAGGAATATATAAAATCAGAGAACCCTCCAGAAGGTGGTCATTTGGCCCTGGGTCCTTTTTAAAGGAGCAGTCCAATTTAGTGTCGCACCCCACCCTTTTCCCCCCTCCCCATACCCTTGCAACTGGGTCATTGTCAAGGACACATCCAACTGTCCTATTGAGATGACGTCCGCCCCTCTTTCAGGGATGGGTTCCAGATCAAACAAAAATTTACTCCATCGCCCCTCCCAGTTTGTTTGCCGATTGTTTTAAATCTGATGCCACTGGCGACTGACCCACTTGCCAGAGGGAACAATTCCTTCCTGCTTGCTCTATCGAAAACACCTGGTACCCCCATCAGGTCTCCCCCCTCTGGATTCAATGTTCAATTTACACTGTGCTCGCTGACCTAGGCCCGAATGCTGGTGTGGGCTGCAATGTCCCTCAAAGGTCAAACAGCGTCAGCAACCAATGCTCAGACTGACAACCACCAGTCGGGTGAGAGCTGCTAATGTGCGGAGTCTACACGTTCTCCCCGTGTCTGCGTGGGTTTCCTCCGGGAGCTCCGGTTCTCTCCCACAAGTCCCGAAAGACGTGCTTGTGAGGTGAATTGGACATTCTGAATTCTCCCTCAGTGTACCCGAACAGGCGCCGGAGTGTGGCGACTAGGGGATTTTCATAGTAACTTCATTGCAGTGTTAATGTAAGCCTGCTTGTGACACTAATAAAGATTATTATTATTATTATCTGTTCATTAACTCAGGGAGAATTGGCGCAGTGGGGTTGTGGGAAAGTGTTGTAAACATTGATGGAATAGAAGCAATGTAAACATACAGAGTCCATTCAGTCCATCTTTCCTGAGTCAGCTCTTTGAACAAGCTGTCCAATTAGCCCCGCTCTCCCCTGCTCTTTCTCCATTGTTTTACATCCAATTCCCATCGAGAGTTATTATTCGGCCAGTAAACGTATGGGCTAAGCTTCTCTCTTCTCGTTCCTTTGCCAATTAATTTTTTATTTTTAAATGTTTTTTAAATTCTCCTCCTTTTTCACATTTTCTCCCACATTTACACCCATCAACAATAAACAATAGTCAGCAAGGTATGTCAATCCCCATAATAACAACCATCCTATCCGCCCACCAACCCCCAAACCTCAACCCGCATGTTTACATAAACAAATGCCAAAAAGGAATCAGGGATTACCCATAGTCACCCTTAATCTACACAGCCCCCTCCCCCCCCCCAACTAATGTTCGATGTTATCCAGTTCTTGAAAGTGCATAATAAATAGTGCCCCTGACTTGTAGAGCCCCTCCAAGCTTCCCCTCAGTTCGAACTTAACCTTCTCAAGGGTCAAGTATTCCAACAGGTCCCCCGCCACGCCAGGGCACTGGGTGGAGAGGCTGCTCTCCATCCCAGCAGGATCCGCCTTTGGGCGATTAACGAGGCGAAGGCTATAATATCTGCCTCCGCTCCCGTTTCCACCCCTGGCTGGTCCGACACATCCGAATATGGCCTCCTGGGGACTCGGGTCCAGTTTCACATGCACCACCTTGGAAACTACCCTAAACACCTCCTTCCAGTGCTCCCCTAGCTTTGGACAGGACTAAAACATATGAACGTGATTCGCGGCCCCCCCCCCCCACCCCCCCGCAACGCTCACACACATCCTCTACTCCTTCAAAAAATCGGCTCATCCTCGCCCTCGTGAGGTGCGCTCTATATACCACCTTCAGCTGTATCAGCCCCAACCTCGCACATGAGGTGGAGGCATTCACGCTCCGGGGCACCTCACACCAGACCCCCTCCTCTATATCCTCTCCCAACTCTTCCTCCCACTTTGCTTTGATCCCTTCCAGTGGTGCCTTACCCTCTTCCAGAATAGCTCCGTACACCGCTGACACTGCCCCCTTCTCCAGTCCCCTTGTCGTCAACACCTCCTCCAGCAATGTGGAGGCCGGTTCCTCTGGAAAGCTCTGTATCTCCTTCCTGGCAAAATCCCGAACCTGCATGTACCTAAACCCTTCTCCCTGCTCCAGCCCATACTTCGCTTCCAGCTCCCTCAATCCTGCAAACCGACCCCGAAGAAACAAATCTTTTAGCGTCTTAATCCCCTTCTCTTCCCATTTCCGAAAACGTTTTGCCAATTAATTTTAATCTGTGCCTTCTCTTTACTAACTCTCGGGTGAAACTGTTTCCCCTTATTTGCTACATCGGGGCCCTTCACAATTTTGTCTATCTCTATTAATTCTCCCATCAGCCTCCTCCTGTTGCCAGGAGAATTCCCTAGTCTCACCACGTCAAGTAAGATTTCATTCCCTCCCTTCCTTTATCACCAACTCAAAGACAATGGCTGTGCAGGCCCATCTCACCCCTCAAGAACTTTAGCACGGAGAGATTTTTGTGACTGGGCCAAAACCACCTGCTTCCCGGATGAAGGAACACCGAGTGGAGTTGAGGAGCCAGAATTGTTTGACGGTGAATGGTTTGCATGTGGTGGACATTCCTACCATTCCCCACCTCACCTGCGGGATTATTGCCGGCAACAATGCAACTTGGTCACTCCATCGATACAGGCCTGTGTGGAGTGGCTGCTACTCCAGAAAATTCAAGGAAATTAATGGGGACATGATCGGAATGATGCCTGTCGGATAAAAGGAATGGGATCACTCTACACAACTGGGTATGGTAGCTGAGTAGGATCTTCTACAGGGCTAATTTAAATATGACCACATCTAAACCGGGAACAAAGGGACAGGTGTAGGTCAGCCCTCCCTCGAGTCTGTTCCAGTTTTCAATTAGATCATCAATGATCTGTGCCTTAACTTCATCTGCATGCCTTAAGCTCCATAACCCTTATGTTAGCCTTACGGGCTGTGAGGAGCGATCAGCCTCTTTTCTCTAGAAACGAGAAGGCTGAGGGGGTGACCTAATCGAGGTCTTTAAGATTACGAAGGGAGGGCAGCATGGTGCACAGTGGTTAGCACTGCTGCCTCACGGCGCCAAGGTCTCTGGTTCAATCCTGGCTCTGGATCACTGTTTGTGTGGAGTTTGCACATTCTCCCCGTGTTTGCGTGGGTTTCGCCCCCACAACCCAAAGATGTGCAGGTTAGGTGGATTGGCCACACTAAATTGCCCCTTAATTGGAAAAAATGAATTGGGCATGTTGTGTTCTGCTTCTTCACGTAGCACAAGCTGCTTCCTTGATGTGCACTCTGACAAAGGAAGGTTCAGACTTGGAGATAGGTTTAACACATTTATTGAACAGTTAACAATTCTCTTACTTGGGTTCGACTCTCCTGCTAATCTAACTATAGTAACTCGATCTAACTAACCAGTCTGCTCTAATCCATGCGGTGGGTGTAATGCTTCCCTGATCTGCCCCTGTCTCTCTGAGTGTTGCCTATGGAAAAAGAAAGAGAATGTGTGCCCTGTCCTTTTATATGGGTAGCCCCCTTGTGGTAGTGTCACCTCTGGGTGTGTCTTGACTGCCCATTGTTCGTGTCCTATCTTACTGACCTATTGGTTGAATGTGTGTGTGTCATCATGTCTCTGGTGCTCCCTCTAGTGTTTATTTAGTCCCAGTGTATTTACATTAACCCCTTGTGTATTTACAGTGTCCTAGTGTATCTACATTAACCCCTTGTGTATTTACAGTGATGCATATCACCACAGGGCACTCTAAATTTATTTTAAAAAAAGATTACGAATGGATTCAACAGGGTAGATGTGGAGATGATGCCCTTAAATATAAGGCAGTCACTGACAACTCCAGAGAGTTTAGCGGAGATACTTAGTCACCCAGAGAGAGTTGAGGATGCGGGAATCCTGACCACCAGGAATAGTCAAGATGAATAGCATAGTCGCATTTACAGGAAGACAGATATGTGTATGAGGGAGAAAGGAATGAAAAGATACGCTGATAGGGTCAGTTGGATACAGAGTGGGAGGATTCTAATGTGAAACATAAACACTGGACTGGATCAGGTAAGCAGAATCATTTTTCCCTGCTGTACATTCTATGTAAAATGCCCTGTTATAGCGCAGAGCACTTATAAGATAGGGTTTAATAACTCCAACTGGGAATCGTCTTCACCTAGAGAGTGGTCAGAATGTGGAACTGACTCCCATTTATTGAAACAGCGAGTGCATCTCTGGACATTGAGGTTACACGCAAAGTGCTAATTAAATGCAAGGGGTTATGCTCCAATTCCAAGCACAGCATTAGGGAAGTCATATGGTCGGTGGTGGGAGTTGTAAACCCTGCTCTCAAGACTGACCATACTTCCCCCACGGGTGGCACAGTGGTTAGCACTGCTGCCTCACAGCTCCAGGGACCCGGGTTCAATTCCCACCTTGCGTGACTGCGTGTAGTTTGCACGTTCTCCCCGTGTCTGTGTGGGTTTCCTCCGGGTGCTCCGGTTTCCTCCCACAGGCCAAAGATGTGCAGCTTAGGTGGATTGGCCGTGCTAAATTGCCCCTTTGTGTCAAAAGATGTGCAGGTTAGGTTACGGAGATAGGGCAGGAGAGTGGGCCTAGGTAGGGGGGCTCTTTCAGAGGGTCGATGCAGACTCGAAGGGCTGAATGGCCTCCTTCTGCACTGTAGAGATTCTATGATTCCTTCTCCAATCTATCTACGTCACTGAAGCAATGCTCACTAGAGCTGGGCCAGGGTGGAGGGAGATTACATCTGGGTTTGTGTACTCTGGAGAGGATGGCAGGAATTTAGAACAATTAAATAAAATGATCTATACTTGAATTCTGTACGAAGAACGTTACACCCCTCACAGGGACTTTTTATAGTGCAGCAACACAGACTGCTCTGTGGATTTTAAATGGTCAGAGATGAAAATAATCCTTTCTCCCCCCCCCCCCCCCCCTTCCCTAGAGGACAATGGTTATGGGCCCTACAATGGTTATGGGCCCTACAGTCACGCCACAATACTGGGCTCGAATCGTCAACCTTGGTGTCTGATTATTCACTCAAGCTGTTTTCAGGAAGGGGATCAAAGGGTATGGGAGGAAAGCAGGATTAGGCTATTGAATTGGATGATCAGCCATGATCAGAATGAATGGTGGAGTAGGCTCGAAGGGCGAAGTGGCCTGCTCCTGCTCCTATTTTCTATGTTTTCAGCTGGTTCTCATTGCCGTCCATTCCAATTCCACAAGTCACTATAGTTAAGCGCATCAGGAGCTGGGCCAACTATGGGACACTTAAGGCCAACTGTGGCAATCTTCCCACCCATATAATGCACCAATGCCAATTACTGCCAAACCTGGCACCTGCCTGGTCTGTAAGACTCAGAAGCAAATGCTCCAAACTCGCGGGGGTCAAACTCACTCCACTCAGCCCCAAGAATTCACTTTGCTGAAATTCATGACGTCGCTCATCTTAATGTGATTAGGCCTCTCGGGTTTAAACTCCTCCTCCTTTCTTTTCCAATCCCTCCATGGAGTTGCCCCTCCCTCCCCCATTTCTGTCATCTCCTCCAGCCCGACAACCCTCGGGAGATATCTATGCTCCTCTAACTCTGACCGCTCGCGTGTTCCCGATCACAGTCAGAGGTGTACCCGGGCCTCGAGCTTTGTAATTCCCTCCCTACCCCTCTCTGTCTCTCTACCTCACTTACCTCCTTCAAGACACTTCTGGAAACCTGCCTCTTTGACTAAGCTATTGGTTTCCCGACCTAATGTCCCCTTACGCGGCTCAGTGTCGCACTTTGATTTATAACGCTCATTACGTTAAAGGCGCTAATACTTTGTGCCAATTGCTTCTTTTTTACTGAAAGCCTTCTTCCTCGTTAAGGTTAGTGACCTCAGGAACCTGCCACTGGGCCCACAGGCAAAGAAGGTGTTGCACCCCATCACATAGCCAACGAAAGGGGCCACGTATTATTGCCTCAGCTGGCCAGACTCAATTCCACATCAGAAGGCCTCCCATCCGAGACCAGAGTACAACACCTAGGCTGGCAACCCCAGTGCACTGATGGAGGAGACGACCCCAGGCTAAGATCTTCCACCGATACTCAGTCAGCTTGTTTGAGGCACTCGGGAGGATCCATCATCAATCCCATGACAGCGTTTGAAGGAGGAGTATCGGTGCCATGGATGACGTAGCTCGGGCAGCCCGGTGGCACAGTGGTTAGCACTGCTGCCTCACGGCGCTGAGGACCCGGGTTCGAATCCGGCCCTGGGTCACTGTCCGTGTGGAGTTTGCACTTTCTCCCCGTGTCTGCGTGGGTTTCACCCCCACAACATAAAGATGTGCAGGATAGGTGAATTGGCCACGCTAAATTGCCCCTTAATTGGAAAAAATAATTGGGTACTCGAAAAAAAAAATTTCACTGTCCGTGTGGAGTTTGCACATGCTCCCCGTGTTATGGGTTTCGCCCCCACAACCTAAAAGATGTGCAGGGTAGGTGGATTGGCCACGCTAAATTGCCCCTTAATTGGGAAAAAAATGAACAGGGTACTCTAAATTTATAAAAAAGAAGAGGGAAGATCACCAAGTATTTCTGTGTCACCCTCGTCACTTTGATAAGTCAATTGTTTAGTGCTTGATTGGGGTTCTGTCTCCTCTTTCTCCACAGCCCTTTGCACTAAGCAGCACATGGCCATCAAATTCAGGAGATTTAATTTAAAAAGAGGCTACTTTTGCATTTCAGACAATACAATCCAACCTGTCACATCACCACCCACCGGACTGGGACTGGGCCCAAATTTTAATTAAGAAAAACAACTTTTCCTCAGTGTGGCTTGGTGGTGATCTCACTGGTCAGGGAATCCAGAGGCCCAAGGCTAATGCTCTGTCGACATGGGTTCAGCCACTTTGGACTTAGATTCAATGAATAAACCTGAGGTATAGAGCTAGCCTCAGTAATGGTGACCATCAAACCGTTATCGATTGTTGTAAAGACCCATCTGGTTCTCCAATGCCCTTTAGGGAAGGAAATCTGCCGCCCTGACCCGGTCTGGCCTACCTGTGACTCCAGACCCCCAGAAATGCGGTTGGCTCTGAAATGATCCAGCAAGGACAATTAAGGATGGGCAACATCACCAGGCCCACATCCCATGAAAGAATAAAGACAAAGAAAAAAGCACATCATTGGCAAAGCCACATCCCCTGTCCACGGGTATTGTGAAGGTAGCGCCTCCTTGAAGCCTGATTGGATGGCTCTCCCGATACAGTGTTTGATGGAAAACGCAAGCGTGGAAAATGCAGGCGGGTCCTTCATACAGGTTTGTGTCCGCTGTGTTGGAGAGGTACAGAACTAAAAGAAACAGCTGTATAAGGACACCATAATAGAGGCTGGGTGTTTAATGCAGGCAATCTTTCACTGGCTTCAATAATGGGTATTATTGAAGAGGTTGCTGCATTAGAGAAGTGATTCTCTATTGAGGTCACCACGTAATACTGGGTGGTGTGTCACATGACAATTCAGTCACTTCAGAAACTACAATAGGGGAGGTTTCAGCAATTATTTCTTTGTGCTTTCCAATTGGTGAATATCCTTCTTGATCAATCTTCCTGGGTGCATGATGAGAACGCAGTCTCGTCCCGGCCAATGGGACCAACGGGCTATATCAACAATTGCGAGACGAGTGCCAATCAACATCCTCGAGGCCGCCCATTGGAGAACCAACATCCAATAATAATAATCATCATCTTTATTATTGTCACAAGTAGGTTTGCATTAGCACTGCAGTAAAGTTACTGTGAAAAGCCCCTCACCGCCACATTCCGGCACCTGTTCGGGTACACAGAGGGAGAATTCAGAATGTCCAAATTACCTAACAGCCCGTCTTTCGGGACTTGTGGGGGGAAACCGGAGCACCCGGAGGAAACCCACGCAGACACGGAGGGAACGTGCAGACTCCGCACAGACAGTGACCCCAAGCCGGGAATCGAACCTGGGACCCTGGAGCTGTGAAGCAACAGTGGAATGTGTGGGGTGCGAGGCGGGAAGCCATTGCCCCAATCTCATTTTAATTTCTGGATTCAGCCACAATGAGCAAAGCAAAGAGCCTACCCTCCCTCCAAGTGGAATCATCCTTGGGTGTGCCTCCTAGTGGCCAGCTTGGTGTTGTGTTGCTGGAGACCTGGGAGAAAGTTGTGGGGCGCTGTTGGCTGGTGAGAACTTTGAGGTGGGGGGGGGGGGGGGCGCGAGTGGAGAGGATTGAGGAATAACAGAGGGTTTTCATATGTGACAATTTGCACATTCCTTAACCTCTTCCTCCTAACATGTTCATCCCTAGAACTGTCTGGAATAAAGCTCAACCAATTACGCAATAATCCCTACGCCCACAGCTGGATCAGGGAGCAAGGGATGTGAGAGTGCATTTTTGCTCAAGACACCTTTCCTCTCATTAATGACTGAAGAATAATGTGGTTGAGTGCTTTAAAGGGGCACACAACAACAACAACTTGCATTCACATAGTGTCTTAAAAATGGTTAAATGTCCTCTGGCACTTCACAGGAGCAGTTCACCAACAGGACATGGCAACCGGCCACATAAGGAGCGACAGGGACAGGATTGGACAGAGAGATTTTAAGAAGCATCTTAAAAGAGGAGAGCGAGGCATGGTGGGAAGGTTTAGGGACAGAATTCCACAGCTGAAGGCAGGGCTGCCAACGGCAGAGCGGTTAAAATCCAGCGACGGTCAGGAGGCCTGGATTAGAGAGGCACAAAGAGTTCTTGGAGGGACATGGGGCTGTAGGAGGTTTCAGAGATAGGGAGGGAACAACGATTCGGTGAAGATAAGATGTCAAAAAATATGATGCGTGAAACCCAACACCAAACAGAGCCAAGGAGAAGATGAGACAGGTCTGGCCTGTGAAGATGTACAGGAGCATGTAATTAGAAGCATTGTTTTCACTGTTGAAAACTCCACGTGCCTATCACCTAACACCATGTAGCACTGGAAAGGCAGCAGGAGCATACAGAATCATACTCTACACCACCACCTAAAAACAGATGATCCAGTTGTTATTTTAAGGAGCTGGCTGTACACAAATTAGCCGCTAGTTTTTCTACAGGTGAATACACTTCAAAAGTACTTCATTGGCTGTAGAGTGACTTGGTACAAACTATGGTTGTCACAGATGCTGTGTGAATAGCTATTTCTTGATAAACAACGCTTGCCATATCCTTGACATATTGTTGCCGATTCACTTTCATTGCAGAATGGCAGCTCAGACCTAGTCCTCGGTTATTTTGGTAAACAGCTTGCCTCCGAGAACTCTCTGCCCCCCCCTCACTTAAGACAATGACTTGCTACAAGCTTAAGCAGCACCCTACTCAAGTGGGCAAGCTTCCCGAGCACCCCTCAGTGTGCGCAGTTCCACTCTCCCCACTTAGCACAACGGAAGATTTCCTCATCATGAAGACTAGACCTTGCCCACAAGTAAAGTCGCCATAGTCCCAGGTGACCAGAGGCTGCTTTCCCCTTTGAGGGGGGGGGGGAGAGCTGACTGGTGGTGATTGAACTTGAGGAGCAACACACCTTGGGCGAGGGGCAAGGTTCAGAAGACGGGGCCTCCCAGATAACCTCAAATCGGTATGGAATTCGAACCCGTGCTGCTGCCCTCGCACTGCTTCACAATCCAAATGTCTATCCAAGTGAGCTAAACGGGCCCCCTTCCAGAGACAGACAGATTCACCTTAGGAAGGAGCCGTGCTCCGAAAGCTAGTGATTCTAGTGATTCAAAACAAACCTGTTGGACTTTAACCTGGTGTTGTAAGACTTCTTACTGTGCTCACCCCAGTCCAACACCAGCATCTCCACATCATGGAGACAGAGGTCTGAGACTCACTGGCCAATGTATTCCCTAATTTACCCATGAGAGGGAGCTACAACACCCCCCTCCCTCTTCCACTCCTCTCTTGTTAAGTGTTAACTTTTTAGCCTGATTTTATCTTGCATATAGTACAGAACAGTGCAGGAGCAGAAACAGAAAGAATCAAACCCAATCCTATCCGTTTAGAAAGAAAAGCGATGCAACTTATTTGCGGCTACAAAGGCAAAGTTATAAAACAGCAAAAAAACAAAAATATATGCAAATACCTGTCTATTTATAATCACCAGCTATAATAATAAAACACTTATAAAAGCAAAATTCTCTTCCAGTGCCTCAGTCAGCATTTCTCTCTCTACAAACATCAAAAAAGGGAGATCATTAGGTCAGTCTAGTTGTTGTTTGTGGGATGTTATCAATAGCGAATGCTTGCTGCATTTGCCTATACATCAAGAGCCTCTTCAGCACTCTGAAGTAATTAATTGTGAAGATATTGACACAGGCAATGTCTAGATGCTAATGTAGAGCATCTGTGAGAAAGCACTTTTTAAAAAAATCTTAAATTGCATTTAACCATCAGTCAACTCTTGGCCTGGATCCTAAAGTTTGGAAGTGTCAGGGATATGGTCGACAATCATTATTTCGATTCCTTTTGCTGTGCTTTTTTTTTGGCGGGGGGATGGGGGAAGAGGTAAAATCAACCAAATTTCAGCAAAATTGCACAGAATGATGGCAACGATGAGAATGGTACAACATTTTTTTTTTTAAATTGAGAATCAGCTTCTGTTAATAATGAACTAATAATAATAAAGCTTGAAAAAATAACTGCAGCTTTAAAAAGGACCACAGCAGAAAAATGCTACCTTGTGACACTGATATAGTAATGTGGTGTTTACTGAAAACGATTCCAGCTCAGAAACTATCACACACACATTTACAAGGTGACACATCTGTAACCGGCA
This sequence comes from Scyliorhinus torazame, assembly GCF_047496885.1. NCBI lineage: Eukaryota > Metazoa > Chordata > Chondrichthyes > Carcharhiniformes > Scyliorhinidae > Scyliorhinus > Scyliorhinus torazame. The sequence goes on along the minus strand of NC_092735.1, from coordinate 26,994,021 downwards.
TACAAGTACACATATAGGCAATGCAACCATCAATCTGTCAAAGGGTTAAAAAAAAGTCAACATTTCCCCTTAACTTCTCGCGACTTCGAATCAACCCAGGATTTTCACAGTTTAAGTTTGTTGGGATCTTGCTTAAAGTGCAGTCGTACCGACTGTGTGTGTGTCTGGCACCGCCAACAAGCCCAGATTCCTCAACTTCCATTTGCCATTTAAGAAATCTCTTGTCGCTAAACTTCCTCCACACGCAGATTAAACAGGAATTTACAATTTGCACTAAAGGAAAGTCATCAAGTAATTTGGATGGAGGGGGAAGAGCGAACTCGAAGCGACTCCCAAAGTCGTCTTTCAGTTGGGCATTGAAAAAGTTGCAAACTTTTGTTTCCAAAGTTTCAAACTGTGGGGAGAAAAGTTTCAAACTTAAGAGTTTTGTTTTGTTTTTTGGGTCTGGTTAACCAGGATAGGGCCAGTGAGTTTAGCAGTGTTGGAGCTGGGTGTTTTGGTAGAGATTTATCTTGTTATGTTTACAAGTACTTACTGCGGTGCTTCCAGTGTGTGCATGTTGGTCGGAATAGGGTTGTGAGAGTCCGATGGCTACTCCTGCTTCCCTTCTAAACCCAGTCGAGAGTCGCTACAAGCTTTTTAAACATCTCCCACAGCTTTAGCATGTGGGTGGAGCTTGTTGATTTCACTGCAAAAATCCCCTTGGCATTGCACAATCACATTTCTGGGAGTCAAGCTGTGTATGTGTGTGTGAGAGAGGGGAGGGTCAGGCGAAAGAAATATTATTTTTATTCCAAAAGCGTGAAAGTAACGCGGGTCCCACAGCCAGGGAATCATTAAAGAGACGCTGAACTCGAGTTAAAGCAAACACAGTTATTTCTGAGAAGGCACCATTGTGATCTCACCCGAGTTTCCCAAATTGTGTTAAAATTGGCAGATTTCATCTCTGATCTCCAAACTACATACAGAGCAAGGCAAATTCCCCCGGGAATCCATGTAGCAAGTGTTAACTATCCCAGCTCACCACATCCAAATGATACACTTGCAGCGACCCACTGTCGACACTGACACACTTGCAACTTCCAGTGGCTACCATCCTTTGCAGAAGAGGTTTTTCTAAAAAATATTAGTTGGGGCATTTATTGCCCATCCCTAATTGCCCTTGAACTGAGTGGCTTGTTAGGCCATTTCAGAAGGGCAGTTAAGAGTCACCCACATTGCTGTGGGTCTGGTGTTGCATGGAGGCCAGGTCATCTAACGATGGCAGATTTCCTCCCGGAAAGGGGCATTGATTTTATACCTTTCTCAGAGTCACAAGGCCAATGTGTAGTGTGAACGGGGCCAGCCCTTAATCTGATCTAATAATAATAAGCGCTTATTGTCACAAGTAGGCTTCAATGCAGTTACTGTGAAAAGCCCCTAGTCGCCACATTCCGGCGCCGATTCGGGGAGGCCGGTACGGGAATTGAAGCCGCACTGCTGGCTTTCTTCTGCATTACAAGCCAGCTGTTTCGCCCACTGTGCTAAACCAGCCCCTTAAATCCATCTCCTTGCTTGCTCCAAAAAAACAATTTGAATTTAATACAATGTCCCGACTAAAGAGACACAAACCAGAGAATAATAATCTTTATTGTCACAAGTAGGCTTACATTAATACTGCAATGAAGTTACTGTGAAAATCCCTCAGTCGCCACATTCCAGCGTCTGTTCGGAAGAATTCAGAATGTCCAAATTACCTAACAAGCACGTCTTTCAGGACTGGTGGGAGGAAACCGGAGCACCCGGAGGAAACCCACGCAGACACGGGGAGAACGTGCAGACTCCGCACCGACAGTGACCCAAGCCGGGAATCAAACCTGGGACCCTGGCGCTGTGAAGCAAAGAACAAAGAAAAGTACAGCACAGGAACAGGCCCTTCGGCCCTCCAAGCCTGTGCCGACCACGCTGCCGGTCTAAACTAAAATCTTCCACACTTCCGGGGTCCGTATCCCTCTATTCCCATCCTATTCATGTATTTGTCAAGTTGCCCCTTAAATGTCACTATCGTCCCTGCTTCCACCTCCTCCGGCAGCGAGTTCCAGGCACCCACTACCCTCTGTATTAATCCCCAAGACTGTGTAAAAAAACTTGCCTCATAAATCTCCTCTAAACCTTGCCCCTCGCACCTTAAAACTACGCCCCCTAGTAATTGACCCCTCTACCCTGGGGAAAAGCCTCTGACTATCCACCCTGTCTATGCCCCTCGTAATTTTGTAAACCTCTATCAGGTCGCCACTCAACCTCCGTCGTTGCAGTGAGAACAAACCGAGTTTATTCAATCACTCCTCATAGCTAATGCCCTCCATACCAGGCAACATCCTGGTAAATCTCTTCTGCACCCTCTCTAAAGCCTCCACATCCTTCTGGTAGTGCGGCAACCAGAATTGAACACTATACTCCAAGTGTGGCCTAACTAAGGTTCTATACAGCTGCAACATGACTTGCCAATTCTTCTACTCAATGCCCCAGCCAATGAAGGCAAGCATGCAGTATGCCTTCTTGACTACCTTCTCCACCTGTGTTGCCCCTTTCACTGACCTGTGGACCTGTACACCTAGATCTCTCTGACTGTCAATACTCTTGAGGGTTCTACCATTCATTGTATATTCCCTACCTGTATTAAACCTTCCAAAATGCATTACCACACATTTGTCTGGATTAAACTCCATCTACCATCTCTCCGCCCAAGTTTCCAAACATTCTAAATCCTGCTGTATCCTCTGACAGTCCTCATCGCTATCCGCAATTCCACCAACCTTTGTGTCGTCTGCAAACTTACGACTCAGACCAGTTACATTTTCCTCCAAATCATTTATATATACTATGAACTGCAAAGGTCCCAGCAATGATCCCTGCGGAACACCACTAGTCACAGCCTCCAATCACAAAAGCACCCTTCCATTGTTACTCTCTGCCTTTATGACCTAGCCAGTTCTGTATCCATCTTGCTAGCTCACTCCTGATCCCATGTGACTTCACCTTTTGTACCAGTCTGCCATGAGGCACCTTGTCAAAGGCCTTACTGAAGTCCATATAGACAACATCCACTGCCCTAACATCATCAATCATCTTTGTGATCTCTTCGAAAAACTCTATCAAGTTAGTGAGACACAACCTCCCCTTCACGTGCTGCCTCTCGCTAATACGTCCATTTGCTTCCAAATGGGAGTAGATCCTGTCTCGAAGAATTCTCTCCAGTAATTTCCCTACCACTGACGTAAGGCTCACCGGCCTGTAGTTCCCTGGATTATCCTTGCTACCCTTCTTAAACACAGTGAGGATCCAAAGATTTCTGTCAAGGCCTCAGCAATTTCCTCTCTAGCCTCCTTCAGTATTCTGGAGTAGATCCCATTAGGCCCTGGGGACTTATCTACCTTAATATTTTTCAAAACGCCCAACACCTCGTCTTTTTGGATCTCAATGTGATCCAATCTATCTGCACACCCTTCTCCAGACTCAACATCCACCAATTCCTTCTCTTTGGTGAATACTGATGCAAAATATTCATTTAGTACCTCGCCCATTTCCTCTGGCTCCACACATAGATTCTCTTGCCTGTCCTTCAGTGGGCCAACCCTTTCCCTGGCTACCCTCTTGCTTTTTATGTACGTGTAAAAAGCCTTGGGATTTTCCTTAACCCTATTTGCCAATTACTTTTCGTGACCCCTTTTAGCCTTCCTGACTCCTTGCTTAAAGTTCCTTCCTACTTTCCTTATATTGGCTTTGTCTGATCCCAGCCTTCTAGCCCTGTCAAATGCCTCGTTTTTCTTTTTGACGAGGCCTACAATATCTCTCGTTATCCAAGGTTCCTGAAATTTGCCGTATTTATCCTTCTTCCGCACAGGAACATGCCGGTCCTGAATTCCTTTCAACTGACATTTGAAAGCCTCTCACATGTCAGATGTTGATTTACCCTCAAACATCCGCCCCCAATCTAGGTTCTTCAGTTCTCGCCCAATATTGTTATAATTAGCCTTCCCCCAATTTAGCACATTCACCCTAGGACCACTCTTATCATTGTCCACCGGCACTTTAAAACTTACTGAATTGTGGTCACTGTTCCCGAAATGCTCCCCTACTGAAACTTCTACACCTGGCCGGGCTCATTCCCCAATACCAGGTCCAGTACAGACCCTTCCCTACAAAGATCCAGGCTGACAAGAGCAGGCATTCCACACGATCCCACGCTTGATCTTAGCCAAGAAGCACCAGATGAGTAAATCAATAGCTTTATTTTTAATTTAACTTCTACCAGCTAGCATAGTGAGATCTGAACCCATGTTACTAGAGCATTTGCCTGGGCCTCTGGATTACTAGTCCAGTGACAGTACGTCTATACCATCATCGCCTCCTTGTTTATTACACCCATATTAGGGAGTTAACAAACTTGGAACTCCAATTGTATTTGCTACTAGACTATACTAAGAGAAGGCACCCAGTCTCACCAAACATCTGCAGTTGTTGGGCTATTCAATTAGTCATCAACATCTGGGTCTAGAAGTGGATAAAATTGACATCAGCCTCAGCTCTTGATCGCCATTCAAGAATGGGCTAATTCAAACGCCACCATTCCAATGGTCCTGTAAACCCATGTCCTCCATCCATTGACTTCTGTTAGCCGGTGAGCATCAGGCGAGAGAAGGTTACGATCTGCCAGTGATGGGCAAACCCACTCTGGTGTACCCGCGCTGGTGTACCTCACCAACGCTCACTGTATGGACTCGCTGGTCACCTGTGGAATCACTTCCCCAAACCCCATCCCCCGCCACAGCCCAGCCGAACGGGTCGACACTTCAGGAAGAGAAAATGGAGTCTTCTTTGAAAGCTTGAACATTGCTAAGTAGCTACAAACAAAGCAGTGGAAACTGTGTGTTGCCTCGAGCCTTTCAAAGTTCCAGAAAGGACAGAGCAGGAGAAATATCTAAATCCCATTGTGACATTTCGGGGACCTCATCCCCACAGGGCTACCGTGCGACCACTGACCGAACTGACAATTGCAAACGTTGTACTGGGACAGGGGGCAGGGGGGTGTGGCGGGAGGTTTCGAAAGAGTAGGAAACAATTTTTTTAATAAACTTAAAGTGCCCAATTCATTTTTTTCCCAATTAAGGGGCAATTTAGCATGGCTAATCAATCTACCCTGTACATCTTTGGGTTGTGGGGGCGAAACCCACGCAAACACGGGGAGAATGTGCAAACTCCACATGGACAGTGACCCAGGGCTGGGAACGAACCCGGGTCCTCGGCACCATGAGGCAACAGTGCTAACCACTGTGCCATCGTGCCATCCCAAATAGAAAACAATTGTAACACAGGCATGGAATGGGTGTAACAGAGCATCCATGACCAACCTCTTTGGCTTCAAGGACATACCGTCATGGGTTGTGAATTCTATATAATGAGAGGACGTTCAAATGTATCAAGGGTTAGTTAATTGGCATCTGTCTTATCACCCACAAGCAGACAAGAATTACTGGAACAGGAAAGGGACCAGAAACATAAGATGGGCGGTAATGAAACAAATCGAGAATTCTCGAGAAAGGGCGGCGGAGTGGTTAGCACGACTGCCTCACAGCGGTGGGGACCCGGGTTCGAACCCTGCTCCGGGTCACTGTATGTGTGGAGTTTGCAGATTCTCCCCGTGTCTGCGTGGGTCTCCCCCTCCCACCCCCCACCCCCACCCCACAACCCAAAGATGTGCAGGGTAGGGCGGATTGGCCAGGCTAAATTGCCCCTTAATTGGGGAAAAAAAAATAATTGGGTACTCTAAATTTAGAAGAAAAAAAGGAGAATTCTCGAGAAATGTCTTTGCCCGGAGAGGGTGACGAGAATGCAGAACTTGACGCCGCACATAGTCATTGAGGTGAATAGCACAGATGATTTTAAAGGGAAGCTAGGTACACACATGAGGAAGGAAGGATATGTCGATGGGGTTGATATAAAAATAGGTTGGGAGAAAGCACCCTGTGGAGTACAAACACCAGCAATGTACAAAGAATTACATACAATTCCCAGCACCGGATCGCACCATTTGGCACATCGAGCCCCTGCTCATGATTATGGACAAATCTCAGGCCTAACCGCCCGTTTTTATACCATAATTTTCACACAGTTCTATGTAATGGAAGGTCCAAAAGCTCCATCCATTCCTTATGGATCAACCACACCTTTCCTTTTTCCAGCAGTGTCTCTTCAGCCATCTAGAACACCCAATTCAATGATTAACTTGTTTCGTAGATCGGTTATCCTTTGCAGAAAATGTTCCACATTTTCCAATTGTGAATTTCTTTTTTAAAAAATGACTACTTCATAATAAATGTTCCTGGTCAGAGCTTTCGTCGGTTCCCGCGTTCTCATAATTATAGTACGAAGTCTTACAACACCAGGTTAAAGTCCAACAGGTTTGTTTCAATGTCACTAGCTTTCGGAGCGCTGCTCCTTCTTCAGGTGAATGAAGAGGTATGTTCCAGAAACATATATATAGACAAATTCAAAGATGCCAAACAATGCTTGGAATGCGACCATTAGCAGGTGATTAAATCTTTACAGATCCAGAGATGGGGTAACCCCAGGTTAAAGAGGTGTGAATTGTATCAAGCCAGGACAGTTGGTAGGATTTTGCAGGCCAGATGGTGGGGGATGAATGTAATGCGACATGAATCCCAGGTCCCGGTTGAGGCCGCACTCATGTGTGCGGAACATGGCTATAAGTTTCTGCTCGGCGATTCTGCATTGTCGCGCGTCCTGAAGGCCGCCTTGGAGAACGCTTACCCGGAGATCAGAGGCTGAATGCCCTTGACTGCTGAAGTGTTCCCCGACTGGAAGGGAACATTCCTGCCTGGTGAATGTTGCGCGATGTCCGTTCATTCGTTGTTGCAGCGTCTGCATGGTCTCGCCAATGTACCACGCTTCGGGACATACTTTCCTGCAGCGTATGAGGTAGACAACGTTGGCCGAGTTGCACGAGTATGTACCGCGTACCTGGTGGGTGGTGTTCTCACATCTAATGGTGGTATCCATGTCGATGATCTGGCACATCTTGCAGAGATTGCCATGGCAGGGTTGTGTGGTGTCGTGGTCACTGTTCTGAAGACTGGGTAGTTTGCTGCAAACAATGGTTTGTTTGAGGTTGCGCGGTTGTTTGAAGGCAAGTAGTGGGGGTGTGGGGATGACCTTGGCAAGATGTTCATCGTCATCAATGACGTGTTGACGGCTGTGAAGAAGATGACGTAGTTTCTCCGCTCCGGGGAAGTACTGGACGACAAAGGGTATTCTGTCGGTTGTGTCCCATGTTTGTCTTCTGAGGAGGTCGATGCGGTTTTTCACTGTGGCGCGTTGGAACTGTCGATCGATGAGTCGAGTGCCATATCCCGTTCGTACGAGGGCACCTTTCAATGTCTGTAGATGTCTGTTACGCTCCTCCTCGTCTGAGCAGATCCTGTGTATACGGAGAGCTTGTCCATAGGGGATGGCTTCTTTAATGTGTTTAGGGTAGAAGCTGGAGAAGTGGAGCATCATGAGGTTATCCGTGGGTTTGCGGTAAAGCGAAGTGCTGAGGTGACCGTCCTTGATGGAGACGAGTGTGTCCAAGAATGCAACTGATTTTGGAGAGTAGTCCATGGTGAGTCTGATGGTTGGATGGAACTTATTGATGTCATCGTGTAGTCGTTTCAGTGATTCTTCGCTGTGGGTCCAAAGGAAAAAAATGTCATCGATGTATCTGGTGTATAACGTCGGTTGAAGGTCCTGTGCGGTGAGTAGGTCCTGTTCAAACTTGTGCATGAAGATGTTGGCGTATTGGGGTGCGAATTTGGTCCCCATGGCTGTTCCGTGCGTCTGGATGAAGAACTTGTTGTCGAAGGTGAAGACGTTGTGATCCAGAATGAAGCGGATGAGTTGCAGAATTGCGTCTGGAGATTGGCAGTTGTCGGTGTTGAGTACTGAGGCTGTTGCAGCAATGCCGTCGTCATGGGGGATGCTGGTGTAGAGTGCCGAGACGTCCATTGAGACGAGGAATGTTCCTGGTTCAACTGGTCCATGGGTGCTGAGTTTCTGTAGGAAGTCCGTCGTGTCGCGACAGAAGCTGGGCGTACCTTGTACGATGGGTTTCAAGATGCCCTCGATGTAGCCAGAGAGGTTCTCACACAAGGTCCCATTGCCTGAAACGATAGGACGGCCTGGTGTGTTGGCCTTATGTATTTTCGGGAGGCAGTAGAGATCTCCAATGCGGGGAGATCAACATGTAGGGTGCTCTGAAGATCTGGATCCAAGGTCTTGATCAGTCTGTTAAGTTGGCGGATGTGTTCCTTGGTCGGATCTGCGGGTAACTGTCTGTAGTGTTCTTGGTTGTTCAGTTGTCGGTATACTTCTTTGCAGTAGTCCGTTCTGTTCAGTACGACAGTGGCCCCTCCTTTGTCTGCTGGTTTGATGACGATGCTGCGGTTGGTCTTGAGAGCGCGGATGGCATTGCGTTGTGCTTGGGTGACGTTCGGAGCTGTCTTGTGAATGCGACTGATGAATCTGGCATTGACGCGACTCCTGACGGCTTGAGCATACATGTCTAGTCTAAGGCAGCGGCCTTCCGGAGGGGTCCATTTCGACTCTTTCCTCTTCGGTTGCCGCACCGCAGATCTCTCGGTCTGCTGTTCCGGTTCATTGATAGTCTGCTTGGGTTCGCTGTTGGCCTCTTGAGGTCTGTGGAAGAATTCCTGGAGCCTCATTCGCCTGATGAATTCCGCCGTGTCTGCCGCGAGACTGATGGAGTCCATTTTGGTGGTGGTGCAGAAATTGAGCCCTCTGCTGAGGACTTCGATTTTGTCTGGTTGAAGGGTGTAGTCTGACAAGTTGACAATAGATTTCCCTGTATTGTTTTCTACTGTGACACCGGGGGTGGCTTGGTTGCTGCCGGTGGTGATGCCAAGTTTCTCAAGCTTTCTGTTCTTGGTGTGCCTATAGGTGGCATAGTATTGTTGTCTCATCTGTTTGGCGGTGTTCCGCAGCTGGTCTGCTGCATCCTGAGCGCAAGTTGAGAATATGGCCTCTATCTTGGTTTCCAGGTTGCGTCTTCTGCTGTAGAGCTGGCGGACGAGGTGGTTGAGGAGTGTGAGAGAGGTGCGACGGCAGAGTCTCTCAGCGTAGTCTGTGTTGTAGGTCGACTTGAGTGGGTTTGTGATCTGTAGCCCTTTCGGGATCTTGTCTGCTTTCTTGCATCTTTGTAGAAACTTAATGTCAGTGTCTATATGCGCGATCTTCCTGGAGATCCTCTCCACTTTGAGCCGGCAGTTTGCGGTGTCGATGGTAGCCATGATGTGGAGATGCCAGCATTGGACTGGGGTGAGCACAGTACGAAGTCTTACAACACCAGGTTAAAGTCCAACAGGTTTGACTCATAATAATAGTTAGAGGGACGGGGTTTAACTGGTCGGTGTACAGCCTGAGTCACAAAGTTGTTTTAAAAATATTTTTCTGAGTACCCAATTATTATTTTTCCAATTGAGGGGTAATTTAGCATGTCCAATCCACCTACCCTGCACTTCTTTGGGTTGTGGGGGTGAAACCCACGCAGGCACGGGGAGAATATGCAAACTCCACACGGCAGTGACCCTGGGCCGGGATTCTAACCCGGGTCCTCAGCGCCGTAGGCAGCAGGGCTAACCCACTGCGCCACCGTGCCACCCTCGAGTCCCGAAGTTAGGCTTTGTGAAGGCGTCATGGAAGCATTTAGTGCATTTAACCAAAACAAGTCGAAATCTCTGCTAAGAAAGCAGCGAGAGGCATTTCAGACGATTGTGTTGAATGTTTAGAACACTGATGCCCCACAATGTAATTTGCTAAATCAATTGGTAGCAACATAATTGCCAGGGAACAAGCCCCTCGTTTAATACACACAAACTCAAAAGAAATGGCTGCTCTTTCTAAAATAAATGCCTTAGTGCTTCCATGGCTCTCTAACATCACCATTTTCCTCCTGTAGCATAAATTGTTTTAATCATTTGAAATTTGGCATTCTCCCATTTGTCCTAAAAAGTGTAAAACATAAAAACAATTCAGCCATTTCTCTCTTTCCGGTGTTATTTAAGCTCTGTATTCCCAAGCAACTGGTTTAGTTCATTGGTTTAGTCTCCACTCCATACTGAGTTAACTATCTTAGATTTGGGGGAACACTGCAATTGGTCTCAATTCCTTTGACTGACGAGGATAGATTGATGGGCAGGGGTACTATGAACAACAATTTGTATTCGTACAAAGCTTTTAATGTATGCAACACTTTGTGGCATTATGGAACAATGATGAATATCAGGAGTTGAGATAGATCGGCCGTGAGATAACTGAATGGCTGTACAGGCTTGAGGGGTGTAAGACCTACTCTTCAGTTGTTCCTACCTTCCCTGGGCTCAGGGCAGGGCACAGAAATCAAGGGATAGCTTTGTACTGATTCCAGACTGATCCCGGACGAGCCCCCAGGGAGGGACATTGGCACAGTGGCTAGCACTGCAGCCTCACTGCGCCAGGGACCCTGGATCAATTCTGGCCTTGGGTGACTGTCTGTGTGGAGTTTTCATTTTCTTCCCACGTCTGCGAAGCTTTAATAATAATAATAATCGCTTATTGTCACAAGTAGGCTTCAATGAGGTTACTGTGAAAAGCCCCTAGTCGCCACATTCCGGCACCTGTTCGGGGAGGCCGGTACGGGAATTGAACCCGCGCTGCTGGCCTTGTTCTGCATTACAAGCCAGCTGTTTAGCCCACTGTGCTAAACCAGCCCCTGCTAAACCAGCTTTCCTCCGGGTGCTCCGGTTTCCACCCACAGCCCAAAGATGTGCAGGCCAGGTTGATTGGCCATGCTATAAAGAAAATTGCCCCCTTGGGTGTCCAATGATATGCAGGTTAGGTGGGGTTAGAGGGATAGGGCGGGGGGAGCGGGACAAGGTAGGATGCTCTTTCAAAGGGTCGGTCACAGACCCGATGGGCCGAATGGCCTCCTTCTGCACTGGAATACTATGGTTCGATCATTGCTATCCCGAAACCTTTCCTAGAAAGAATGAATAGGAATAGTGGGTGAAGATCAGATGTGGGCTCCTATAATAATGCCCAATTGTGAGATAAAATGTTGACACCCATGCTCGCAGACAAGGAAGAGCCACTTGTATGAGGTATCAGAGGGCTGTCAAGTGTCCGTGAGCCTACATGCTAAGATGAGTCACCGAGAATAAGGGAGAGAAAAATCACTTGCAATGTTTAGCATCCTCAGTGATGGCCAAATAAGGAATTAAAGAGCTTGTCATGTGCACTTCTGCATGATCAAGGCCGGACACAACCCAAACAAAAAAGGCTAATGGAGAAGTTACTTAGACTTGACCTCATCACACATCCTGTGAATAAAGGAGTAATTCTGGCCAATTCCTCTTTACTCACCTGTGCTCACTGTGAAGGAGCTTGAGAAAGTGGTAAGGACGGACAATCCCACATAGCACACATTCCTTCCTGCCCTTCCCATGGAAACGCAAGCGTTTGACCTTTGGAAACACTGTCCCTGGTCATCATTGCAACGTCCATTGATGGGGATTTCTCCACCCACATGTGGCGCATAGAGTTTTACAGCCCAGAAAGAGGCTCTTCAGCCCATCCTGTCTGTGCTGGCCATCAAGCGCCTATCAATTCAAATCCCACTTCCAGCACTTGGTCCTAGCCTTGTGTGCGACGGCGTTTCAAATGCTCATCTAAATGCTTCTTAAATGCTGTGAGGGTTCCCGCCTCTACCAACCTTTCAGGCAGCGAGTTCTAGATTGCCACCACCCTCTGGGTGAAAAAGCTTCTCCTCAAATCTCCTCTGAATCTCCTGTGCCTTACCTGAAATCTATGATTATTGAATCCTCTGCTAGGGGGACAATTTCTTCCTATCTACCTTATCTATCTATATCCCTCACAATTTTGTACACTCCCTCTGCTCGAAGGAAAGCAACCTCAAACTAAGCAGCCTCCCTTCAAAGCTGAAACGTTCCAGCCCAGGCAACATCCTGCTGAGTCTCCTCTGATCCCTCTCTAGTGCAATCACATCCTTCCCATGGCCTGGTGACCAGAGCTGCACACAGTACTCCAGCTGTGGCTGAACAAGGGTTTTATACAGCTCCAGCATAACCTCACTCCTCTTATATTCTATGCTTTGGCTAATGAAGGCAAGTATCCCAAACACCTTCTTAACCACCTTATCTATCTGTCCCGCTGCCTTCAGGGATCTATGGACATGCAATCCAAGGTTCCTCTGGCGTCTGTACTTCCTAGTGTCCTGCCGTTCATTGTGTATCCCCTTGCCTTGTTAGGCAAAAGTGCATCAACTCATACTTTTCAGGGTTAAATTCCATTTACCATAGCATAGAATTTACAGTGCAGAAGGAGGCCATTCGGCCCATCGAGTCTGCACCGGCTCTTTGAAAGAGCACCCTACCCAAGCCCACACCTCCACCCTATCCCCATAACCCAGTAACCCGACCCAACACTTAAGGGCAATTTTGGACACTAAGGGCAATTTATCATGGCCAATCCACCTAACCTGCGCATCTTTGAACTGTGGGAGGAATCCGGAGTCCCCGGAGGAAACCCACGCACACACGGGGAGGACTTGTCACTGTTCTGCCCGTCTGACCAACCCATCTATATCGGCCTGTTAATCTGAGGCTTTCCTCCTTTACCACACCATCAATATTCGTGTTATTGGGGCGGCACTCAGGACCCGGGTCACTGGCCGTGTGGAGTTTGCCCATTCTCCCCGTGTCTGCGTGGGTTTCACCCCCACAACGCAAAGATGTGCAGGGTAGGTGGATTGGCCACGCTAAATTGGCAAAAAAATAAATGGGTACCCCCCCCCGGTGCTCCATGAATCCCTTCAGCTCCTTCGCCACTGCTGACACAATCCGCGACCTCGGGCCCAACCGGTCCAAACCTAGTTCAATGACCGTGGTAAAGTCACTCTCTCTCTCCCTCCCCCCACTCCCACCCCCACCCTACCATAATCAAACCCCCCCCACCCCCCACCACCATAATCAACCGGTACAATTCCAGGACCGGCATCTTCCCCAGCACCCGCCACATAAACTCCACATAATCTTTATTTTATTTTTCTTTCACAAGTAGGCTTACATTAACACTGCAATGAAGTTACTGTGAAAATCCCCTAGTCGTCACATTCCGCCGCCTGTTCGGGTACACAGAGGGAGAGTTCAGAATGTCCAAATTACCTAACAGCACGTCTTGTGGGAGGAAACTGGAGCGCCCGGAGGAAACGTGCGCAGATATGGAGAGAACGTGCAGTCTCCGCACAGACAGCGACCCAAGCCGGGAATCGAACCTGGGTCCCTGATACTGTGAAGCAACAGTGCTAACCACTGTGCTACCGTGCCACCTATCATCTCAGTTTGGGGCATAAACAGTAACCAAGACCATCCCCTCCAGCTTGCCAATCACCATCATAAACCGCCCTCGCGAATCTGCCACAATGTTCCCCACCTCAAACGCCACCCATTTATTTACCAACACCATCCCCCTTGTCTTCATATCCAACCCGGAATGAAAGACTTGCCCTACCCGCCCTTTCCTTAGTCTCATCTGATCCCCGACTTCAAGTGTGTTTCCTGCAAAAAGGCCACATCCGCCTAACGCTTCTCAAGTGTGCGAGCACACGCGACCGTTTGATTGGCCCATTCAGCCCTCTCACATTCCATGTGACCAACCCGCCCCCTCCCCTGCAGTTCAACCATATTCTTTTTTGGGCCAGCCCCCGGCCCGTGTCACGCTACCCTCCAGGCCCACCCTCGGATGCCCACCGTCACCACTCCTTTTCTTGCTGCGCCACAACAACCACACCCCTCCCCTGAACAAAACAACAACCCCATCCCCCTCTGCTGCACAAACCATCTGGCCAACCCCCACTGCACTCCCGTTAACTAGCCCGTCCAGCTAACCTAGCAGCCCATTGTCTCTTAAAAATTCCATCACCTCCTCCGGTGTCCCAAAATAATGTTCTCGGCTGTTAAAAGCCACCCAGAGGCAGGCCGGGTACAAAATCCCGAATTTCACCCCCTTTTTAAAGAGGGCAGTCTTCACTCAATTGAACCCGGCTTACCTCTTAGCCAGGTCCTGGTACACCCGAAGCTCGGTCCCTTCCCAGGTGCACCTCCTCGTCTGCCTCGCCCATTTCAACATCTTCTCCTTATCCAGGAATCGATGGAGATGCACCACCATCGCCCTCAGCGGCTCGTTCGCCTGTGGCTTCCTCATCAGCGCCCTGTGCGCCCGGTCGACCTCCAGAGGCAGGTCAAAGGCCCCCTTCCCTTCAATGTCTCTTTAGCTACATACAAGCCAACGTCCGCTCCCTCGATGCCTTCAGGCATTCCCATGATTCTTAGATTTTGTCTCCGGGAGCGAATCTCCAGTTTCTCCACCTTCTCCTTTAACCGTTTTTGGGTCTCCCGCCTCATTCCTATTTCGGCCACCGACGAGACAAACTGCTTCTCGTGCTCCCTCACCGTCTCCTCCACATTCCGAATAGCCAGACCCTGGCACTCCAGCCTCTGTCCCACACGGTGAAATCCCACTTTTAATAGTTCCACCGCCTTGGCTAGGTCTTCCTGGGCTTCCCTCCTCTGCCGACTGAACTTCTCGGTTAAGAAGTCCACCAGCTGCTCTGTTGACCACTGGGCAGGCAGGGCTGGCCCTTTACCCTCCGCCATCTTGACTTGTGGCGCACAAAGATTCTCTTGCTCCAACCGCCAACTTCTTCTCGACCCACATCTGGTCCGTCGATCCATCCACCAACCACACCAGCGGAGTTTAACTTTCTTCAGTCACCCCAACACCTTTTTTCGCCCAAACCTCCACCCAGCAAGCAGGGAAGAGGTCCAAAAAACCCGCCTTGAGCAGGAGCTGCCAAATGTGCGACCACTCGCTCCACGCCGCCACCAGAAGTCCCCCGAACATCTTCTGTGTTGTGTTCACTCTTCACCCGACCTCCTTGCAAAATTCAATCCAATTTTTTCAACATGATCTCCCCTTGACAAAGCCATGCTGACTATCCTGGGTTAATTCTGTCCCTCGGAATTTTTTCCAATAGTTTCCTTGCCACTGACGTTAGACTGGTCTATAATTACCCGGTTTTCCCCTACTTTCCTTCTTGAATAACGGCAGCACATTAGCTGTCCTCCAGTCCTCTGGTCCCTCTCCTGTGGCCAGAAAGGATTAGAAAATTAGCGTCATTGCAAATGGCTCCCTCACAATTGCACTAAAAATATCTCACCACAGTTGGGTTAATGATCTCATTGTTCCTTAACAAACATAAAACACTAGATCATCTGAACGGAAACCTTAACTCCACAGCTTGCTCTTTCCCCATGTAACCGTTTTATCTGAAATGAAGTAACCCACGTCAAGGCCTGTATTGCAGGATATCACAGATCCTGTAGAAAGTAGAAGGAAATCGGTAAAGTAAGAAGTACCGGGCAAGTGATTAGGATTGCCGACCCTCTCGCATTCCCCAGCAGCCATCCAAGAATCGAAGGGTAGGTCGTGCCTCACAAACCTTATTGAGTTCTTTGAGAAGGTGACCAAACAGGTGGATGAGGGTAAAGCAGTTGACGTGATGTATATGGATTTCAGTAAAGCTTTCGATAAGGTTCCCCACGGTAGGCTACTGCAGAAAATACTGAGGCATGGGATTCAGGGTGATTTAGCAGTTTGGATCAGAAATTGGCTCGCTGGAAGAAGACAAAGGGTGGTGGTTGATGGGAAATGTTCAGCCTGGAGTCCAGTTAGTAGTGGTGTACCACAAGGATCTGTTTTGGGGCCACTGCTGTTTGTCATTTTTATAAATGACCTGGAGGAGGGCATAGAAGGATGGGTGAGTAAATTTGCAGATGACACTAAAGTTGGTGGAGTTGTGGACAGTGCGGAAGGATGTTACAAGTTACAGAGGGACATAGATAAGCTGCAGCGCTGGGCTGAGTGGTGGCAAATGGAGTTTAATGCAGAAAAGTGTGAGGTGATTCATTTTGGAAGGAATAACAGGAAGACAGAGTACTGGGCTAATGGTAAGATTCTTGGCAGTGTGGATGAGCAGAGAGATCTCGGTGTCCATGTACATAGATCCCTGAAAGTTGCCACCCAGGTTGAGAGGGTTGTTAAGAAGGCGCACGGTGTGTTAGCTTTTATTGGTAGAGGGACTGAGTTTCGGAGCCATGAGGTCATGTTGCAGCTGTACAGAACTCTGGTGCTGCCGCATTTGGAGTATTGCGTGCAATTCTGGTCGCCGCATTATAGGAAGGATGTGGAAGCATTGGAAAGGGTGCAGAGGAGATTTACCAGAATGTTGAGGGAAGATCTTATGAGGAAAGGCTGAGGGACTTGAGGCTGTTTTCATTAGAGAGAAGAAGGTTAAGAGGTGACTTAATTGAGGCATATAGATCAGAGGATTGGATAGGGTGGACAGTTTTTTCCTTTTTCCTCGGATGGTGATGGCTAGCACAAGGGGACATAGCTTTAAATTGAGGGGAGATAGATATAGGACAGATGTCAGAGGTAGGTTCTTTACTCAGAGTAGTAAGGGTATGGAATGCCCTACCTGCAACAGTAGTGGACTCGCCAACACTAAGGGCATTCAAATGGTCATTGGATAGACATATGGACGATAAGGGAATAGTGTAGATGGACTTTAGAATGGTTTCACAGGTCGGCGCAACATCGAGGGCCGAAGGGCCTGTACTGCGCTGTAATGTTCTATGTTCGATGAAGGTTAATCGCCAGGACTTTGCTGGGATCAAGTCACAGAGGACACTAGGAACATACGAATTAGGAGCCGAAGTAGGCCATTCGGCCCCCTGAGCTTACTGGGCTATTCAACAATGGCGGCATGTTGGCTCAATGATTAGCACAGCTGCCTCACAGCGCCAGGGTCCCAGGTTCGATTCCCGGTTTGGGTCATTGCCTGTGCGGAGTCTGCACGTTCTCCCCATTTCTGCATGGGGTTCTTCCGGGCGCTCCGGTTTCCTCCCACATGTCCCTAAAGACATGCTTGTTAGGCGAATTGGACATTCTGAATTCTCCCTCAGTGTACCCGAACAGGCGCCGGAGTGTGGTGGCCAGAAGATTTTCACAGTAACTTCATTGCAGTGTTACTGTAAGTCTAATTGTGACACTATTAAAGATTATTATGTTGGCACAGTGGTTAGCACTGCTGCCTCACAGCAACAGGATCCCAGGTTCGATTCTGACCTTGGGCGACTGTGTGGAGATTGCACGTTCTCCCCGTGTGCGCGTGGGTTTCCTCCGGGTGCTCCGGTTTCCTCCCACAGTCCAAAGATGTGCAGGTTAGGTGGATTGACCGTGATAAATTTCCCCTTAGTGTCCAGGGATGTGAAGGTTAGGTTACGGGGAAGAGGGCGGAGATGGGCGGGGAGTGAACCTGGGTAGAGTGCTCTATTGGAGGGTCGGTCCAGACTTCATGGGCCGAATGGTCTCCTTCCACACTGTAGGGCATTCTATCACGGCGGATGTGTTTGTGTTTCGGGCTCCACCTAGCCATTTACCCACACCAGAAAATTTGTGTTTCTTGTTCCATTTTCCCTTTGCACTTCCATTTATTAATTATAAAAATATTAAATATAGGGGGGCATGGGTTGTTCAACAGTGAACATTAATCTAATTGGTAGGGCGGCACGGTGGCGCAGTGGTTAGCACTGCATCCTCACGGCGCCGAGGTCCCAGGTTCGATCCCGGCGCCGGGTCACTGTCCGTGTGGAGTTTGCACATTCTCCCCGTGTTTGCGTGGGTTTCGCCCCCACAACCCAAAGATGTGCAGGCTCGGTGGATTGGCCATGTTAAATTGCCCCTTAATTGGAAAAAATGAATTGGCTACTCTTAATTAAAAAAAAAAAATTAATCCAATTGGGTGACCAAGACCTGTTCCAATTGGCCGTGGGAGGGCAATGACACCTGGGGGACGGAACAATGGCCAGAAGGTTTGAGACAAGGGGTCGTATGCTGAGACCTCCAGGAATAAATCAAGGGTTGACAACCCTCTGGGTGATCCCTAGATTTTTAAAAGCCTGGAGATTGTAGAGGAATTGACACTCTGGCAGAGGACGTTTGAATTTCAGGGGAAAAGGCAAGTCAAGGCATGAGAAGGTGCATGGACAGAACAATTGAATATAATTCTCTCAAGATGGAGCCAGAGCGTGGCGACTCTGCAAGCTCTCCCCCCCCCCCTACACTTATTATAACCGTACTAACGTTTTCAAACATTTTTTTAAAATTCCAACTCTTCATTTTTTAATTCAGGGACAATTTAGCATGGCCACTCCAGCTACCCTGCACATCTTTGGGTTGTGGGGGTGAGACTCATGCAGACACGGAGAGAATGTGCAAACTCCACACGGACAGTGACCCGGGGCCGGGATCGAACCCGGGTCCTCAGCGCCGTGAGGCAGCAATGCTAACCACTGCGCCACCCTGCCGTCCTAACCTATTTGTGGTATTATAGGTATTACGGTACCTGACAGGCTAAAGCACCATTGGTGAAAAGTGTCTGCTTTCTATTGGTAGAATGTATGATAGCTCCGCCCTGATAGGCGGGGTATAAGAACCCGTGCCGCCCCAGCAGCCTTCAGTCTGTACCCGAGCTGCTGGGGAAACATCTAGCTTATTAAAGCCTTCAGTTGGACTACAACCTCGCTTTAGTGGTCATTGATCGTGCATCAATTTAATAAGCTAGTTTTTAAGAAGAATGGATGGAGCTCCGAATCAAGCCAGAGTGTCTGCAACTTAGCCCCCATGCGGCAAACTCAGCGGCAATCTTTAAGCAGTGGCTGGCGTGCTTTAAAGGGTATCTCGAGACGGCCGAAAATACACCCACGGGAGAGCAAAAACTGCACGTTCTGCACTCAAGGGTGAGCCCGGAGATTTACACCCTTATCGAGGAGGCGGAAGACTTAAATGCAGCAATAGAGCTGCTAAAAGGACACTATATTCGCCCGGTAAACCAGGTTTACGCCCGGCACCTGCTTGCAACAAGGCGACAGACCCCTGGGGAATCATTGGAGGAATTCTACTGTGCACTCCTGGTGTTGGGCAGAAGCTGCGGCTGCCCGCAAGTTTCGGGGAGCGAACACACGGAACTCTTAGTCCGGGACGCTTTCGTGGCAGGTATGCTATCGTCACAAATCCGCCAGCGCCTGTTAGAAAAGGACACCCTGGGTCTCAGGGAGGCACAGGCCCTTGCAGGCTCCCTGGACGTGGCCTCCAGGAACGCCCGCGCTTATGTTCCCGACTGCGCGGCAGCCCCCTGGGCAGCGTGGAACCCCTCCGCGGCCGACCCCGGGACTTCCCCCATTCCCCCACAGGCCTGCGCTGCAAGGTGGCCTGGCAACCCCGAGGGGCCCCATTGCTACTTTTGCGGGCAGGCAGAGAAACCCCGCCAGCGCTGCCCGGCCCGCGCATCCACCTGCAAGGGATGCGGCAAGAAGGGCCATTTCGTGGGGGTATGCCAGGCCCGGCGGTTGCCGCGGTCTCCGGCGGCGAATGCGGACCGCAACCACTAAGTTCTCCACAGGCCCCGTGCGGCCAGCGGTCGCCGCTATCTGCATATTTCAGGGCCACATGCGGACCCTGGGCGCCGCCATCCTGTTCCGCGGACGCCACGTTGGAGGGATGGGCGCAGCCATTTTGTG
The DNA here is from genome assembly GCF_047496885.1 of Scyliorhinus torazame. Lineage (NCBI taxonomy): Eukaryota > Metazoa > Chordata > Chondrichthyes > Carcharhiniformes > Scyliorhinidae > Scyliorhinus > Scyliorhinus torazame. The sequence continues at coordinate 26,974,270 of NC_092735.1, read as the reverse complement.
CACCCCCAGCCATGTGCGACCGATGGGAGACGCCATCTTGGATGAACCCCAAGGACCCCAGCTCGGCTGACCACGCACTGCCCGAAGAGAACTCTCAACTGCTGAGACTAGCCTCGGTGACTCTGGATCAGTCTCGGCCTCGAACACTCTCAACTGCTACGACGACCGTATTCATCAACGGGCACGAGACGTCCTGCTTAATCGACTCTGGGAGCACGGGGAGAAGCATAGGATGGTCATCGACTACAGTCAGACCATCAACAGGTTTACGCAGCTGGATGCGTATCCCCTCCCCCGCATATCCGACCTGGTAAACAGTATCACGCATTATAAGTTCTTCTCCACAGTGGACCTCAAGTCCGCCTACCACCAGCTCCCCATCCGCACTAGTGATCGCAAATACACTGCCTTCGAGGCAGATGGGCGGCTCTATCACTTCTTAAGGGTTCCCTTCGGTGTCACTGACGGCGTCTCGGTCTTCCAGCGCGAGATGGACCGGATGGTTGACCGGTACGGTTTACGGGCAACATTCTCGTATCTCGATAATGTCACCATCTGCGGCCATGTCCAGCAGGACCACGACACCAACCTCCCAAAATTTCTCCAGACCGCTAAAATCTTTAACCTTACATACAACAAGGATAAATGCGTGTATAGCACCGACCGCCTAGCCATCCTCGGCTACGTAGTGCGAAATGGAGTTATGGGCCCCGACCCTGAACGCATGCGCCCCCTAATGGAGTTCCCCCTCCCACACTGCTCCAAGGCCCTGAAACATTTCCTCGGGTTTTTCAGCTACTACGCCCAGTGGGTCCCCAACTACGCGGACAAAGCCCATCCCCTGATCCAATCCACAATTACACAGTCTCTCGGGCCCTCCATCGGCACTTCTCCATGCCAAGATGGCCCTCGTGTAGCTGTTCCAAAACGAGCTGGCGCATGCGGTGCGGGATCATGATGTGGTCCAGCTTCAGGAGGACACCATCGACTACTGCCAGATCGTCTCTGATATTGTAGAACTGCGGGCATTGGCCCTTAAGCCACCCGTCCGTCATGTGGCGCATGACACGCTGTAGTAGGGGGTCAGCCGCAGTCTCGCGGCGAATGTGGATAAGGCGTTCATCCGTGGCCGGCAGATTGGAGGCCATGTAGGCCACATGGGCGTCAACCTGGCAGACGAACCCCTCTGGGTCACACGGGGTGTTGACTGCCCTGGACAGAGCGTCGGCTATGATCAGGTCCTTGCCCGGGGTGTATAGGAGCTGGAAATCGTACCGCCGAAGGTTAAGCAGAATGCGCTGAAGGCGAGGGGTCATATCATTCAGGTCTTTTTGTATAATGTTGACCAGCGGGCGATGGTCGGTCTCGACAGTGAATTGGGGGAGGCCGTACACGTAATCATGAAATTTGTCGACCCCAGTCAACAGGCCCAGGCACTCCTTTTCGATCTGCGCATAGCGTTGTTCCGTGGGAGTCATGGCACGTGACGTATATGCAACGGGGGCCCATGATGAGGCCTCATCACGTTGCAGGAGCACCGCCCCAATGCCGGATTGGCTGGCATCCGTTGAAATTTTTGTTTCCTTCGTGGGATCAAAAAATGCCAATATCGGGGCCGTGGTAAGCTTGGTCTTAAGCTCCTCCCATTCACGCTCGTGGGCGGGAAGCCATTGGAAGTCTGTCGTCTTCCTGACCAGGTTCTGGAGAGCTGTGGTATGGGAGGCGAGGTTGGGGATGAACTTCCCCAGGAAGTTGACCATGCCTAAAAATCGGAGGACCGCCTTCTTATTCGCTGGCTTCTGCATGGCCGTGATGGCTGCCACCTTGTCCGCATCCGGCCGCACACGAGTTCCGTCTGGCTGGAGGAACATTTGGCTCTGTGGAGGCGAAGGCCTTGGTCCCGTATTCGTTTGAAAACGCGCTGGAGGCGACTGATATGCTCCTGCGGGCTGGTGGACCAAATGATGATGTCATTAACATAGACGCGCGCACCCTCAATGCCCTCCATCATTTGGTCCATGATCCGGTGGAATACTTCTGATGCCGATATAATCCCAAACGGCATCCTGTTGTAGCAGTATCTGCCAAACGGGGTATTAAAGGTACACAGCTTTCTGCTGGACCGGTCTAGTTGAATTTGCCAGAATCCTTTCGAGGCGTCAAGTTTGGTGAAGATGTTGGCCCGAGCCATCTCGCACGTGATCTCCTCGCGCTTAGGGGTAGGGTAATGCTCCCTCATTATGTTGCGATTCGGATCCTTTGGGTCAATGCAGATCGCCGGAAGGCTTCTTTACGCACACCATGGAACGGACCCAGTCGGTTGGTTCCGTCACTCTGGAGAGCACTCCTTGGTCCTGGAGGTCCTGCAGCTGCTGCTTGAGGCGGTCCTTGAGGGGTGCTGGGACTCTGCGAGGTGCATGAACCACAGGCGTGGCGTCTTGTTTGAGCAGGATTTTGTAAGTGTATGGAAGCGTGCCCATGCCTCCGAAAACATTGCGGTGCTGGTCGATGATGGCACTTCGTTGCGCCCTGAAGTCCGCATCCTGGAAGGCTGACGTGTCCTCTGGAGAGAGAGAGTGGACTCGTTGAATGAGGTTTAGGATTTTGCACGCCTGTGCGCCTAGCAGAGAGTCCTTCGAGGAGCCCACGATCTCGAAGGGAAGGATGGCTTTTCGCGAGTTGTGCGTCACTTCGAGTTGGCATGAACCAGTAGCAGGAATGACGTTGCCATTGTAGTCCACTAGTTGGCAGATCGACGGAAGAATGGTTGGTTTAACCCCAAGGGTCTGAAAGTCTGACCACGCTAGAAGATTAGCGGAAGCACCAGTGTCCAGGCGGAATCGTATCTGGGATCGGTTGACCATCAGGGTGGCACATCACTCGTCGTCTGGATCAATGCTGTGCACCGACAGCGGCTGGTGGTTTTGATTCGGGGACAGCCTGTTCTTTGTTATAACAGCGACTCGAAAAGGCTCCCTCATGTCCTCGGTGTCACTGATCTGCGGGAAGTCGGAATTGGACTCGGTGAACGTGGGTTGGATTGCCCGAACGTTCCTGTGAGGCTGGCTGAAGCGATGCAAATTGGCAGGCTGAGCTGCTCGACAGCAGGCAGCATAGTGGCCAAGTCTGTCACATCATAGGCATTGTCGCGATTTTGCAGGACATTGCCACTTTAAATGGGCGGAGCCACAGTTGCCACACATCGTGACATCAGTATGCTCGTTGCACCACCGCGCATGATCGGTGCGCTCCACGTCACCGTCCCCTCGTTTGGCGCGTACAAGCGCGGGACGCCGCGAAAAGCACGCAAAATGGCCGCCCTCATCCAGGCTGCAGCCTTGGAGGTGTTCAATTGTTTGGACCCGCTCCACCTCGTGGGGACCTTGCCACGCCGTTTCAGCCGCCTGTATGTGGGAGTACCGGCTGGTGGCATCTTCATGCAGGACACAGGTCTCGATGGCAGTCGCTAGGGTGAGATGCCTCATTTTGAGGAGCTGCTGACGCAGGGGGTCCGACAGAACACCAGACACGATCTGGTCGCGTATCATGGAGTCGGAGGTGGGCCCGTAGCCACAGGACTGCGCAAGGATGTGGAGGTGTGTTAAAAAGGATTGGAAAGGCTCGTCCTTACCCTGGCAAGCGCTGCTGGAACAGGTATCTTTTGAAGCTTTCATTGACCTCTATGCTGAAGTGGGTATCGAATTTGAGGAGAACCGTCTAGTACTTTGTCTTGTCCTCGTCATCTGCGAATGTGAGGGAGTTGAAGATGTGGATGGCGTGTTGCCCGGCCGTGGAGAGGAGCAGAGCAATCTTCCTGGTGTTCGAGGCATTCTCCCTGTCCGTGGCTTCGAGGAAGAGCTGGAAGCGCTGTTTAAAAATCTTCCAATTGACCCCGAGATTGCCGGCGATGCGGAGCGGCGGCGGCGGGTTGATGTTCTCCATACTTCAGGATGCCGGAATGCTGATTAGTTGCAGGTGGGTCTCAGAAGTGCCAGTATGCAACCACTCCTTGTACCATGATGTGTTGGGTGTTCTGGATCACAAACAGGTCACCAACACTTGAAGTGGTGGAACTCTATTTTATTATAAGGTTAACTATATTAACATACTTGAACTGTCGGTAAATGCAATACCAGCTTTAACTGTTGACCCTTGCCTAGTCCTAACCAGGTGATGCACTCAGCACATGGTGAATGTCTGTGTTGCAGGCTGTGAGCTCTGTGCTCCGAGCTGGCTGCTACTAGAATGAGCGGGAACTCTCCTGTCCCCTGTCTTTATAGTGCGTGTGCTCTCACTGGTGATTGGCTGCGGTGTTGTGTATGCTGATTGGTCCCACTGCATGTCCATCAGTGTGTGTGTGTGTGTGTGTGTGTGTGTCTGCACCATAATATACTGACGTATATTATGACACCCTTCACTACATCCGGTCACTGCTTTGTACGACCACCAATCAGACACCTCACAACGCCTCCTTGTCTTCCCTAGGCAGTCCTCCTCTGGGACTTGCTCCTGACCTGGCTGGCAGCACCCGGACCGATCCTGCTCCGAAAACTCGTGCGGGCGCACAAGTCGGACCTGTTGGTCGAGAGGGTCCATCTGCAACTTCCGGTTGCGGCTATGCTGAGCTAAATCGCACGTTCGGTAGCTCCCGCCAAAAACGGACTTTTGGGCTCTTTTGAGGGGCCCCAGCGGCATTTGTTCAACGGTTCCCAGTGTGGGAAGGTGACAGTACGATTTCCCCGGCACTGTATGGATTGGAGCGGTGAAGAAAGTAATTCTGGTGCAGCAAAAAGTGCGAGGGAGGAAAGCCAAGATGGCGGTGGGTGGAGACCAGGCAGCGTGGGCGCAAGAGCAGCAGGAGTTTCTGAAGCGCTGCTTCACGGAATTGAAAGCAGAGCTGCTGGAGCCGATGAAGGCTTCGATCGACAAGCTGGTCGAGACCCAGAAGGCCCAAGGGGAGGCGATCCGGGAGATGCGACAGAAGGCCTTGGAGAATGAGGACAAGATATTGGGCCTGGCGGTGAAGGTGGTGGCGCAAGAGGCGCTGCATAAGAAATGGCAGAAGTTCGAGGACATGGAGAATCGATCGAGGAGGAATAATTCTGGGGCATATGTGCTCACGATGCTGAACACGTTGATGGGCGCGGGTGCCTTCCCGAGGCCCCTGGAGCTGGATGGGGCCCACCGAGTCCTGGCGAGGAGGCCCAAGTCTAACGAGCCGCCGCGGGCGGTATTGGTGGACAGGGAGTGTGTCCTAAGGTGGGCAAAAAAGGAGCGGAGCAGCAGGTGGGAGAATGCATCGGAAGGGGGTGGAATTCAGGATGCTGCAGCCGTCGCGACTGTGGGTCATGTTTAAGGACCGGCACCATTATTTTGAGACGCCGGAGGAGGCGTGGACCTTTATTCAGGCTGAAAAGTTGGACACGGACTGAGGGTCGATTGTGAGGGGAGGTCGCGGGGGGCTACTGTGGTTACTGTGCTTGGGGGATGTTCTATTCTGTTCTGTATTGTTTCCTTGGGTGCTGGGTGGGGTAGGGTGAAATGGTTCGAAGTGGGGGTTTTGTGAGAGTGTGGGTGTCGGTGGTTGGAAGGACCGGGCCCCGTTGGGGAGATGGGAGGCCCAAGGTGGGGGAGCTGGGATTAGGCCGCAAAAGGGAGCTGCGCCAGAGAGGGCCGGGCCGGCCTGATGGAAAGCGCGGGCTTTTTCCCGCGCTAGGGAAGGAAGGGGGCGGGGGACGGGGGGGGGGGGGGGGGCGGTGTTGGAGAGGAGCGCCCGCTGATGGACAGGGGGGGGGGAAGGAGACTACCACACTGGGGGGGTCGATGGACTGGCGGGAGTGGCCGGGGTCAGCAGGAGTCAGCTGACTTACGGGAGTGCTATGGGGGGAGCAACGCAGCTAGGGGGGGGATCTAGCTGGGGGGGAGGGGGGAACTGGGATGCTGCTGCATTGGCCAAAGGTGAGCTGGAGCTCGGAGAGAGAGTCGGGGCAGGGGTTTGCCGCTGGGGGGAATGGAGAGTGCGGGAGGCGCAGGCACGCGGCTGGCCTAGAAAAGGGGATGGCTAATCGGCGGGGGGGGGAAGCCCCCTGATCCGGCTGATAACCTGGAATGTGAGTGGTAAGCTGCAGGGGGTGCGGGTGGTATGAGTGAATGTATATGCCCCGAATTGGGACGTTGCCGGATTTATGCGGCGCATGTTGGGACGGATTCCGGACCTGGAGGCAGGGAGCTTGATAATGGGGGAGGGGGGGGGGACTTCAACACGGTACTGGATTCAGCATTGGACCGCTCCAGGTTCAGGACGGGTAGGAGGCCGGCGTCAGCCAAGGTGCTGAGGGGGTTTATGGACCAGATGGGAGGAGTGGACCCATGGAGGTTGGTCAGGCCAGGGGCCAGGGAATTTTCTTTTTTTTTCCCATGTCCATAAAGCCTACTCCCGGATAGACCTCTTAGTTATGAGCAGGGCACTAATTCAGAGGGTGGAGGGCACGGAGTATTCAGCCATAGCCATCTCAGACCATGCCCCGCATTGGGTGGAGCTGGAGCTAGGGGAGGAGAGGGACCAGCGCCCACTGTGCCGCCTGGATGTGGGCTTGCTGACGGATGAGGAGGTGAGCAGGTGGATCCAGGGGTGCATTGAAAGCTATCTAGAGGCTAACGATAATGGGGAGGTGCAGGTGGGGGTGGTCTGGGAGGCGCTGAAGGCGGTGATTAGGGGAGAGCTAATCTCCACTAGGGCCCACAAGGAGAAGAAGGAGAGGAGAGAGAGGGAGAGATTGGTGGGGGAGAATTTAAGGTGGATAGGAGGTATGCAGAGGTCCCCGAGGAGGGACTACTCAAGGATCGACGAAGCCTCCAGGCCGAGTTCGATCTGTTGACCACCAAGAAGGCAGAGCTGCGGTGGAGGAAAGCGCAAGGGGCGGTGTATGAGTACGGGGAGAAGGCTAGCCGGATGTTGGCATACCAGCTTCGGAAGCGGGAGGTAGCGAGGGAGATTGGGGGAGTTAGGGATAAAGGGGGGAACACGGTGCGGAGTTCGGTGGGAATAAATGGGGTATTTAGAGACTTTTATGAGGGGCTGTATAGGTCTGAGCCCCCGACGGAGGAGGGGGGGATGTGTTGATTTTTGGATCGGCTGAGGTTCCTGAGGGTGGAGGAGGAACAGGTGGCTGGGCTTGGAGCACCGGTAGGGCTGGAGGAGCTGACTAAGAGGCTGGGGAGTATGCAGGCGGGGAAGGCACCGGGGTCAGGTGGAATTTTACCGGAAGTACATGGACCTGCTGGGCCCTCTATTAGTGAGGACTTTCAATGAGGCGAGGGAGGGGGGGGGGGGGGGGGGGGGGGCCCTACCCCCGACGATGTCCAGGGTGCTGATCTCGCTGATCTTGAAGCGGGACAAGGACCCATTACAGTGTGGGTCGTATAGGCCAATTTTTCTCCTCAATGTGGATGCGAAGCTGTTAGCGAAGGTGTTGGCTACCAGAATTGAGGACTGTGTCCCGGGGATGATTCATAGGACCAGACAGGTTTTGTTAAGGGAAGGCAGCTGAATACCAATGTGCAGAGGCTCCTTAACGTAATCATGATGCCTACAGTAGAGGGGGAGGCGGAGATAGTGGCAGCGATGGACGCGGAGAAGGCCTTCGATAGGGTGGAGTGAGGGTACCTCTGGGAAGTGTTGAGGAGGTTTGGGTTCGGGGAGGGGTTCATTAGTTGGGTTAGGCTACTTTACGAAGCCCCGGTGGCGAGTGTGGCCACGAATCGGAGGAGGTCGGAATACTTTCAGCTGTACCGGGGGACGAGGCAGGGGTGCCCCCGATCCCCCTTGCTATTTGCATTGGCAATTGAGCCTTTGGCTATGGCTCTAAGGGAGTCCAGGAACTGGAGGGGGCTGGTCCGGGGTGGGGGAGGAACACCGGGTTTCATTGTATGCCGATGACCTCTTACTGTATGTGGCGGACCCAGTGGGGGGGATGCCGGAGGTGATGCGGATCCTCAGGGAGTTTGGGGACTTTTCCGGGTATAAGCTCAACGTGGGGAAGAGTGAGCTCTTCGTGGTACACCCAGGGGACCAGGGAAGGGGGATAGGCGAGCTTCCACTGAAGAGGGCGGAAAGGAGTTTTCGGTACCTGGGGATCCAGGTGGCCAGGAGCTGGGAAGCCCTACACAAGCTCAACTTGACCAGGCTGGTGGAGCAGATGGAGGAGGCGTTTAAAAGGTGGGATATGCTGCCACTCTCCTTGGCGGGTAGGGTACAGTCGGTGAAGGTGATGGTGCTCCCGAGGTTCCTTTTTATATTCCAGTGCCTCCCCATCCTGATCCCAAAGGCCTTTTTTAAGCGGGTCAGTAGGAGCATCATGGGATTCATGTGGGCGAAAAAGACCCTGAGAGTGAGAAGGGTGTTTCTGGAGCGGAGTAGGGACAGAGGAGGGTTAGTGTTACCTAATCTGTGTGGGTATTACTGGACTGCCAATGTGGCGATGATACGCAAGTGGGTAATGGAGGGGGAGGGGGGGGTGGGCGTGGAAGAGGCTGGAGAGCGCATATGACAGGGGCGAGGCTGAGCAGTTTCTTTGGGGTGGAAGACAGGTGTACGAGGTGCTCGAGGAGCCCAGCAAATCATACCCATAATTTCTGGGCATGCCCAGCGCTGGATGGGTTCTGGAGGGGTATTGCGAGGATAGAACATAGAACATAGAACAATACAGCGCAGTACAGGCCCTTCGGCCCTCGATGTTGCACCGAAACAAAAGCCATCTAATCTACACTATGCCATTATCATCCATATGCTTATCCAATAAACTTTTAAATGCCCTCAATGTTGGCGAGTACACTACTGTTGCCGGTAGGGCATTCCACGGCCTCACCACTCTTTGCGTAAAGAACCTACCTCTGACCTCTGTCCTATATCTATTACCCCTCAGTTTAAAGCTATGTCCCCTCGTGCCAGCCATTTCCATCCGCGGGAGAAGGCTCTCACTGTCTAAGGTGTGTCTGAGGATGGTGTCTAAGGTGGTGAACACCCAGGTTAAGCCGAGCTGGGGGTTAGCACTATTTGGGGTATCGGACGAGCCGGGAGTGCAGGAGGCGAAAGAGGCCGGTATTCTGGCCTTTGCGCCCCTGGTAGCCCGGCGGAGGATTCTGCTACAGTGGAAGGATGCGAGGCCCCTGAGCGTGAAAGCCTGGATCAGTGACATGGCAGGGTTCATTAAGTTGGAGAGGGTAAAATTTGCCTTGAGAGGGTCTGTGCAAGGGTTCTTCAGGCAGCAGCAACCCGGGGGGGGGGGGGGGGGAGGAGGAGGAGGGGGGTGTATTTTGTGTTTTCTACTGTGTTTATTTGTGTTCTTTGTTTTTCTTTTTTCTGTAAAAAAATGTAAACATTTTGTTTGCTGAAAAAATGTAAAAACTTGAATAAAAATATTTCTAAAAAAAAAAAAAAAGAGGGTCCATCTGCTCCATGCTAATCCCCAGTACGCCTACGTGGCGTACCCCAACGGCCGACAAGATACGGTCTCCCTACGGGACCTGCCGCCCGCCGGAACCCCACGCACATTCCAGCCGCCAGCCCCACCCTCCCCTCCACCGCAGCACCTTACAGGAGGATCGGTCCTTCTGCCGGCCCACCCACCGACGCTTCCCGCAGGCGCTCCCTTCCCAGGTCAACCGTTTTCCCCACCAGCGCCGTCTAGGGGTGCCGAAGCTGCCATGGAGATCGAAGCCACGCTCCCGGAGTCACAGATGCTCGAGCCTCCACCGGAGTCACCACCGAAGCTCCGACGATCGCAGAGGACGACCAGGGCCCCCGATCGACTGATTGCTTCATTTTAATTGTAATCTGTAAATATAAACCATCGAATGTACATAACTATCAGAATTGTAAATAGTTACTAAACACTGTACAGATGTATTACGGTACCTCCATAACTAATTATACCATGTTGCTATGTTTTGTAGTTTCAGGCCACCACTCCCGCCGGACTTTTTTTTAACAGGAGGTGAATGTGGTATTATAGGTATTACGGTAACCGACAGGCTAAAGCCCCATTGGTGGAAACTGTATGCTTTCTATTGGTAGAATGTATGATAGCTCCGCCCTGATAGGCGGGGTATAAGAATCAGTGCCGCCCCAGCAGCCTTCATTCTGTACCTGAGCTGCTGGGGAAACATCTAGCTTATTAAAGCCTTCAGTTGGACTACAACCTCGCTTTAGTGGTCATTGATCGTGCATCACTATTAAAACTTAATTCTAAAACTAATACTACCTCTAACCATGCTCTTTTCTATTTACTCACAGGTCTGGAGCATCTTCTCTCCTACTGTAGCACTATACTCCGTATGCTTTACCCAATGTCCGTGTCTATGTATTTACATTGTGTATTTATCGTATGTCCTATGCTTTATATGTATGGAATGATCGGTCTGGGCAGTACGCAGAACAATACTTTTCACTGTACCTCGGTACATGTGACAATAAATCTAAATTGTCAGAGGGTTTCATGTATGTACAGGGACAGGAATGAAAGAAGCGAAGAATCCGATCAAGAAAGTAATTCAAACAGAAAGTGCTGGGGGAAAACTCAGCAGGACAGGCAGCATCTGTGGAGATGGAAATGTTTCGAGTCTAATATGACTAGTCCTTTAGCAGTACAGAACTTGAGTATTGCTGGGAAAAAAAAAAAAGAGAGATGCTATCTCAGCTTTTTGCCTTTCATTCACCAGGACAGATCGCAAGATTACCAATGGTAAAGGGAACAACAATTTATACTGCACGGGAAGAGTGTGCTCATTGGTTGGCAAGTGGACGCTTGATGGCGAGAGGTGTTGCCATGGAGAAGGCAGCAGGGGACAGGAACTTCCAAGCTTTCTTGTTCAAATTTAAACCAGGCAGGTTGACTCCGATTGGTCAAGGTATTTCCTTGGTTCATTCCCCGTCTGTCTTGATGAGTGCATGAAAAAAGCTTTGACTGCGTCCAGTGAAAGAGATTCTCTGTTCCTGCTGGCAGTGCACCCCAAGCCCGTAGATTCCCCGGCGGCTTGGGGGGGGCGGGGTGGGGGGGGGGCTTCAATGGGGACAAGCGGCGAGATTTGGAAATCCTGCCGCCAGCGAATGGCGCGCCGCCGAGAAACACGCGACTGGTGAAACCCCCCCCCCCAGCGTGTTTCATTCTTCAGCAATATCCAATATGACCCTTCTTCGGAAAAAAATAAGACTTGCATTTGCATAGCACCTCCGACAACCTTAGGATGTCCCAAAGCATTTAGAGCCAATCAAATACTTTTAAAGTGTAGTCACTGTTGCAAATGCAGGAATCTTGACAGCCATTTGCGCACAATGAGATATCCACAAACAGCAACGTGCTAATGATAGAAGAGTCTGTTTTTCTAATGATGATAATAAGAAGTCTTACAACACCAGGTTAAAGTCCAACAAGTTTGTTTCGATGTCACTAGCTTTCGGAGCGCTGCTCCTTCCTCAGGTGAATGAAGAGGTATGATCCAGAAACATATTTCTAGACAGATTCAAAGATGCCAGACAATGCTTGGAATGCGAGCATTAGCAGGTGATTAAATCTTTACAGATCCGGAGATGGGGTAACCCCAGGTTAAAGAGGTGTGAATTGTATCAAGCCAGGACAGTTGGTAGGATTTTGCAGGCCAGGTGGTGGGGGATGAATGTAATGCGACATGAATCCCAGGTCCCGGTTGAGGCCGCACTCATGTGTGCAGAGCTTGGCTATAAGCTTCTGCTCGGCTATTCTGCGTTGTCGCGCGTCCTGAAGGCCGCCTTGGAGAATGCTTACCCAGCGATCAGAGGTTGAATGCCCTTGACTGCTGAAGTGTTCCCCGACTGGAAGGGAACATTCCTGCCTGGTGATTGTCGCGCGATGTCCGTTCATTCGTTGTCGCAGCGTCTGCATGGTCTCGCCAATGTACCACGTTTCGGGACATCCTTTCCTGCAGCGTATGAGGTAGACAACGTTGGCCGAGTCGCACGAGTATGTACCGCGTACGTGGTGGGTGGTGTTCTCACGTGTAATGGTGGTATCCATGTCGATGATCTGGCACATCTTGCAGAGATTGCCATGGCAGGGTTGTGTGGTGTCGTGGTCACTGTTCTGAAGACTGGGTAGTTTGCTGCAAACAATGGTTTGTTTGAGGTTGCGCGGTTGTTTGAAGGCAAGTAGTGGGGGTGTGGGGATGACCTTGGAAAGATGTTAATCTTCATCGATGACGTGTTGAAGGCTGTGAAGAAGATGTCATAGTTTCTCCGCTCCGGGAAAGTACTGGACGATGCAGGGTATTCTGTCGGTTGTGTCCCATGTTTGTCTCCTGAGGAGGTCGGTGCGATTTTTTGCTGTGGCGCGTTGGAACTGTCGATCGATGAGTCGAGCGCCATATCCAGTTTGTACGAGGGTATCTTTCAACGTCTGTAGATGTCTGTTACGCTCCTCCTCGTCTGAGCAGATCCTGTGTATACGGAGAGCTTGTCCATAGGGGATGGCTTCTTTAATGTGTTTCGGGTGGAAGCTGGAGAAGTGGAGCATCGTGAGGTTATCTGTGGGTTTGCGGTAAAGCGAAGTGCTGAGGTGACCGTCCTTGATGGAGATGAGTGTGTCCAAGAAGGCAACTGATTTTGGAGAGTAGTCCGTGGTGAGTCTGATGGTTGGATAGAACTTATTGATGTCATCGTGTAGTCGTTTCAGTGATTCTTCGCCGTGGGTCCAAAGGAAAAAAATGTCATCGATGTATCTGGTGTATAATGTTGGTTGAAGGTCCTGTGCGGTGAGTAGGTCTTGTTCAAACTTGTGCATGAAGATGTTGGCGTACTGGGGTGCGAATTTGGTCCCCATGGCTGTTCCGTGCGTCTGGATGAAGAACGTGTTGTCGAAGGTGAAGTCGTTGTGATCCAGAATGAAGCGGATGAGTTGCAGAATTGCGTCTGGAGATTGGCAGTTCTAATGATGATGGAAGAGGGATCTGTATTAGCCCAGATTAATTTCTCCTGACCTTCTTCAAGAGTGCCGCAGTGATCTTTTGTGTCCAGCTGAAAAGGAGAAGGGGCCTCAGTTTAAACTCCCATCCAAAAGAAGGCGCCTTTTGACAGTGCTGCGCTCTCTCAAAACTGCACTGGGACGCCAGTCTACATTTTTGTTGTGCGATTCTGAGCTTTTAAAGGTGTTACAGTTAAATAAAGGTAACTACAGGGGCATGAGGGAGGAACTGACGAAAATCGACTGGGAGCAGAGCCTAGTGGGAAAGACAGTAGAACAGCAATGGCAGGAGTTTCTGGGAGTAATTGAGGACACAGTACAGAGGTTCATCCCAAAGAATAGAAAGGTTATCAGAGGGGGGATTAGGCAGCCATGGCTGACAAAGGAAGTTAGGGAATGCATCAAAGCAAAAGAGAAAGCCTATAATGTGGCAAAGAGTAGTGGGGAGACAGAAGATTGGGAAGGCTACAAAAACAGAGGATAACAAAGAGAGAAATAAGGAAAGAGAGGATCAGATATGAAGGTAGGCTAGCCAGTAACATTAGGAATGATAGTAAAATTTTCTTTAAATACATTAAAAACAAACGGGAGGCAAAAGTTGACATTGGGCCGCTCCAAAATGACGCTGGTAATCTAGTGATGGGAGACAAGGAAATAGCTGAGGAACTAAATAAGTACTTTGCGTCAGTCTTCACAGTAGAAGACATGAGTAATATCCCAACAATTCAGGAGAGTCGGGGGCAGAGTTGAATATGGTAGCCATCACAAAGGAGAAAGTGCTAGAGAAACTAAGAGGTCTAAAAATTGATAAATCTCCGGGCCCAGATGGGCTACATCCTAGAGTTCTAAAGGAGATAGCTGAAGAAATAGTGGAGGCGTTAGTTATGATCTTTCAAAAGTCACTGGAGTCAGGGAAAGTCCCAGAGGATTGGAAAATCGCTGTTGTAACCCCCCTGTTCAAGAAGGGAACAAGGAAAAAGATGGAAAATTATAGGCCAATTAGCCTAACCTCGGTTGTTGGCAAGATTCTAGAATCTATTGTTAAGGATGAGATTTCTAAATTCTTGGAAGTGCAGGGTCGGATTAGGACAAGTCAGCATGGATTTAGTAAGGGGAGGTCGTGCCTGACAAACCTGTTAGAGTTCTTTGAAGAGATAACAAATAGGTTAGACCAAGGAGAGCCAATGGATGTTATCTATCTTGACTTCCAAAAGGCCTTTGATAAGGTGCCTCACGGGAGACTGCTGAGTAAAATAAGGGCCCATGGTATTCGAGGCAAGGTACTAACATGGATTGACGATTGGCTGTCAGGCAGAAGGCAGAGAGTTGGGATAAAAGGTTCTTTTTCGGAATGGCAACCGGTGACGAGTGGTGTCCCGCAGGGTTCAGTGTTGGGGCCACAGCTGTTCTCTTTATATATTAACGATCGAGATGATGGGACTGGGGGCATTCTGGCTAGGTTTGCTGATGATACAAAGATAGGTGGAGGGGCAGGTAGTATGGAGGAGGTGGGGAGGCTGCAGAAAGATTTAGACAGTTTAGGAGAGTGGTCCAATAAATGGCTGATGAAATTCAACGTGGGCAAGTGCGAGGTCTTGCACTTTGGAAAAAAGAATAGAGGCATGGACTATTTTCTAAATGGTGACAAAATTCATAATGCTGAAGTGCAAAGGGACTTGGGAGTCCTAGTCCAGGATTCTCTAAAGGTAAACTTGCAGGTTGAGTCCGTAATTAAGAAAGCAAATGCAATGTTGTCATTCATCTCAAGAGGCTTGGAATATAAAAGCAGGGATGTACTTCTGAAGCTTTATAAAGCATTAGTTAGGCCCCATTTCGAATACTGTGAGCAATTTTGGGCCCCACACCTCAGGAAGGACACACTGGCACTGGAGCGGGTCCAGCGGAGATTCACACGGATGATCCCAGGAACGGTAGGCCTAATATACAATGAACGTCTGAGGATCCTGGGATTATATTCATTGGAGTTTAGGAGGTTGAGGGGAGATCTAATAGAAACTTACAAGATAATGAATGGCTTAGATAGGGTGGATGTAGGGAAGTTGTTTCCATCAGCAGGGGAGACTAGGACCCGGGGGCACAGCCTTAGAATAAAAGGGAGTCACTTTAGAACAGAGATGAGGAGAAATTTCTTCAGCCAGAGAGTGGTGGGTCTGTGGAATTCATTGCCACAGAGGGCGGTGGAGGCTGGGACGTCGAGTGTCTTTAAGACAGAAGTTGATAAATTCTTGATTTCTCGAGGAATTAAGGGCTATGGAGAGAGAGCGGGTAAATGGAGTTGAAATCAGCCATGATTGAATGGTGGAGTGGACTCGATGGGCCGAATGGCCTTACTTCCGCTCCCATGTCTTATGGTCTTATACACTGGAGAACTGAAGAGAACAGAAAATAATGGGCCCAAAAGTGTCTATCATGGACAGTGTCTGTCAGTGGTTAGTACTGCGTCCTCACGGCGCCGAGGTCCCAGGTTCGATCCCGGCTCTGGTTCACTGACCGTGTGGAGTTTGCACATTCTCCCCGTGTTTGTGTGGGTTTCGCCCCCACAACCCGAAGATCTGCAGGGTAGGCCACCAATTGGCCAGACTAAATTTCCCCTTAATTGGAAAAAATTAATTGGGTACTCTCAATTTATTTTTAAAAAGTGTCTATCATGAGTTTAAGGAGAATGGGATTCAAGTTCGATACTTTTTCCCGTGCCTGCGTGGGTTTTCTCCCACAGTCCAAAGATGTGAAGGTTAGGTGGATTGGCCATGCAAAATTGCCCCCTGGTGTTCAAAGGATTTAGGTGGGGTTACGGGGATAAGGTAGAGGTGTGGGCCTAGGTAGGGTGCTCGTTCCAAGGGTTAGTGCAGACTCAATGGGCCGAATGGCCTCCTTCTGCACTGTAGGGAATCTATGAGGTACACTTGGGAAAATGGAAGGCAGTTTCAAAATGGAGAGGGTTGCATATTCTTACAAACATCATTGATACTTGACCAAAGTGATAGACCTTGTGTGAAAACGAGATGTAAATAGTCAGGATATCACACCCCCAAAAAGGTTGAAGTAGGTATTCTGGTAACATAGGAAGAACAAGATTCGTACAACAGTGTAGGTTTTATCAGAAGTGACTTTCCGGAAAGCGGAAACCTTCCGTAACTCACCTTGATCTATCTTACCTGAAACCCTTGACAAGCGGGACAGCATGGTCTTACTTGCAGTATCAAATGTCGAGCAAAACATCCTCTTCTTAAAGGCTGTGCACAAGTAGTTAAACAACAATTGAAGGACACCTCTAGCACCATGGATAGGTTGCGGGTTTTCTCTTCTCACGCCTAGTGGTGCACCAAGGCAGACTTTCTTTTGTTTCCATAGCTTGTAATTCCCGGAACAGATCACTCATCTGTCGCTGGAGGCTGACAGCTTGAGGGGTGCCACATCACATCAAGTGTGGCTGACCAGGAGTCTCACCCGCTCTTACAACCGGCCATCAGCACGTTGGAAGGAGTTTGAAGGTTGACGCACTGGACCTGCTTGGCCGCGTCATGAACGCACCTTCCTTGGCCGTCGAGTCCTGGGGCGGGACTTGAGCCCTGAGCTTCTGGCTCAGAGGCAGGGATGCCAACCCACTGCCCCTCAAGACCTCTTATATGGATGGGTGCCCATTAATGGAA
Source organism: Scyliorhinus torazame (assembly GCF_047496885.1). Classification (NCBI taxonomy): domain Eukaryota; kingdom Metazoa; phylum Chordata; class Chondrichthyes; order Carcharhiniformes; family Scyliorhinidae; genus Scyliorhinus; species Scyliorhinus torazame. The sequence continues at coordinate 26,957,607 of NC_092735.1, read as the reverse complement.
AAACTGCACATTTAGAAGATTAGGAACAGGAGGAGGCCATTCAGTCCCTCAGGCCTATTCAATTAGATCATGGTTGACCTGCACCTCAAATCTATTTTCCTGCCTTTACCTAAAATATAAAGTCTATCAATAAACATGGCCACCGGATATAAGCTAATGGTGGTTAAGATAAATCATGATTCTGTGTCCCTTGTGTAATGAATGTAGGAAATTGTAATATGTTATATTTTATATTTTGTTGCAGTAATGTTATTAAAAACCGTGGGTTCAAAGATGTACAGGCAGTGTGTCTGCTAACGCAGTGGTTATGGGATCGTAAAGCTGAGGTAGTCATTGATTTTAACCATTTACGTGTTTACATATAGATGGCTAATGGAACATTGTTTTGATTTAGGAGGTTCCCTAGAGTATAGATAATTTATGAGGGATTGTGTTTAGTCCTAGCTAAGCAGGTCATGGGAAATCTTAGTGGGAGAAGACTGGAGAATGCTTTATGCTTGGGATTCAGATGATGTAATTAATGGGAGGAGCCAGGTCTGCCTGTAGTTTTGCAGTTTGCCATGGGATTTAGTCTGACAAGACAGGAGGATTGTCAGGTTGTTCCTCCAAAGGTCTCTCTCCAAAGGTCTGCACAGAGAAGCAAGTAACCCTGATTGTTAACTTTATTTATAAGTGGCATTTGAACTGTGTTGGGTTTGCTGGAATATGGCAGGCGTAGATAGGGAGTTAAAGGTTTTTAAACATTTTTTTACTTAAAACTGTTTTAACTGTTAATTGGAAAGCTATTACTGTGTTGCTAATCTGATTGATTCGGTGTTTAAATTAAAGTTTGTTTAACCTATTGGTCAGTGTTAGCCCTCACAGTCTTTCATAGAATTTACAGTGCAGAAGGAGGCCATTCGGCCCATCGAGTCTGCACCGGCTCTTGGAAAGAGCACCCCACCCAAGCCCACACCTCCACCCTATCCCCATAACCCAGCAACCCCACCCAACACTAAGGGCAATTTTGGACACTAAGGACAATTTAACATGGCCAATCCACCTAACCTGCACATCTTTGGACTGTGGGAGGAAACCGGAGCACCCGGAGGAAACCCACGCACACACGGGGAGGACGTGCAGACTCCGCACAGACAGTGACCCAAGCCGGGAATCGAACCTGGGACCCTGGAGCCGTGAAGCAATTGTGCTATCCACTATGCTACCGTGCTGTCTTACAAATTGAAAATTGTCGAGCCTCCCGTCTGAGAATCCTAAAGGCATATGCTGTGTTTTACACTGGAGATTGGCGATCGTCTTAAGGTTCTTCGATGCAGTACCAAATAGTCATTGAACTTATTCAACATCCATTGATTCTGAAAGAATTTGGGTCCAATGTTAACACATTCAAAATTAATCCACTTACACAGAGTTAACACTGGGCTCCTTTAAGATGGTCATGGTTGGCAGAGAAACAAGTTTCTGCTGGAATAAAAACAGAAAATGCTGTAATAACTCAGTAAGTCTGTCAGCATGCTGCTAGAACCTGGTTTGAAGGTTGTCCTTGAGGCACTGGACTGGTGGTCCAGAGACCCAGATTCGAATCCCACCACCATGGTAGATGGTGGAAACGGGATCCAATAAATAAATGGAATTAAAAGTCTAATGACTTTACTTAACAGTATCCTGTTCTCCACCTTTCACTTCAGACTTCTTGGAAACTTCTCTTTATTGTCTAATTTCGTTAACTAGCTGTTCTTTATGTTTTCGGCACGGGGTATGGGCGGCATGGTAGCACAGTGGTTAGCATTGTTGCTAACAGGCCAGGGACCCGGGTTAGATTCCCGGCTTAGGTCACTGTCTGTGCAGAGTCTGCACGTTCTCCCCGTGTCTGCGGGGGTTTCCTCCAGGTGCTCCGGTTTCCTCCCACAAATCCCCAAGGATGTGCTTGTTGGGTGAATTGGACATTCTGAATTCTCCCTCTGTGTACCCGAACAGGCGCCGGAGTGTGGCGACTCGAGGATTTTCACAGTAACTTCATTGCAATATTAATGTAAGCCTACTTGTGACACCAATAAAGATGATCTTAACCATTACTCCATGGTATGGCTTTACTTTTCCTATCAGCTTTGCGATATGTTCCCTCTGTTGCTTCTGGTCCCAGCTCTGTGAATTCAGGTGGCACAGTGGTTAGCACAGCTGCTTCACAGCACCAGGGACTCAGGATCAATTCTGACCTTGGGTCACTGTCTGTGTGGAGTTTGCACGTTCTCCCCGTGTCTGCGTGGGTTTCCTCCGGGTGCTCTGGTTTCCTCCCACAGTCCAAAGATGTGCAGGTTAGTTGGATTGGCCATGTTAAATTGTCCCTTAGGTAGGGTTACGGGGATAGGGTGGGGGGAGGGGGCATGGTCTTAGGTAGAGTGTACCTTCGGAAGGTCGTTGCAGACTCGATGGGCCGAATGGCGTCCTTCTGCACTGTAGGGATTCTATTTCTTCGATGGTGACCATTGTCGATTGACATAAAAAAATACCCAGCTGGTTCACTAATGTCCTTCATGGAAGAAAATCTGCCACCCTTACCTGGTCTGGCCTACATGTGACTCCAGACCCATAGCATTATGGTTGACTCTTAAATGCCCTCTGCAAGCTACTCAGTTGAATCAAACCGTTACGAACTCAATAAAAAGGGAAGAAACCAGCGTACCACACGGCATCAGCCTCGGTACCAGAAACGACAATGGCAAACCCGTCCTGTGGACCCTGCAAAGACCTCCTCACTAACATCTGGGGGCTTGTGCCAAAGTTGGGAGAGCTGTCTCACAGACTAGTCCAACAACATCCTGGCAGAATCATACTCACGTAATCGTGTCTTACAGATAATGTTCTGGACACCACTATCACCGTCACTGTGTATGGCCTGTCTCACCGGCAGGACAGACCCAGCACAGTTGGCGGCACAGTCGAGAGGGAGTTGCCCTGGGAATCCTCAACATCGACTTCGGACCCCATGAAGTCTCATGGTTTCATGGGCAAGGAAGCATTCTGCTGATCACCACGTACCGTCCACTGTCAGCTGATGAATCTGTACTCCTCCATGTTGAATACCACTTGGACGAAGCACTGAGGGTGACCAGGGCACAGAATGTACACTGAGTGGGAGGCGTGAATGTCCATCACCAAGAGTGACTCGGTAACACCACTACTGACCGAGCTGGCCGGGTCTTAAATCTGCTAGACTGAGTCTGCGACAGGTGGTGAGGGAACCAACAAGATGGGATAATGTACCAGACCCCATCCTCAGCAACCTGCCTGTCGCAGGTTATCCATGGCAGTATTGGTAGAAGTAACCACCGCACAGTCCTTGTAGAGACAAAGTCCTGTCTTCACATTGAAGATACTCTCCATAGTGGAGGCACTACCATCATGCTAAGTGGGATAGATTAAGAACAGATCTAGCAACTTAAGACTGGGCATCCAAGAGGCTCTATGGGCCGTCAGCAGCAACAGAATTGTACTCAGCCACAACCTGTAACCTCATGGCCCGGCATACCATTACCACCAATCCAGGGGATCAACCCTGGTTCAATGTAGAGTGCAGGACGGTATGTCAGGAGCAGCACACCAGGCATGCCAAAAATTGAGGTGTCAAACTGGTGAAGCTACAACACAGGACTACTTGCGTGCCAAACAGCAAAAGCAGCAAGTGATGGACGGAGCTAAGCGATCCCACAACCAACGCATCAGATCTAAACTCTGCAGTCCTGCCACATCCAGCCGTGAATGGTGGTGGACAATTAAACAGCTCACTGGAGGAGGAGGCTCCACAAATATTCCCATCCTCAATGATGGAAGAGCCCAGCACATCTGTGCAAAAGACAACGCTGAAGCATTCACAATAATCTTCAGTGAAGTGCCTAGTGGATAATAATAATAATAATCATTATTAGTGTCACAAGTCGGCTTACATTAACACTGCAATGAAGTTAGTGTGAAAATCCCCTCGGTGCCACATTCCGGCGCTTGTTCAGGTACAGAGGGAGAATTCAGAATGTCCAATTCACCTAACAGTCTTTTGGGGCTTACAGGAGGAAACCGGAGCACCCGGAGGAAACTCACGCAGACACGGGGAGAATGTGCAGACTCCTCACAGACAGTGACCCAAGCCGGGACTCGAACCTGGGACCCTGGCGCTGTGAAGCAACAATGCTAACCACTGTGCTACCCTGCCACCCGTATCCATTTTGGTCTCCTCCAGAGGTCCCCAGCATCATAGATGCCAGTTTCCAGCCAATTCAATTGACCCCAAGAAACGGATGAAGACTCTGGGTACTGTTAAGGATATGGACCCTGATGATATTTCAGCAATAGTACTGAAGACTTGAGCTCCAGAACTTGCTGCACCCCAGCCAAGATGTATTTGTAGTTACAACACTGGCATCTATCCGGCAATGTGGAAAATTGCCCAGGTGTGTCCTGCACACAAAAAGCAGGACAATTCCAACCTGGTTAATTGCCGCCCTATCAGTCTACGTTCAAGTGAGGGGAGGCGTCATCAACAATGCTCTCAAGTGGCACTTACTTAACAAAATAACCTGCTCACTGAATCTCAAGTTTGGGTTCTGCCAGGGTCACTCAGCTCCAGACCTTATTTCAGCTTTGGTTTAAACTTGGACAAAAGAGCTGAACTCCAGGGAGGCGAGAATGTCTGCCCTTGACATTAAGACAGCATTTCATCAAGTTTGGCATCAAGGAGCTCTATCAAAACTGGAATGAATGAAAATGCATCTGAACATTCTCCCTGTGTCTGTGTGGGTATCCTCCGGTGCTCCGTTTCCTCCCACAATCCAAAGATGTGCAGATTAGGTGGGGTTACAGGGATAGGGTGGGGGAGTAGGCCTAGGTAGGGTGCTCTTTCAGAGTATCGGTGCAGACTCGATGGGCTGAATGGCTGCCTTCTGTTCTGTAGAGATTCTATAAATCAAGGGGGGAAACTCTCCACTGGTTGGTGTCATACCTGGTACAAAGGGAGATGGTTGTAGCTGTTGGAGACATGATATCTCAGCTCCAGGACATCACTCCATGAGTTCTTCATGGGTCGTGTCTTAGCCCCAACCACCTTCAGCTGCTCCATCAATGACATTCCTTCCAATATCAGGTCAAATGAGGGGATGTTCTCTGATGATTGCACAATGTTCAGCACATTCATAACTCCTCAGATAATGAAGCAGTCCACGATCAAATGAGGCAAGTCTTGGACAATATCCAGGCTTGGGCTGACAAATGGGAAATAATATTCACGCCACACGCAAGTACCAGGCAATGACCATCTCCAATAAGAGAGAATCAAATCTTCGCTCCTTGACATTCAATGGCATTACCATCACGGAATCCCCCGCTATCAACATCCTGGGGGTGGGGGGGGGGGGGTAAATACTGTGGCTATAAGAGGCCAGTATCCTGTGGTGAGTAACTCACCTCCTAGCTCAACGCCTGTCCGCCACCTACAAGCCACAAGTCAGGAATGCGATGGAATACTCCCCACTTGCCTGGGTGAGTACAGCTCCAACAATACTCAAGAAGCTCAACATCATGCAAGACAAGGCAGCCTGCTGGATTGGCACCCCTTCCACAAACATTCACTCCCTCCACTGATGAAGTGGGAGCCGTGTGTACCATCTACAAGCTGCACTGCACACCGAGATTCCTTAGGCAGTACCTTCCAAACCCACGACCACTGCCACCTATAAGGACAAGGGCAGCAGATAGTTCGGAACGCCACCACTTGGAAGTTCCTCTCCAAGTCACGCGCCGTTCCTTGAATGTCGTTGGGTCAAAATTCACAAACTCTCTCCCTAAAAGCACTGTGGGTGTACCTACACCACAGGGACTGCAGCAGTTCAAGGAGGCGGCTCACCACCACCTTAAGGGCAATTAGGGATGGGCAACAAACACTTGCCACACCAGTGACTTCCATATGCCATGAAAGAATAAAAAAATTCCTCCGAGGCCTCACGACCCCTCCTCCTCTCTGATCTCTGTTACCTCCTTCAGTGCTACAACCCTTTTGAGATCTCTCAGGTCCCTCAATTCTGACCTCTTGCGCATCCCCACAGGTACATCCATGATGCTGTTGGGGAGGGACTTCCAGCATTTTGATCGCATGATTGAAGGAGCAGTGGTATATGTTCAAGTCAAGATGGTGTGTGGCTTTGAAAGGAACTTGCAGCTGTGGCAGTCCCATGCGTCTGCTACCCTTGTGCTGGTGGTGGAGGCTGTGTGTTTGGAAGGTGTTGTCAAAGGAGCCTTGGTGAGTTGATGTAGTACATAGGACACACTGCTGTCACCCTGCGTCGGTGGCTGAGGGAGCGAATGCTCACGTTGGTGGATAACGTGCCGATCAAACAGGCTGCTTTGTCCTGGTGTTGATTGTCCTGAGTGTTGTTGGAGCCACACTCCACCAGGCAAGTGGAAAGTATTCCATCACATTGCTGACTTGTTTTTTGGATGGTGGCCAGGCTTTTGGGGAGGTGGGGTGGGGTGGGGGGGGTCAGGAGGTGAGTCAATCGGTGCAGGATTCCTAGCCTCTGACCTGCTCTTGCAGTCACAGTATTCACATGGTTGGCCAATGGCAATTCTCAGCATATTGATAGTGGGGGTTCAGCGATGGTCATGTCATTGAATGTCAAGGGGAGATAGTTAGATGTAGAATCTTAAAAGGAGCATGAGAATTTTAAAATCGAGGCATTGCCAGATTTGGAGCCAACATAGACCAACAAACACACGAGGTGAACAGGAAACATCAGATCAACCTACGGTTTGTCATATGAGAGTACCTTTAAGAAATGGGTGTTTATAAATGGGTGTGTATGTAAATATCTGTAGTGAGAGTACCTTTAAGAAATGGATGTTTACTACTGCAGTGATGACAGAGAGTGGGTGGAGCTGGGCTGTCTGTCAGCTTTTTACTTTCGTTTTAGGCTGTTTGCTGCAGGGTGAGTTTTAGTTTCGTTTTCAGAGCTGGATAGCTGCAGTCACAGCCAGATGGTGTATGAGTCTCTCTCTCTCTCTCTCTGTAATCTAAAGACTGTAAATCGATCCTTTGGTGATTTAAAACTAATAACTGCTCTCAGTAGTGACTTTAACCTGATGTGCTCCTGTTTAAAGTTTTTTTTAAAGTCTTATGGATGTTAAAAGGACAGCTTAAGGATGACTTAGTGTTGTATTCTTTGGGGGTTGTATTTGCATTAATGGTTGCTAAGTTGTTCACTGTATGTTTTAAAAAGGTTAACTTGAGTTCATAGAATAAACATTGTTTTGCTTTAAAAAATACTTTTCCATTTCTGCTGTACCGCACCTGTAGAGTGGCCGTGTGCTCCCCTTACCACAATCTAATAAAAAGTTGTGGGTCAGGTGAACTCTATGATACACTTTGGGGTTCTCTAAACCCTGGCCCATAGCAGGTTCAACCAAAGGAGTGTGTTGGAGGCAAAATTAAAATCACAGTGATAATCGGGTGGGTATCAGAGTTGTAAGCCAGCGCATAGAGTCTTCTGGGTGCTCCGGTTCCCTCCCACGGTCCAAAGATGTGCAGGCTAGGCGGACTGGCTATGCTAAATTACCCCCAAGTGTCCAAAGGTTGGGTGGGCTTATAGGGGGAAGGCAGGGGAGTGGGCCTAGGCAGGGAGGTTTTCGATGGGTTGGTGCAGACTCGATGGGCCGAGTGGCCTCCTTCCACACTGTAGGGATTTTATGGTTCTTTAACCTACAGGAGATTGGAAGATCTTGCACTAGATTTCCAAACCACTCCATAACAATTAGGAAGATTCCTGAAGCATTGTAACCCACTATCAACAATTTGAGGAACTTTTTACCTGATCTTGTGGGGGGGGGGGGGGGGATGGGATGGATAGGGGTGCTGACAATGAAAAAGAACCCAAGTGCGACTCGAGATCTTGACTTCATGTGCAGTATGTACACTGGGGAAAACATCAGATATCACAAATGGTCCCTGCAAGGATAAAGCGCATGTTACAAGCTTTACAGCAGCGCACACAAGGTCAATCAAAATTAGACGAATATCGCTTAAATGATTAAAGTTTTTTAAGGACCGAGCACAGCATGTGATTGCAACTGTAACCTTTCAACCTCTACAACCTCTGGTCCAATCCAGGCCAGAATGTTAGCTTTCTCTGCTAACTGTCTGAAATGGGCTGGGCAGGGATGGGAACCAGTGCACAAGCCATCTCAAACACCCTGGAGGGATCAGTGTTATGCGGAACAGGTAGAATAAAACCATAGAATGGCTGCAGCACAGATTAGGCAATTAATTCATCAGGATTAAGAGTTCAAACGCTTCTGTGGTTGAAGTTACCTCACGCCATTGCAGCAGAGTACTTAAGTGGGAGTTGTTACTGTAAATCTCTTTTTAAATCCATTCATGAGATGTGGGCAGTCGTTGGCTGGTGCAGCCTTTGTTGTCCATCCTTAATTGTCCTTTGAACGCAATGGCTTCCTTGTTCGTTTACAAAGGTATTTAAGCATCGGCCGCATTGCTGTGGGTCTGGAGTCACATGTAGGCCAATCCGGGTAAGGATGGCAGATTTCCATCCCTAAAGGACAATGGTATATCAGGTAGGTTTTCACAACAATCGTTTACAGTTCCATGGTCATCGTTGGATTATTAATTCCAGGTTTTAGTAAATTTAAATTTCACCATCTGCCGTGATGGAATGTGAGCATTACTCTGGGTCTCCGGGTTGCCAGTCCAGTGACAATACCAGTACACCACTGCCTCCCTGCACAATAGATCTTGATAGTATTTTTGAGCTGACACTTTTCTTAAAAAGCTCTCAGGATGTGGGCAATGCTGACAAGGCAGCATTTATTGCTCATCCTAAAAAGATGCCAGTGATGCCTTCTCCTTGAATCCCCGTTGCCTTTGCGGTGGTGATTAGGTAGGAACCTCAACGCTATTATCGCAGCAATATTTAAGGAACAGTAATTTATGTGACCAAGCAGGATAGTGTGCCACTCAAGAGGGAAACTGGGAAATGTAGGCATTCCAGTGGCATTGCCCTGCTCAGCGGCATCAAGTGGCTAATGTGGTGTTGCAGTTAAGCTTGCTGAACTTTTGCAGCACTCACTGGGGATAGTACATAAACCACAGGATATTCAAAGCAGTGCCAGGGGTGCAGAAGATAGTTTTCTTCTGAATAGTGTCAAGCTTCTTGACTGTTGCGGCTGTAAACACATGGTAAGCATTCCGCTATATCCATGACTTGAGTCATGTCGATGCTGGAGGTCAGGAAGTGAGCCATTCATCATGTGGATCTTAGTTTGTGCCCTTTCCAGTTCTGATGCCCAGTTTCATGCCTGGTCAATGCAGACATCCCTGGATTCTGATGGTGGAGGCATCGGGCAGAGCAATGTCCTTCAAGGTTGTCGGACGGTGGGCATTGCCTGGCACTCTGTAACATAAATGTCCACCTGCCACTCCTCAGCCCAAGTAAAATAAAGTTCCGAAACGTCATACTGGACTCAAATCGTTAATTCTGCTTCTTTATCCACAGACGCTGTCAGAACTGCTGTGTTTTTCCAGCATTTTCTGTTCATATTTCAGATTTCCAGCACCTGCAGTGTTTTGCTTTTATCACTTGTCAGCCCAAATCTGGATATTGTCTAGTGGCCTGGAATGGGCCACTTTATTATTAGAGGACTTGTGAATGACACCCAACATCAAAAGCTTATAAGTAGACAGTCCCCTTCCAAGACAAAGTAATTGATGAAGTAACCAAAAATATTTTGGCAGACAAACTCTGACGAACTTGTCTCCAACAGGTTAGTAGCATTGGAGGCTGGTTTAGCTCACTTGGCTAAACAGCTGGTCTGTGATGCAGAGCGCGGCCAGCAGAGCGGATTCAATTCCCGTGCCAGCTGAGGTTATTCATGACCTTGCCCCTCGCCTAAGGTGTGGTGACCCTCAGTTTTAATCGCCACCAGTCAAGGGCAGCAGAGTGGTTAGCACTGCTGCATCATGGCACCGAGGACCCAGGTTCGATCCCGGCCCCAGGCCACAGTCTGGGTGGAGTTTGCACATTCTCCCAGTGTCTGCGTGTCTCACCCGACAACCCAAAGGTGTGCAGGTGGATGGATTGGCTAAGCTAAATTGCCCCTTAATTGGGAAAAAAAGAATTGGGTACTGTACATTTATATGTATATTTTTAAATCACCACCAGTCAGCTCCCACCCCCCCTCAAAGGGGGAGGGGGGGGGGCAGCCTATGGTCATCTGGGACTGTGGCAACTTTGCTTTTTGACCTTTAGCAGTATGGGAACGGGATTACAATTCCAGACCAGACCCCCAACAGTGGCTAGGATACTGGACAGAAACCCCAATATTTTATTTTAATTTTGTAAAACTGAGGGGAAAGGATTCCTTATACTCCAGGAGTGATTTCACAGAAAATAGGGATATTGTAAGGACCGCTCCTGTTGATTCCCTTATTCCCCTTTCTTATTTTGTCGTTATTATTTTTGATCCATAGATATTTATTGGACAAATACCTCTAAGTCGAGTAGAGGAAGTGAGGAAGTCAAAAGTTGCAAAATAATTCACCGTGTTATTGGAGATTTAGCTTTTGAACAGCAGAACTTAGGCTTTCTGGCACCCGGGAGATCAGAGGGATTTGGTTTGATTGGTTGGCTGGTAGCCAATGGATTGGCGAAGGACTGTATCCTGCCTGGCAAGTCAGTGATTGGGTTGATGTGAGGGGGTTTTCAAGGAACCCAGAGAGAAAGGTCCCAGACGCTGAGAGAAGCTGTGATTTGCTCTCTCTCTTCGAAACCAAAAGAAAGTGTCCTGCCTTTGTGTTTCTGAGACTGCAGAGAAGTCTTGAGATCCTGCTGAATCCACAGTGAAAACTATTACACCCAACTGAAGGCTGAGACTAGAAGGATTTACCTGGCAGATGTCCATCTGACACATAGGCTTTGATTCTTTAACTTTTCGAATTATTCTTTTTTTAAACACCCCCCCTTTCCCCTCTGTGTTTGTCTGTGTGTAGAGGCTGAGGTGAGTTAAAGAGGCGAGAAGGGGATTAGGAATTAGATAATGGTTAACCAGTTGTATTTGTTGGATATTTAGATCCCATCACCTTGGATACCTCAGGATACTGCATATTAAAGTGAGACTAGCTGTTTTGCTTTAATATGCAGATTTCCCACCCACAATTGGCAGGATTTACATCGCAACATCTCACGAGATCGCGTTACATCTCCCGAGGCGGAGCGAGCCAGGTAGATCCCGGGCGCAGGGTCTCCTGGCTTCTATCTGCGATGCTGCGAGCTGCTTTTCAGCTGCAGGGTGGCTGTTCGATCGCAGATTGTCTCTAATTAATAATAATAATATTTATTAGTGTCACAAGTAGGCTTGGCTTACATTAACACTGCAATGAAGTTACTGTGAAAAGCCTCTAGTCACCACATTCCAGTGCCTGTTCGGGTACACGGAGGTAGAATTCAGAATTCTCAGCTGGTACGGGAATTGAACCCGCGCTGCTGGCCTTGTTGTGCATCACAAACTAGTTGTCTAGCCCACTGAGCTAAACCATTATCTACTCCCCAGGGGACCATCTTAATGGGCAGCACAACAGCTCAGTGGGGTCACAGTGGGTTCACAGCTCCAGGGTCCCAGGTTCGATTCCCGGCTTGGGTCACTGTCTGTATGGAGTCTGCATGTTCTCCCCGTGTCTGCGGGGGTTTCCTCCGGGTGCTCCGGTTTCCTCCCACAAGTCCCGAAAGACGTGCCATTAGGTAATTTGGACATTCTGCCTCCCGCTGTGTACTGGAACAGGCGCCGGAATGTGGCGACTAGGGGCTTTTCACAGTAACTTCATTGCAGTGTTAATGTAAGCCTACTTGTGACAATAAAAATTATTATAATCTAAATAAATGTCCATTTTAGCACGCTTTAATTGCACCTCTGGCGCCCAAAAAGCCTAGCTGTCTTTCAAACCAGGATTTTAAAAGGCGTGACTGCAATACTTGCATACTAACCCATGGTTTTAACCCTTTCTGCACCAAATTCCTACATTTTTATCACAATGGGCTAAATTTGATTAATCATGTTTTTAATGCGATACCTGGGTAATATTCCACATTGTTGGTTAGATGCTAGTGTCATGGCAGCACAGCATAGATTACATGTTTGAAGAGCAGATTGGGCATCTAGTTCTGATGCAGAGGTCTGCAGCACCACACCCAGGATATTACCAAGGCCCACAGGCTGTCGTCCTTAGTGGAGTGAACCAAATTGGCTCGGCATTGCTACCCATAATGGTGATGACCTTGACAGAAGACCATCCACTTGGCACTTTTGACTGAAGATACTTGCAAATACTTCAACCTCTTCTCTTGCACTCGCACGCTGAGTCACCATGGTTTTGCCTCGGGTGGTTCATGGAGCCTCTTCTTTGTTAGTTGCCCAATTATCCATCATTGTTCCTGACTGAATATGTTGGTACGATAGATTTTCTCCGATCCATTAATTGTGGGACTATGTAGCCAGTGTTTTTTGTGCATGCAGCTCGCCCGATGTTCTAGCTGATGTGTTGGGTAGGCTGGGTCTATGTGGACTGCACTTGATGCAGTGTAGCGAGTGACAGACCTCCAACACTTGATAAGATGCAACACGATTTTATTTAACATCTAAACTATTATACATGTTCAACTGTGGGTTGACACTATGCTGACTTGACTGGAGACCTGACACTAGCCTGACCAGACTTACTAGCTACCACATGGTGTTTGCACTGGCCAGCTCACTAACTCTGACTGTCTCAGAGGCTGGGTCCCGAGAGAGCGGGAAAACTGGTGCCCTCTGGCTTTATAGTGGTCGTGTCCTGTCTGGTGATTGGCTGCTCTGTTCTGTGTGCTTACTGGTCATCCTGTGTGTCAATCACTGCCCATCTGCACTCCATTATATACATAGATGTATATCATGACATCTCCCCCCCCCTTTTTTTCTTTTTGTATTGTGTTGAGATAATAAATATTAAAGTGCATGTGCGTGTGGGTGTGTATATGTGCGTGACTATATACAGAATGTGCTAAAATGACCTTATGTACACAGGAAGGTGTCGCTAGTGCAGATATAGGGCAGATGAAACGGTAAAAAACTATATTTACAGAGGTCAAAACGATAAGGTAACACAGTTGTGCAAACGTTCAGTCTATAAGTTTAGTCTCTGCGGCGGGCGACGAATTCTCGTTGACCGCCTCAAGGGTGGATCAGGGCCCACCTGCACTTGGATAGGCGGGACCGCTGCCAATGCGGTGGTCGCAGAGGTCAGCAGGATTGCTGGTAGATCGGTGGCCTTGTGGTAGGGCACATCCGGAGGAAGCATTGAGAGAGGCGGGATATCATGGTTAGGTGGCGGGCGTGGAACTCTGCGCAGCGCCCGTCTGTTGCGTCGTAGGAAGGAGCCATCAGCCATGCGGACGAGGAACAATCTCGGGGCCACTTGCTTGACCACCACAGCTGTGGCGGACCAGCCCCCGTCAGGCAACTGCACACGAACACGATCAGTTGGGACCAGCTCAGGGAGATCTGTGGCATAAGCGTCGTATGCTGATTTCTGTTGGGCCGAGACTGCCACATCTTTTGTATGACCATGAGGTGGTCAAGGTCTGGAACATGGATGGCTGGAACCGTGGTTCGCAGAGCACGATTCATGAGCATCTGCGCGGGAGACAACCCAGTGGACAGCGGGGATGCTCTGTATGCCAGCAGTGCCAGGTTGAAGTCGGAGCCCGAGTCTGTAGCCTTGCATAGTAATCTCTTGACAATATGGATCCCTTTTTCGGCCTTCCCGTTTGACTGCGGATAGTGAGGGTTGGAGGTTCCGTGACAAAAGTTGTATAGGCGGGCAAAATCAGACCATTCCTGGCTGTAAAAACAGGGACCGTTGTCACTCATCACCGTGAGCGGTACCCCATGCCGGGCAAACGTTTCTTTGCATACTTTAATCACCGCCTTCCAACGTGAGGTCGGACAGTTTCACCACTTCTGGGTAATTGGAGAGGTAGTCGACCAGGAGGACATAGTCACGCCCCTTGGCGTGGAAAAGGTCGACACCAACTTTGGACCATGGGGAGGTCACTATCTCATGTTGCTGCAGAGTTTCTTTGGGTTGAGCTAGCTGAAATTTCTGACATGTGGGGCAGTTGAGAACCGGTTTGGCAACATCCTGGCTCGGCCAATAGACTGCCTCTCGAGCTCTGCGTCGACATTTCTCGACCCGGAGGTGACCCTCATGGAATTGGCCGAGCACCATAGCTCGCATGCTCTGCGGAATCACAATCCTATCGAGCTTCAGGAGGACGCCGTCCACCGTCAGGTCGTCCTTGACGTTGTAAAACTGGGGACATTGTCCCTTCTGCCAGCCATTTGTAAGGTGCTGCATCACACGCTGTAGCAGAGGATCCATGGCCGTTTCCTCACGAATTTGGATGACCCTCTCATCAGTGGCCTGAAGGTTGGAGGCACACAATTGCACCTGCGCATCGATTTGGCAGACAAAGTCAGTTTGTTCACATGGTGTGGTGATAGACCGGGAAAGGGCATCTGCAACAATGAGTTCTTTGCCTGGCGTGTAGACAAATTCAAAATCATAGCGGCGTAGCTTGAGAAGGTTTTGCTATAACCGAGGCGTCATGTCATTCAAATCCTTCTGGATTATGTGGACTAATGGCCTGCGGTCCGTCTCAACCGTGAATTTTGGGAGGCCATACACATAGTCGTGAAATTTGTCGATTCCCGTTAGGAGGCCCAGGCATTCCTTCTCAATCTGAGCGGACCGTTGCTCAGTGGCTTCATGGCTCTGGAGGCATACGCAACTGGGGCCCATGAGGAGGAGTCATCCCGTTGGAGGAGCGCCACCCCAATACCGTCCTGGCTCGGGTCAGTGGATATTTTGGTCTCTTTGGTAGGGTTGAAGAATGCCACAACCGGGGCTGTGGTGAGTTTTGCCCTCAGCTCATGCCATTCGTTCTCATGAGCGGGCAGCCACTGGAATTCCGTTGACTTTTTGACGAGATGGCAGAGGGCTGTGGTGTGTGCCGCCATGTTGGGAATGAACCTCCCGAGGAAGTTGACCATCCCTAGAAGCGGAGGAGTGCCTTTTTGTCCTCTGGGGTCTTCATGGCGTTGATCGCCGTGACCCTGTCAGCATCTGGCCGCCACCTTGCTGCGATATGTGGTCACCAAGGAATTTGATTTCTGATTGACCGAACAAGCACTTGGCTCTGTTGAGTTGGAGGCCATGTTCATGGATTCTGTGGAATACCTGCTTGAGGCGATCGATGTGTTCTTGAGGAGTTGTGGACCAGATTATGACATCGTCAACATACACGCGCAGCCCCTCGATACCCTCCATCATCTGTTCCATGATGCGGTGAAATACCTCTGAGGCAGAGATGATGCCAAAAGGCATCCGGTTGTAGCAGTAGCGACCGAACGGGGTATTGAATGTGCACAGCTTGCGACTGGATGCATCCAGCTGTATTTGCCAGAACCCCTTGGAGGCGTCCAGCTTCGTAAAGAGTTTGGCATGAGCCATGTCGCTGGTCAACTCTTCACGTTTTGGTATTGGGTACTGTTCCCTCATGATGTTGCAGTTTAAATCCTTGGGGTCGATGCAGATTCGAAGCTCTCCTGGCGGCATCTTGACGCAGACCATGGAGCTGACCCAGTCCGTGGGTTCTGTGACCCTTGATATGATGTCCTGGTCCTGGAGGTCTTGTAACTGCTGCTTGAGGCAGTCCTTGAGGGGTGCCGGCACCCGACGTGGTGCGTGGATCACAGGGGTGGCGTTTGGTTTGAGCAGGATTTTGTATCGGTATGGGAGTTTGCCCATTCCGTCGAACACGCTGTGGTACTGCGTGATGATGTCATCAATTTCAGCCTGGAAGTTCTCAGCAGGTGAGGCCGTCGCCTGTGAGGATGACATGGTGTGGACTCGCTGAACCACATTCAGGAGTTCGCAGGCCCGAGCACCGAGCAGGGATGCTCCGTCAGGTCCCACGATCTCAAATCGCAGTGTCGCTTTGAATGATTTATTGGAAACTCCGAGTTGGCATGAGCCACTGGCAGCTATGGTATTGCCATTGTAGTCAAGGAGCTGGCAGGCCGGTAGAAGAATGCATGGTCTAACGCGGATGGTGTCGAGATCGGATTTGGAGATGAGGTTCGCCGATGCGCCGGTGTCCACTTTGAACTGGTTGCGAGCCTTGTTGACTGTGAGGACAGCACACCACTCTTCGTCGGGATCCACGCTGAGGATCGGGAGGTGCTTCGCTGTCTTGGAGAAAGGCAGCGCATGCTTCGTAATGATGCCCACCCGTATGGAGATTTGAGGCACGCAGCATCAGGATCTGTTGGGCTGTCGGAGTCTGGCATGGGTTGCTGTCTTGAATGGACGCTTCTGCGCCGCGGCTGGGATCGCTGGATGCTGGGCAGTGGAGCCAGATCTGCAAAGGGCTGCGTAGTGGCCAAGCTTGCCACACTCCATTATATACATAGACACCATCGTGATTTTGCTGGACATTGCCGCTTTAAATGGGCGGAGCCACAATTCGGACACGTCATGACGCCAACGTCAGTGCGTTCCGTGCGCCATAGCGCATGCACAGTGCAGTCAAACGACATACGCGCCTGCGCAGTCAAGTCGTCCCCTCGATCGTGGCGCGCATGCGCAGGGGCCCGGGAAAAGCGCGCGGAATGGCCACTCTCGTCGATACTTAGGCCCTGCGTTTGTGCGATGGCCTGCACCCGTTCCGCCTCGTAGGAGGTTAGCTTTGCCATTTCTGACGCCCTGATGTGGGAGTGCCGATTGTTAGCATTTTCGTGGAGAACGCACGTTTCGATGGCGATGGTGAGCTGCTTGACTTTCAGGAGCTGCTGGCGAAGGGAATCGGAGTGGACCTCGAAAACGATCTGATCCCGGATCATGGAATCAGTGGTCGAGTCATAGTTACATGACTGCGCGAGGATGCGGAGATAGGTCAGAAAGGATTGAAAAGGTTCATTCTTACCCTGAGACCTCTGCTGGAAAACGTACCGTTCAAAGCTCTCATTCGCCTCAATGTCGCAGTGGCTGTCGAACTTCAGTAGGACTGTTTTAAATTTTGTCTTGTTTTCGCCTTCAGGGAATGTAAGGGAGTTGTAGATGTGGATGGCGGTGGTCCCCGGCTGTGGAGAGGAATAGTGCGATCTTCCTGGCGTCCAATGCGGCCTTGAGGTCGGTGGCTTCTAGAGTTGGAACTTATGTTTGAAGATCTTCCAATTTGCGCCCAGGTTGCCGGCTATGCAGAGGAGGGCGAACGTTTTCCATGTCACCGGATGTCTCTGCTGGTTAACGCTGATTCACTCAAGGTAGGTCTGTCCATTTTCAGCATCACTCACTGGTACCATGATGTGTTGGGAAGGCTGGGTCTATGTGGACTGCACTTGATGCAGTGTAGCGAGAGACAGACCTCCAACACTTGATAAGATGCAACACGATTATATTTAACATCTAAACTATTATACATGTTCAACTGTGGGTTGACACTATGCTGACTTGACTGGAGACCTGATACTAGCCTAACCAGACTTACTAGCTACCACATGGTGTTTGCACTGGCCAGCTCACTAACTCTGTCTGAGGCTGGGTCCCGAGAGTGGGAAAACTGGTGCCCTCTGGCTTTATAGTGGTCGTGTCCTGTCTGATGATTAGCTGCTCTGTTCTGTGCGCTTACTGGTCATCCTGTGTGTCAATCACTGCCTGTCTGCACTCCATTATATACATAGATGTATATTATGACACCAGCCTCACTAAGTCAGTGCCTCATTATAAAAAAAATTGTTCCCGGCTTATCCTTGGATGACCAGTTGTAGGATGCTGCTCTATCCACTTAGCACAATGGAAGATTTCCTCATCGTGAAGACTAGATTTTGCCCACAAGTAAAGTTGCCATATTCCCAGATGACCATTGGCTGCTTTCCCCTTTGAGGGGGAGAGCTGACTGGTGGTGATTTAACCTGAGGATCACACCTCAGGCGAGGGGCAAGGTTGAGACGGCTGGGCCTTCATGAATAATCTTGCTGGAATGGAGATTGAACCCGCACTGTTGGCCTTGCTCTGCATCATGAATCAGCTGAGCTAAACCAGCCCCAAGGACTGTGCGGTTATACTCCTACCAATGCGGCCACTGGCAGACATGCCTGCAATTACTAGGTTAGTGAGGACAAATTTACAATAGGCGACTTCATGTTGGTTTCCTCGCCATCTGCCACAGCCCCATTCCAGACAGCAGAGTCCTCCTTCAGCCAATGGTGTTACTACCAAGCCACCCTTAATCACTACCCCCCCCCCCCCCCCCAAAGTACATTATATATGCTTACATCCCTGTTTTCTCCAAATAAACAATATTCAACATGGAAGGGACACCAGTCCAAAGTGTTGGCGAGGGAGTCAACTGAGTTGGAACTGCCCGAATAGTATCCTGATCCAAGGCCTCAAACTTGTCAATATGTTTCTCCATATTTCTCTTAAGCATTTTGCTTCCAGTAAGCATTTTAACGGAGTCGTTTGCGAGGGATCGATGCATCGCGGAAATGGAGTCACATGTAGAACATGTATGGCAGGCTCTCTCTGCCTTGTTGGACGTTAACTGGTGTTTAAGACAATGTAGCATGACTTCACGATCAATAAACCTGGTAATCTCTGGACTAGCATTCTAACAATGAATTCTGAATTTGCCATGCCGGTACTTGCTCGTGGCCTCTGCGTCGCGAGTCTGAGATCATAGCTTTAGACTAAACGTACAGCCAAAATGATAAGCAAAGTCACCAAAAACCTTCCATGTCCCAAACCAAAATGGTCTTGCATTCGGAACCATACTGTATGTCCAAGACAGAAGACCTTTGGTTCAATCCTTGGGTTGATCATGCCCAGCACATCAAATGGGCTACCACTATGATTAGCGACTCCAACATGGTAAATAAAAACAGCTCTGGCACTTGCTCCTCCTTGCTATCCAGCACTCTTGCTGGGAGTGTACCATGCATGCCGAAACAAGCTGGAGTCAAACTGTGACGTTTCTTGTCCTGCCATGGTCAAACATCTTCTACTCACGTATGAAGACTGGCTATTTAGACGAGGGAGCAGGAGGCTGCAAGCAACTGAGCAATCATCTCCCCTCTGCCCCTCCGCCAAAGCCAGGGAAGGAGAGGCAAAAAATAGAAAGCAGAACGCAAGCTTTCTTCCATTTCGTTCAACTGGCTTAACTGGTTTTATTGTGAACCGATTACTAAACAGCATTTTCCGCATCAAGTACAGAGCCAGGATGGGGATAAAAATAATTTTGGTGCTGCTCATTGAAGCTGGCTCAATGCCATGCAATCACGTTCACTAAATATATACAGAGAGGCAGGAGGGATTTCGGGAAAATAATTTAACAAAAAAAAAGTTGGTAGTCAACTAGAATAGAAGAACATGACTGTTTAATAACATAGTTAACATCTTTATTTCCCAAGATACAAAAATCATTGTTCATATGGTGATATAAAAAATATATTGTACAAAGTCACACTTGCATGAAACACAATAATTCCCACATGGACTGTCTTCATGTCAGTGAATACGAATATGACAACCATCATACCCCTGCCAGGAAGAACATTGCAATTGAAAATGTGGAATAAGGTTGAATGGTGGAATTTCAATACCTCTCAAGATAGCTCAGGAGGTAGCTGCTGAAGTAGCACCACACCAAAACAGGCCAGCGAGGTCGGAGTTCTAATCCCTGGTTTATTCTTTAGCCAGTTTTCACCAGACTAGAAATGGGATATTGAGACTTGGGTGTTGGAGGTAAATTCGCTGCGGTTTCTCATGCCAATCGCCATCAGTTGACAAACCCCGGTTGGAATTCCACACCTGGATGCCAGGTGATGAGTAGACAAATCTAACTAGGGTTGGCGTTTGTTCTTGAGCAGTCCAGCATGAATCGCTGCCCAGCCAACATGCCCACAAAGACCAACTTCCTGTGGGAGCACCAAGATGGTGCCAACGACTGGAGCTGTACCCGGAAAACCACTGCGAGATGAGCACATTTGATGGCCACCACCTCTTCCAATCCAATTAGTAGTCCATTATGAAGCTCCTTTTAAAGCCAAATTGAACGCAGCCGTAGCACTTTCCCGCCAGTGGAAAGCTGCCTGCAGCTACAGAGCTGCCCAAAATTCTTAACCATTAAGAAATGATGAGTTGGGGCTGTAGAAATTCCATTGGCCAAATTATATCCCAGGTTTTGCTGCCTGTTGGTGCAAAAGATTCTCCGGAATCTGATGGGGCATTAAAGCTTAAAAGATATAACCATGAGCGAAAGCATGCCATCTGGGGAACATTTAAACTGAAGATCTGATGATATTCACCTGCACCATACCCCTTCAATAGGTGGTGCACGGGCACATGCTGAGGTTGGACATGGGTTACTTTTATTGGTTAGAGAACATAACCCAATATATCACCGTGCTCCAACCTAGTTACCAATTTCAACTGCAATTTCTACTACATTTCTCACTCCTCTCCTAGTCTCCGCCACCGTAAAACAATCCCGAGCACTCATTTGGCGCCTCCTAACATTCGTGCCCTACAGGTTGTCTCCAACTCTGCCTGCCCCACAAACACAAAGGGGATGGCCAGCAGTAGGTTGCAATGTATTAAACGGTTGCAATGTATTAAATGGTTGCAATGTATTAAATGGTTGGAATGGGAGAGAATCCTCCAGTTTATCAAAGTAGATTCAAACATCCCAGCAGCTGTTGAACAAGAGTGGATAATTTAGTCGAATTGGCCTGGCAGATCTAAGAAAGGTTTCTCAGAGTAATGCAGGGTACATCACCTCATTAACATTTCATTTCACTCACTCATTCACATCACGTGCGCTTCAATCAATCCACTGGTCAGTAATTCAATGAATGACGTAGGTATAAAAAAAAAACTCAGCTTTTTGTAACAGCACATTGGTAACCCAAAGGTTATCCTCTAGTGTACAAACTAGTGTCTCATCTGCAATAGCATATTTCGTAAAACAGCCAACGAATGGCTCACAATTTGTGATGAAGCATTCTCTATTCGAACATCACCTTCCTTTGCCCATTCTTCCCCATCCCCAAAGTATTCAGTAATTTTTAAAAAAACTCACGCAGGCTTTTGAGGGCTCCCGAGCTACTTCAGATGCTGAGTTTAAGTAGTCAGGCCGTGAAAGTGTACCTACTCGACTCTGAAAGATGTTCACAGCCGGGAGAGAAAGAGAGCAAAACTGCAGCTTAGCATTTCGCATTTGATAAGCTTCTCCCCAAATGGCAGCAGCAGCAGGGCGGACAGAAACAACTACATTTCTGAAACCTGTGAAGAAATCTAACTCACTTATTTAAGACACACCCCCCCCCACCCCCACCCCCCCCCACCCCCAAAATATCTCCCAGCTCCTTGCTCCACTCCATCACCAGGTCGGGGGTCCGAATCGCATCATCACTTTCTCCTGGTCACCAAGGTCCTTCTGAACTTTTTTCCGCATGTAGAAAATGGGGCAATCTCGACTGTAAAGAGGGAAAAGACGTCACATAGAGTTTACAGCACAGGCAGGACATTTGACCCAACGGGTTCCCACCAGCATTTATACTCCACACCAGCCTCTTCTCACTCCTGCTTCATCCAACCATATTAATGTATGCTTCCATTTCTTTCTCCTTTGTTTACGTATATAACTCCCTTTAAATCCCATCTATGCTATTCGCTTCAAACACCCCTTGTGATAGCAAGCTTCACATTCCCATCATTTTATGTGCAAGTACATCGGTCCCTTAAGGTAACAGAGCAGGCGGATATAGTGGATACAGTGGTTAAGGTGGTATATGGTACACTTGCCTTTATTAGCCGATGCATACAGTTTAAGAGTAGGGAGGCTATGCTGGAACTGTATAAAATGTTGGTGAGGCTACAGTTAAGAGTACTGCGTGCTGTTCTGGAATCCACATTATAGGAAGGATTTATCAAGATGTCACCTGGGCTGGAGAGTTTAGTTATGAAGAGAGATTGAAAAGACTGGGGTTGTTTCCCTTGGGAGCAGAGGAGATTGAGGGGGAACATGAATGAGAGTGGCAGAAGGAAATCAGTCCAGAGAAGTGTGATGTAGCGCATTTGAGAAAGACAATTAAGACATCGGAACACACAATAAATGGTAGGATACTTAAGTGTAGAGGAACAGGGGATCTTGGAGTGCATGTCCACAGATGCCTTAAAGGTCGGGTAAATGGTTAAAAAGACATATTGGGGCAGCACGGTGGCGCAGTGGATTAGCACTGCAGCCTCACGGTGCTGAGGTCCCAGGTTCGATCACGGCTCTGCGTCACTGTCTGTGTGGAGTTCTCCGCGTGATTGCATGGGTTTCGCACCCACAACCCAAAAATGTGCAGGTTAGGTGGATTGGCCACGCTAAATTGCCCCTTAATTGGAAAAATGAATTGGGTACTCTAAATTTTAAAAAAAAGACATATTGGATACTTTTTTCCATTAGCTGGGACACAAGATCAATGAGGTTATACTCCACAGCTGGAGTACAGTCTACAGTTCTAGTTATTGCATTACAGGACAAATGTGACCGCACCAGACAAGATCTGGATGGGGATGTTTCCAGGACTCAAGAATTCTAACTATGAGGAAAGATTTAATATGCTGGGATTGTTTTCTTTGGAGCAGAGGAGGTTGAGGGGAGGTGTAATAGAGGTGCATAAAATAACAATGGGTCCAGCTAGGGTAGAGTTTCAAGCGGGCGGCAGGGTAGCGCAGTGGTTTGCACTGTTGCTTCACAGCACCAGGGACTCGGGTTTGACTCCCGGCTGGGGTCACTGTCTGTGCGGAGTCTGCACATTCTCCTTGTGTCTGCGTGAGTTTCCTCCGGGTGCTCCGGTTTCCGCCCACAAGTCCCAAAAGATGTGCTGGTTAGGCAATTTGGACACTCTGAATTCTCCCTCTGTGTACGCGAACAGGTGCCGGAGTGTGGCGACTAGGGGATTTTCACAATAACTTCATTGCAGTGTTAATGTAAGCCTACTTGTGACACTAATAAAGATTATCATTATTAACTCTGACAAAAATCCTCAACTTTCCTCTAATCCTTTATCTAGGATAGGAAGGACCTATCCTCTTTAGCTAAGAGGTCAAGAACTGAGGAACATAGATTTAAACAAATTAGTTGAGGGGAGTTGAGGACAAATTATTTCCCCACAGGGTGTTGGAAGTCCGGAACTCACTGCTTGAAAGGGTAGAGGCAGAACAGCTGCATCATATTGGATATGCACTGCAAGTCCTTAACCTACAGTGCTACAGACCAAGAGATAGAAAGTGAAATTAGGCTGGATTGTTCCTTTTTTTAGCCAGCAGAGTTACAATGGGACAAATGGCCTGCTTCTGCGCTGTAAATTTGAATGATCCCATGACATGAAAAGCCAACGCACAGGTCACCGTCACTAACTAAAACTGCAACACGCACGGAGCAAGTCTGTCTGCTTGGCCTCAGCTTGTGCACAGGGCATGAAATAACGGGATGGTGGAAAGGGAAGGAAGAAGTTTCATACTCGCAAAAAGCAAATAGGCATTAACCTGTACCAGAGATGGGAAAGGCGAGAGATGGGGTGGTGAGAGAGCAAGAATATTGTACAGAAAATCTGAACCAGGTCAGAATGATTTTACTTCCTCCTTCAGGCACCGTCACCGCTGAAGGTTTCAACAATGGAAGTGGTCGATGTACCTGACTGTTTCCAGCTTTGTGGTGAGTGAAGCCTGCCTCCTACACCAGATACCCCCCCACCCCCCCCACCACTCCCATAAGAGAAGCGTGGGGCGGTGCAGCTTATTATTTTCCGACACTACTGTAACCCTATCGTTCTTTGGAAATCATTTCTTCACCACCAAGTGTAATTAAAGAGCTCCTTTAAAGATGAGAAAATTCAATTTGAAACTCTTGCCTCATACAAGGAAGACTCACACTTACAGAGCACTTTTCGCAACCTCTGGGGATCTCAAATCGCTTTACACCCAATGAGATAATTCTGAAGTGCAGTCCATGTTGTGAGGTAGAAGTGTTAGGAACGGTGAATATTTCCATATTACCCTTAAAGTCATTTCAGTATGACTTCAAAATAGTGTTAACGTGCTGAGATCCCACACAGGGAACACTAGACCAATATTCCATACTCTTGAATTTATTTATTTATGTATGTTAATTTAGAGTACCCAAATCTCTTTTTTCCAATTACGGGGCAATTCAGCGTAGCCAATCCACCTACCCTGCACATCTTTGGATTGTGGGGGTGATACACATGCAGACACGGGGAGAATGTGCAAATTCCACACGGACAGTGACCCGGGGCCGAGATCGTACCGGGGTTCTTGGCACCGTGAGGCGGCAGTCCTAGGGCTGGTTTAGCACAGGGCTAAATCGTTGGCTTTGAAAGCAGACCAAGGCAGGCCAGCAGCACGGTTCAATTCCCATATCAGCCTCCCCGAACAGGCGCTGGAATGTGGCGACTAGGGGCTTTTCACAGTAACTTCATTTGAAACCTATGTGTGACAACAAGCGATTTTCATTTGCAGTGCTAACCACTGCGCCGCCCCACACTCTTGGATTTAGGTGTTAGCCATGGCTCACTGAGTATCAAAAAATCACTACAGTGCAGTGCTCTGTAATAAGCACTCTACCTAGGCCCATTCCCCCGCCCTCTCCCAGTAATCCCGCCAATTGACCATGGCCAATCCGCCTAACCTGCAAATCTTTGGACCACGGGAGGAAACCGGAGCACCCGGAGGAAAATAACGCAGACACTTGGAGAACGTGTGAACTCCACAGTCACCCAAGGCTGGAATTGAACCCAGGCCCCCTGGGGCTGTAAGGAACCAGTGCTAGCCACTGTGCCGCCTTTCATCATTCCAAGATATCCCAGAGCGCTTTACACTTCAAACGTACTTCTAATAGCTGTGGTGGTAATGTAGGAAACATTACAGCTAATTTACTCAAGATTAATTTGCGCACAATTCGCTCCCACAAACAGCATTGCTTGCTATTAGGGCAGCAGGGTAGCACAATTGCTTCACAGCTCCAGGGCCCCAGGTTTGATTCCTGGCTTGGGTTACTGCCTTTGCGGAGTCTGCATGTTCTCCCCGTGTCTGCGTGGATTTCCTCAGGGTGCTCCGGTTTCCTCCCACAGTCCAAGATGTGCAGGTTAGGTGGATTGGCCATGATAAATTGCCCTTAAGTGTCCAAAAAGGCTAGCTGGGGTTACTGGGTTTTTGAGATAGGGTGGAGGCATGGGTTTAAGTAGGGTGCACTTTCCAAGAGCCAGTGCAGACTAGAAGGGACGAATGGCCTCCTTCTACACTGTACTACCCCTTCTGGCACTACTCCTTCTGGCAACATTCTATTGCCAGATAATCTATTTTAGTGACGTTGATAGAGGAATCGATTTGGATATTATCATAGAATTTACAGTGCAGAAGGAGACCATTCGGCCCACTGAGTCTGCACCAGCCTTGGAACGAGCACCCCGCCCAAGCCCACACCTCCAACCAATCCCCGTAACCCAGTCACCCCACCGAACCTTTTCTTTGGACACAAAGGGCAATTTATCATCGCCAATCCACCTAACCTGCACATCTTTGGACCGTGGGATGAAACCGGAGCACCCGGAGGAAACCCATGCACACACGGGGAGAACGGGCAGACTCCGCACAGACAGTGACCCAAGTGGGAATCAAACCTGGGAGCTGTGAAGCAACTGTGCTACCGTGCTGCTCCATAGTAGGGAGAACTGCCCTGTTGTTCTTTGATAGTGCAATAGGATCTCCTAAGTCCTCCTAAAAAGATAGATGGGACATCAGTTTAGCGTCTCATCCAAAGGACCTGCAATAGGGCACCACTTCCTTAGTACCACATTGGAGCATTTCCCTCGATTACTGCCTCACAGCGCCAGGGAGCCAGGTTTGATTCCGACCTCGGGTGGCTGTCTGTGTGGAATATGCACGTTCTCCCCGCGTCTGGGTCGGTTTCCGCCAGGTGCTCCGGTTTCCTCCCACAGTCCAAAGATGTGCAGGTTAGGTGGATTGGCCATGCTAAATTGCCCCTTAGTGTCCAAAAGTTAGGCGGGGGTTCCAGGTTATGGAGGATAGGGCTTGGGTAGAGTGCTCTTTCAAAGGGTCGGCGCAGATTCGGTGGGCCGAATGGCCCCTCTCTGCAGCATAGGGATTCAGTGGAATAAATACACCCAATTATGTTTAGCGAACCCAAATAGATTCCCCCTCCATCACTTTAGATTAAGTAAATTGTAGCACTCCATTCACACCAGCCAGCTCAGAGTAACGCAGGGTCAAATAGAAATGTGCTGTTCGTCATGATTCCATCTCCCCAGGTGATCCCTACTCATTGCCGCACTGTTAGGATTATGTTTTACATCCTTCCACAGCAAACACAACATTGATTCACATATACTAGGCTCCGGTCTTCATCCAAGCTAGTTTAAAAAAAGACATAGCCCACAAATCTCACCCTTCCAGTGGATATTACTTGATTACAGCACATTAAAGAGCAGTTTGATTTACAACCGTCATAGCAACTTGCCTGGATTCGTAAATCATGCTCATTGGCAATGAAAGAGTCATAAAT
Organism: Scyliorhinus torazame; assembly: GCF_047496885.1. Classification (NCBI taxonomy): domain Eukaryota; kingdom Metazoa; phylum Chordata; class Chondrichthyes; order Carcharhiniformes; family Scyliorhinidae; genus Scyliorhinus; species Scyliorhinus torazame. The sequence continues at coordinate 26,930,869 of NC_092735.1, read as the reverse complement.
GTCAATCGCGAGCCAGAGCTCCCTTGACAGCAATGAATCCTTTCTCACGCACCCAACTACCCTCAGATCGGAGATAACGACTGCAAGTTATGCTAACTCATCTTGGTGAGCGTGCAAAGATCTGGCAGGCTTGGAAGTTGGGGGGGGGGGGGGGGGGAGAAAGTCACATGCCAGGGTGAGCAGTGGATATGCAAGGGCGTAGGAAATTATTAGAAAAGAGCAGAGTAATTGGTCAGATCAGGTTTGATATCGATCGCCCCTTGAGGCACATTAAAGTCGGTTTATAAAAATCTGGATTAAACTCTCATTTTTTTCTTCTTTCTAGGTATCTAATTTCAGCACATCAAACCAGGCGGGTGGGGAAAAAATAGAAATTGAGAAAATTAGGGACATTTGGTTTTGTTTCGAACATCACACCCACAACCCAAAAAGCATCACATGTGGCTAACACAAATAGCCTCAAGGAGACTCTCCGCTGAATTTGGTAATGAAATGATTGCACATTATGTGCTGGGTGTTGTCAGTCCGGAGTACAGTGAGGGCAGCACGGTGGCGCAGTGGTAGCACTGCAGTCCCACGGCGCCGAGGTCCCAGGTTTGATCCTGGCTCTGGGTCACTGTCCGTGTGGACTTTGCACATTCTCCCCGTGTTTGCGTGGTCTTTCAGAGTGGTTGGTGCAGACTTGATGGGCCTCCTTCTGCACCGTAGGGATTCTGCGTTGAAACCTTCTGCGAGAGTTAGGGTCAAAGGATTTTACTAGAACAGTGCAGCAGACAAGCGTGAGATCCAGCTGGTTCAACACAACATGGAACGGTTACTATTGAACACATCCCTCTGTAAAGGCACAACCACACAGTATTACGGTGGCAGAAAGGACGTTTGATGAGGATTTGTCTACTGAGGTAGTATGGGCTGAGGCTAGAAACAGGAAAGGAGAGGTCACCTTGTTGGGAGTTTTCTACAGGCCTCCGAAAAGTTCCAGAGATGTAGAGGAAAGGATTGCAACGATGATTCTGGATAGAAGCAAAAGCAACAGGGTAGTTGTTATGGGGGACTTTAACTTTCCAAATATTGACTGGAAACGCTATAGTTCGAGTACTTTAGATGGGTCCATTTTTGTCCAAAGTGTGCAGGAGGGTTTCCTGACACAGTATGTAGATAGGCCAACGAGAGGCGAGGCCACATTGGATTTGGTACTGGGTAATGAACCAGGACAGGTGTTAGATTTGGAGGTAGGTGAGCACTTTGGTGATAGTGACCACAATTCGGTTAAGTTTACTTCAGCGATGGCAAGGGATATACCGCAGGGCAAGAGTTATAGCTGGGGGAAAGGCAATTATGATACGATGAGGCAAGACTTAGGATGCATCGGATGGGGAAAGATACTGCATGGGATGGGCACAATTGAAATGTGGAGCTTGTTCAAGGAACAGCTACTGCGTGTCCTTGATAAGTATGTACCGGTCAGGCAGGGAGGAAGTGGTCGAGCGAGGGAACCGTGGTTTACTAAAGTAGTTGAATCACATGTCAAGAGGAAGAAGGAGGCTTATGTAAAGATGAGACGTGAAGGTTCAGTTAGGGCGCTCGAGAGTTACAAGTTAGCGAGGAAGGACCTAAAGAGAGAGCTAAGAAGAGCCAGGAGGGGACATGAGAAGTCTTTGGCAGGTAGGATCAAGGATAACCCTAAAGCTTTCTATAGGTATGTCAGGAATAAAAGAATGACTAGGGTAAGAGTAGGGCCAGTCAAGGACAGTAGTGGGAAGTTGTGCGTGGAATCCGAGGAGATAGGAGAGGTGCTAAATGAATATTTTTTGTCAATATTCATACAGGAAAAAGACAATGTTGTCGAGGAGAATACTGAGATACAGGCTACTAGACTAGACGGGCTTGAGGTTCATAAGGAGGAGGTGTTAGCAATTCTGGAAAGTGTGAAAATAGATAAGTCCCCTGGGCCGGATGTGATTTATCCTAGGATTCTCTGGGAAGCTAGGGAGGAGATTGCTGAGCCTTTGGCTTTAATCTTTATGTCGTCATTGTCTACAGGAATAGTGCCAGAAGACTGGAGGATAGCAAATGTTGTCCCCTTGTTCAAGAAGGGGAGTAGAAACAATCCCGGTAACTATGAACCAGTGAGCCTTACTTCTGTTGTGGGCAAAGTCTTGGAATGGTTTATAAGAGATAGGATTTATAATCATCTAGAAAGGAATAATTTGATTAGAGATAGTCAACACGGTTTTGCGAAGGTAAGTCATGCCTCACAAACCTTATTGAGTTCTTTGAGAAGGTGACCAAACAGGTGGACGAGGGTAAAGCAGTTGATGTGGTGTATATGAAATTCAGTAAAGCGCTTGATAAGGTTCCCCACGGTAGGCTATTGCAGAAAATACGGAGGCATGGGATTTAGGGCGATTTAGCAGTTTGGATCAGAAATTGGCTAGCTGTAAGAAGACAGAGGGTGGTGGTTGATGGGAAATGTTCAGCCTGGTGTTCAGTTAGTAGTGGTGTACCACAAGGATCTGTTTTGGGGCCACTGCTGTTTGTCATTTTTATAAATGACCTGGAGGAGGGCGTAGAAGGATGGGTGAGTAAATTTGCAGATGACACTAAAGTCGGTGGATTTGTGGACAGTGCGGAAGGATGTTGCAGGTCACAGAGGGACATGGATAAGCTGCAAAGCTGGGCTGAGGGGTGGAAAATGGAGTTTAATGGAGAAAAGTGTGAGGTGATTCATTTTGGAAGGCATAACAGGAAGACAGAGTACTGGGCTAATGGTAAGATTCTTGGTAGTGTGGATGAGCAGAGAGATCCCGGTGTCCATGTACATAGACCCCTAAAAGTTGCCACCCAGGTTGAGAGGGTTGTTAAGAAGGCGTGCGGGGTGTTAGCTTTTACTGGTAGAGGGATTGAGTTTCGGAGCCATGAGGTCATGTTGCAGCCGTACAAAACTCTGGTGCGGCCGCATTTGGAGTATTGCGTGCAGTTCTAGTCACCGCATTATAGGAAGGATGTGGAAGCATTGGAAAGGGTGCAGAGGAGATTTACCAGAATGTTGCCTGGTATGGAGGGAAGATCTTATGAGGAAAGGCTGAGGGACTTGAGGCTGTTTTCGTTAGAGAGAAGAAGGTTAAGAGGTGACTTAATTGAGGCATACAAGATGATCAAAGGATTAGATAGGGTGGACAGTGAGAGCCTTTTTCCTCGGATGGCGATGGCTAGCATGAGGGGACATAGCTTTACATTGGGGGGAGATAGATATAGGACAGATGTCAGAGGTAGGTTCTTTACTCAAAGAGTAGTAAGGGCATGGAATGCCCTGCCTGCAACAGTAGTGGACTCGCCAACACGAAGGGCATTCAAATGGTCATTGGATAGACATATGGACGATAAGGGAATAGTGTAGATGGGCTTTAGAGTGGTTCCACAGGTCGGCGCAACATCGAGGGCCGAAGGGCCTGTACTGCGCTGTAATGTTCTATGTCCCACGACACAGAACCTTGAATGAAGAGTTGAGATTTCAAAACCCACCAAATTCCCCTGGCTGATGGGCAACAGCCAAAGACAGGATCAGACCGTCTTGTCACGTTCCACAATATCCTGCTAACAATCAACACTAGCCTTATACTTGGAGGGGCAGCTGGCACCCTGGGACTCATGCCACAGCAAGCCTTCAGGGGAGTGGGAGGAGAGTTGGGGTAAAATAAATAATCCATTCAGCACTGTCACTCGTTAAATCAAAAGAATAAAACTACACATTACATACAAGTGTTTTCTAGAGATTGGCCCTGGAGCAGTGTGGAGTGCCGGCATAAGAAATAAAAGGCACGGTAAACCATCACAAGAGGGAAAACATAACATACTGACGAGGTGAAGCCAAGCTTGGGTATTAAGGCCTGTACTGGTCGGAGGATCGGAAGGCTAGGCCTGTTCAAGGTTCTACAATTTTCAGCTCCAAGTAAGGTCATATTCAAGAGTCAGAACTGAAATGAAATGAAAATGAAAATCGCTTATTGTCACAAGTAGGCTTCAAATGAAGTTACTGTGAAAAGCCCCTAGTTGCCACATTCCGGCGCCTGTTCGGGGAGGCTGTTACGGGAATTGAACCGTGCTGCTGGCCTGCCTTGGTCTGCTTTCAAAGCTAACGATTTAGCCCTGTGCTAAACAGCACAGGGCTGGGGTCAACTGAGCAACGGTTGAGGGGCACCATCGGTGGGAGCGGAAAGGCCGTTGTTTACCTGGTACAAAGCACATCCTCGTGCAGGCTACCCTGACATCGCTGGCACTGTGTCCACAGACGGGAAAACTTCTCTTCCAGCAGCTTCAGCTGAGATATCTAAACGTGAGAAAAACATGAAGAGTTAGAAGAAAATGTAACAAAAAAGGATAACAGCAATAAAATACTGAAACACATGCCCGTGAACGTATACGGAGGACTGTATAAATACCAGCTTTACTCTTGTTAAGCATAAAGAAACACAACATATAAAATAGGAGGCGGCTATCCGGCCCTTCCAGCCTGTTTCGCCATTCAATATGATCATCAAACTCAGTAACCTGTTCCCGCTTTCCCCCCCCAAATTCTTTGATCCATAGAATATACAGTGCAGGAGGCCATTTGGCCCATTGAGTCTGCACCGACCCACTTAAGCCCTCACTTCCACTCTATCCCCGTAACCCAATAACCCCTCCTAACCATTTTGGTCACTAAGGGCAATTTTATCATAGCCAATCCACCTAACCTGCACATCTTTGGACTGTGGGAGGAAACCGGAGCACCCGGAGGAAACTCACACACACTGGGAGAACTTGCAGTCTTCCACAGACAGTGACCCAGCAGGGAATCGAAACTGGGACCCTGGCGTTGTGAAGCCACAGTGCAATCCATTTGTGCTACCGTGCTGCCAAGAGCTATATCTAACTGCTTCTTGAAAATGTACAATGTTTTGGCCTCAACTGCTTCTTGTGGTAGCGAATTCCACAGATTCACCACTCTCTGGGTGAAGAAACTTCTCCCCACCTCAGTCCTAAAAGGTTTACCACGTATCCTCAAAAAGTGACCGCTGGTTCTGGACTCCCGTCGCCATCGGGAACATCCTTCCTGTATCTACTCTGTCTAGTCCTGTGAGGATTGTTTGAGGAACCCCCACCCCGCCCCCATTCTTCTGAGCTCCAGCGAATATAATCCTAGCCAACTCAATCTCTGCCCCAATGTTAGCCCCGCCATCCCAGGGATCAGTCTGGTAAACTTTCTCTGCACACCCTCTATAGCAAGAACTTCCTTCCTCAGATAAGGAGACCAATATCCTAAGAGTCAAATCTTATTAGGAGTGAAAACCAGATATTAGCTTATCTGTGTATGTTAAAAATCACTTCAGGTCAACTTTCTCAATGTAGCGCCACCATTGGCGGGATGTCATAATTATCAACCAATACAATTAGTGACCAGTTTCCATTATAAAAGCGGACATGGCAACTTATGGAAATACAGAACCAAGGTCACAATAAATGACATTAATCTGGGGGTTGAATTGCATCCTTGCACCCTTGTTCAATTATGTCCTGCCACCCCCTCAACAGGATGTGAGCGCCACTGGCAAGGTCAGCATTTATTGTTCATCTCTAATTGCCCTTGCCCTTAAACAATTATTGTGTTTTTCCCCCAATGAAGGGGCAATTTAGTGTGACCAATCCACGTACCTTGCACATCTTTGGGTTGTGGGGGTGAGACTCATGCAGACACGGGGAGAATGTGCAAACTCCACACAGGCAGTGACCTGGGGCCAGGATCGAACCCGGGTCCTCAGCGTCACAGGCAGCAGCGCTAACCACTGCCCTACCGTGCCACCCTGTAATTTCAGCACACTTTTCAGTCAATCTTTAAAAATGGCGACATCAATATTTGCAATTCCATGTAATCTTGTCAACTGTCACGACATGATTGCTGGTTGTGGGCTTGAGGTGGCTCAATAGGTCTCTCGCCTGCCTCGATCGCCAGCTTGCATATTAAAAAAAAGGGGTAATTTTCTTGTCAAATCAAACGTGAAAAGGAACACAAGGATGACCCTGTATTAGAGTCTTATCTTTCAAAAGGCACTGTTGGTGTACCTACAACACATGGACTGCAGTGGCTCAAGAAGGCAGCTCTCCACCGCCTCCAAGGGCAACTGGGGATGGGCAATGAATGCTGGCCTAGCCATGGGTGCCCACATCTGATGAATGAATTTTATTAGAATTGCTGACGTGCCTACCATCCACTTCCCAGCACACTCTTCTCCAAGAGCAAGACAGGCAATCCATTATCTAAGGTCCCACGTGTGATGCGTTTGCTTACATGCAGTTTTTAATACGGAACCTCATAGAATTAGTGCCTCTGGAGTGAAGAATGTGTGTAATCTCAATACAACTTTATTTAAGTTGGCACTAACCGTTAGGAGGTCCAAGGTGAATTAAAGACAGGACAGGTGATAGGTAATGCATTCAAGGTTTCTTTTTCTAGTCTACAATATCATTTGAGCCCCTCACAGAGAGTGCAGTATTGCAAACACTCATTAAATATTTTGTCTAACTTCCATATCGTTAACTTACCACTTGCTCTGCTGCTTTCAATATATCACTGGAAGGCAGCGTTGAAATACGTGCCCCCCCCCCCCCAATCCCTGAGGCATAATCTGAAGATAGAGCTCAATGAACACATCACAAGTGGGCAGCTCGGTAGCACAGTGGTTAGCACAGTTGCCATAGCTCCAGGGTCCCAGGTTCGATTCCCGGCTTGGGTCACTGTCTGTGCGGAGTCTGCACGTTCTCCCCATGTCTGCGTGGGTTTCCTCCGGATGCTCCGGTTTCCTCCCACAGTCCAAAGATCTACAGGTTAAGTGGATTGATCATGCTAAATTGCCCTTAGTGTGCAAAAGGTGGGGTGGGTTACTGGGTTACGGGAATAGGGTGGAGGTGTGGGCTTGGGTAGGGTGCTCTTTCCAAGGGCCGGTGCAGACTCGATGGGCCAAAAGGCCTCCTTCTGCCCTGTAAATTCTATGAAATCTACGAACTGGAGACACGGTGTAGTGGTAATGTGTAGCTATTGCAAATGCTGTCCATGACAGTATTAGCAAGAGTGACCACCTCACAGTCCTTATGGATACCAAGTCCTGTCTTCGCATTGAGGCTAGCCTCCGATATGTTGTGTAGCAGCAGATGTAGCAACTCAAAACTGGGCATCCAGAAGGTGCTGAGCAGAACTGTATGCAACTACAGCCTATAACCTCATGGCCCAGCATATCCATCATTGCCACCAAGCTGGAAGGTCAACCCTGGTTCAATGAAGAGTGCAAGAGGGCATGCCAGGAGTAGCACCAAGAATACCAAAAAAATGAGGTGTCAACCTGGTGAAGCTACAAGACAGGACGACTTGCATGCCAGACTGCAGAAGCAGCATGCGATAGCTGGAGCTAAGTGATTCCACAACTAACAGATCAGATGCGAGCTCTACAGTCCTGCCACATTCAGCTGTGAATGTGAACAACTTATTGGAGGAGGAGGCTCCACAATAATCCCCAGCCTCAAATGATTGGGGAACCCAGTAAATCAGTGCCAAAGGTAAGGCTGGAGCTTTTAAAGCCACCTTCGACCCGAGTGGATGATCCGACTCAGTCTGTTGGGGTGTATTTAAACTAGTGTGGCAGGGAGATGGGATCCCAGGAGTAGGATCAGATAGGTCAAACTCCGATCAGGAAAATGGAAAATCAGAGCATTAGCTAGTGATGCATAAGATGTAGTGATAGACTTGGAATGACAGGAGAAGTAAAGCTTTAAAAGTGCTCAGCAAGGGAAAAGGAAAACTTTTTTGTACTTCAATAAAAAGTATTACAACACCAGGTTAAGCTCCAACAGGTTTATTTCGAATCACTAGCTTTCGGAGCGCAGCTCCTTCATCAGGCGAAATGGTTTCACCTGAGGAGGGAGCTGTACTCCGAAAGCTAGTGATTCGAAACAAACCTGTTGGACTTTAACCTGGTGTTGTAAGACTTCTTACTGTGCTCACCCCAGTCCAACACCGGCATCTCCACGTCATTTATACTTCAATGCAAGGAGTATGACAAACAAGGCAGATGAGTTAAGAACTCGGGTAGACACATGGCAGCAAGATGTCATTGCTAGAACGGAAACCTGGCTAAAGGAGGGGTAAAATTGACAGCTCAATATCCCTTGGTACAGAGTTTTCAGGACAGAGGGGGAGACAAAAAGGGAGGGGAGTAGCACTATTGGTTAAGGAATCAATTCCAGTTGTGAGAAGGGACGATATAATAAACGGGTCAACAAACGAGGCTTTATGGGTTGAACTTAAGAAATAAAAAAGGGGCAGTCACAGTAGTGGGAGTGTACTAGAGACCGTCACATAGTGAAAGGGAGATAGAAGATCAAATATGAAGGCAAATTTCTGCCTGTAAGAACAAGAGGACAATAATAGTAGGAGACTTTAACTATCCCAATATCAACTGGGAATCAAACAACATAAGGGGAACTAAGGGAGAAAAATTCATGCAGTGTGTCCAGGAAAATCTTTTCAACCAATTACTGACAAACTCAACGAGAGGAGATGCAATTCTAGACCTCGGCTTGGGGAACGAAGAAGGGCAAGTGGGTGGAGCGACAGTTGGCGACCATATCAGGGGTAGTGATCACAATTCAGTTAGATTCAGTATTACTGTGGAAAAGGGCAGAGATAAAGCAGGAGTAAAGATTCTGAACGAGGGGGAAGGCAAATTTAGTTGAAATAAGAAAGGTCTTGGCTGAGGTGGACTGGCCAGCACTACTGGAGGATAAATCAGTGGAAAACCAGTGGGAAACACTAAAAGGCGAGATCCTAAATGTACAAAGTAGAAAAGGCCCCTCCAAAAATAAGAGTGGTACTGCCAAATCTAGACCCTCCCTGGTTACCTAGAGGAATACAGGGGACGATTAAATAGAAAAAGAAAGCGTACGATAGACATAAAGAACTAAGCACTGCTGATAGCCTAGACAAGTATAGAAACTGCAGGGACAAAGGAAATCAAAGAGAGGGCATGAAAAAAGATTCACAAGTTAAAGAAAACCCAAAGATGTTTTACCAATATATTAACGGTAAAAGGTTAGTTAAGGAAAAAGTGGGACCTGTCAGAGATGAACTTGTGTGTGGAAGCAGAGGCAGTGGGAAGGGTTTGAAGTGAATATTTTGTTCTGTATTCACAAAGGAAATGGGTGATGCAGATATAGTAGTCCCGGAGGAACACAAGAGAGATACTGGATGGGATAATCATAAAGAGAGAGGAAGTACTCGAAGGATTGAAATCCTTGAAAGTTGATAAGTCGCCTTGGGCCAGATGGATGGTTTCCGAGGCTAGTGAAGGAGGTCAGGGAGGGGATAGCAGATGCACGGAGGATGATTTTTCCAATCCTTCTAGACACAGGGGAGGTTCCGGAGGATTGGAGAAATGCAAATGCGGTACCATTGTTTAAAAAGGATCGAAGGAAATGCCGAACAATTATAGGCCAGTTAGTCTTACAACAGTGGTGGGCAAATTAGTAGAATCAATCCTGAGAGATAGGATTAACTGTCACATAGAAAGGCATGGACTAGTCTGGGATAGTCAGCATGGATTTGTTAAAGGAAGGTCTTGCCTCACAAATTTGATCGAATTCTTTGAGGAAGTGACAAGAAGGGTTGATGAAGGTAGTAGAGTGGATGTGGTATACATGGATTTTAGCAAGGCAGATTGGTCAAGTAAAAGCCTATGGGATACAGAGCAATGTGGCAAACTGGATAAGAAATTGGCTTAGTAACAGGAAACAAAGGGTAATGGTCGATAGCTGCGCTTGCAATTGGAAAGTTGTTTCAAGTGGTGTTCCACAGGGCTCAGTGTTGGGACTCTTATTGTTGTGTTATATATTAACAATTTGGACGTGAACGTGGGAGCATGATTGGGAAATTTGCAGATTGACCTACTGGTTGACAGTGTAGAGGATAACTATAATCTTCAAAGCGATATAGATTGATTGGTGGAGTGGGCGATAAAGTGGCAGATGGAAGTTACCATAGAGAAGTATGAGGTCATGCATATAGGGAGGTCAAACAGTCGTAGGGAGTACACAATAAATGGAAATATACTAAGAGGGGTAGAGGAAGTGAGAGATCTTGGTGTACAGGTACACAGGTCCCTAAAGGCAGCAGTTCAAATAGACAAGGTTGTTAAGAAAGCATATGGAATGCTCTCCTTCAATGGCAGAGGTGTATAATATAAAAGAATAAAAGATATGTTAGAATTATATAAAACACTGGTGAGGCCACAACTGGAGTATTGTGGGTGGTTCTGGTTGCCACATTATAGGAAGGACGTTATTGCGCTGGACAGAGTGCAGAGGAGGTTTACAAGAAAGCTGTCAGAACTAGAAGTGTGGCTACAAGGAGAGATTGGATAGGTTGGGGTTATTTTCCTTGGAACAAAGGCTGAGGGGTGTCTTAATCGAGGTACCAAATTATGTGGGGAGGAGATAGAGTGGAAAGGATCAAATTATTTTCCTTGGTGGAGAATTTTAGAACCGGGGACATAGATTCAAGATAAGTGGCAGAAGGTGTGGAGGGGACATGAGGAAGAACGTTTTTTACGCAGAGGATAGTGGGAGTCTTGAACTCGCTGCCCGAGTTGGTGGTGGAGGCCAAGACCTTGAACTCTTTTAAAAGGTACCTGGATCTGCACCTTAAGTGCTGTGGATCGGTTGCAGGAAGGTGGGATTAGAAAGGACACCTAGGTGTCCTCATGCTGTCATGGACAAGGTGAGCTGAATTACCTCCTTCTGTGCTGTAACTTTTCTATGAATCCCCCGGAGGACAAATGCCAGTCTTCAGCAATCTCAATTCACTCCCATGTGATAGCAAGAAACGGCTGAAGGCACTGGATACTGCAAAGGCTATGGGCCCTGCCAGCATACCGGCAATAGTACTGAAGACTTGTGTTCCAAAACTAGCTGCAGGCCTAGCCAAGCTGTTCCAGTACAGCTGCAACACTGACATCCACCCAGCAAGGTGGAAAATTGCCCAGCTATGCCCTGTACACAAAAAGCAGGACTGTCCAACCCAACCCATCACGGACTCATCAGTCTACTCTCAATCATCCAAGTGAAGGAAAGTGCCTGCGGCAATGCCATCAAGCAGCAATTACTCAGCAATAACCTGCCCACTGATGCTCAATTTGGGTTCAGCTCCTGACTTCATTATAGCCTTGGTCCATACATAAGCAAAAGAACTCACCTCAGGAGGCGAAGTGAGAGTGATGGTCCTCGACATTAAGGCAGCAGTGCGCATCAAGGAGCCCTCACAAAACTGAAGTCAAGAGAATCTAGAGAAAACTCTCTACTGGTGGGAGTCCTAACTTTGTTGTAGGTCAGTCAACTCAGTCCCGAGACATCGCTGCAGGTATCCCTCAGGGTAGTATCCCAGGGCCTAGCCATCTTCAGGTGCTTCATCCGTGACCTTTTCTTCCATCAAAAAGATCAGAAGTGGCGAGGTTCGCTGATTATTGCACAATGTTCAGCATCATTTGCGACTTAGATCTGAAGCAGTGTGTGCCCAAGTGCAGAAAGCCCTGGACAATATTCAGGCTTGGGTGGATAAGTGGAAAGTAACATTTGTGTCACCCAAGTGCCAGGCAATGGCCATATCCCCATGACATTCAACGGCACTACCATCGCTGAATCTCCCATTTTCAACATCCTGGGTATTACCATTGACCATGAACTGACCACTGACCAGGGACTGAACCGAATCAGTAATATAAATATTGCGGCTGCAAGAGCAGGTCAGAGGCTGAGAATTCTGCAGAGAGTAACTCACCCCCAACTTTCCAATGCCTGTCCACCACCTACAAAGCACAAGTCAGGAATGCGATGAATACTCTCCACTTCCCTGGATGAGTGCAGCTCCAACAACACTCAACAAGCTTGACACCATCCATTTGATTGGCACCCCATCTACCACGCTCTTTTAAAAAAAAAAATTTAAAGTATCCAATTCATTTGTATTCCCAATTAAGGGGAAATTTAGCTTAGCCAATCCACCTACCCTGCACATCTTTGGGTTGTGGGGCGAGACCTCCGCAGACACGGAAGAACTTGAAAACTCCACATGTACAGTGACTCGGGGTCGGGGTCGAACCCGGGTTCTCGGCGCCATGAGGCAGCAGTGCTAACCACTGTGCCACCTGCAACATTCACTCCCTCTCCCGTTGCACAGTAGCAGCCATGTGTGGCATCTGCATGATGCACTGCAGCAACTCACCGAGGCTCCTTCCCAATCCTGACCTCTACCAGCTGGAAGGAGGGTGCAGCAGATACATTGGGGACACTGCCACCTGCACGTTCCACTCCCAAGTCACACAAAAATGAAAATGAAAAAATGAAAATCGCTTATTGTCACGAGTAGGCTTCAATGAAGTCACTGTGAAAAGCCCCTAGTCGCCACATTCCAGCGCCTGTTCGGGGAGGCTGGTACGGGAACAACATCCTGACTTGGGATTATATTGCTGTTCCTTCACTGTCACCGATGCAAAATCTTGGAACTCCCTTCCCACCAAGCCTGCTGTGGGTGCTCCTACAAGGTGTGGACTGCAGCGCTTCAAGGAAGCTCACCACTACCCTCTCAAGGTGAATTACTGCTGACCCTCTGGTCACTGACCCTTCTGTCACTGGAAACAGTTGTGATGTATTAATCAAATATATTTCTACAATCATTCATAACTTTGAACACTTCTATCAAATCGTCCTGTAACCTTTTTGTTAGTAAGGATCAACCCTAGCTTCTCCAGACAACTGAAGTTCCTCATGCCTGGTACCATTTCAGTAATATTTTCCTGCATCTTCTCTAAGGCTTGAAGTATGGTGCCCAGATTTGAAGATAAAATCAGAGATTCTACAAAGCATATGCCTTCCGACCCCAAAATAAACTATATAAATTATTGAAACCATACCTCCTTCTGATACAGCTCCGACTGGCGAGACTTGCAGTAACTGCAAACGGCACCTGAGGGAAAAGCAGAGGTTAAGATCGGCTTAAAATTGAAAGCTCCTTCCAGACAAATAGTGTACAATTATAAAGAGGGATGCAACAAAGATTTGAAACGTGCACACACTGTGATTAGGGCAAAGAGTGCTCACCACAAACAATAGTTGCAAATAGGAACAGTACGCCATTCAAACCTTTCAGCCTGTTCATGTACAATGACCAATTAAAGGGCAATTTAGTGACCAATCCATCCACCCTGCACATCTTTTTGGGTTTGTGGAGGTGAGACCACGAAGACGCGGGGAGAATGTGCAAACCCTACATGGACAGTGACCCGTGACCGGGATCGAACCTGGGTCCTCAATGCAGTTACCCTTTGTAGGGAATTAAATATACTTTAAAATTCTGACTGTTACGGGTGAGGCGTTTTCAGAACCCCAAAATGTATCATGGAGTTCAACCAACCTCTCCCGTTAATGTATTTGTTGCTTTTCCTAGCACACGGCTTGTTCCCTAGGTGTGGGATTACAATTATGGATAGGTGGGTTTTTAAACACAAAACAATGTTTAATCAACTTCACTGCAAACACAGACACTAACAAGCTCTTTTCCTCCAAACTGCAGCTCTCTGGAAACACACAGACACACACCAGCTCTTTTTCAAAACTGAAACTAAAAACTACCAAAATGGCTGATCTAAAGCCCAGCTCCCCCCACTCTCTGACATCACTGTTTTCTTACAGGTACATTGCTTAAACATCCATGTCTTAAAGGTACTCTCACATGACACTGACAAAGGATCGTTGACCAGAAATGTTAACTCTTTCTGTCTACACGGATGCTGCCTGATCTGCTGAACTTTAACAGCGCTTACTCTTTTTTTTTCAGATTTACAGCAAATTGCAGTATTTTGCTTTTATTGTTTAGGAAGAATTGGATCACCATTGGAAAAGGAAGGGGAGGAGACACCTCCAGCACAGTGCAGGCGATGCAGACTTAATAACGCCTTCTATAGTGCAATATCTATGATTCTTTAAGCATCTTAAAATAAAATACACACTGCATTAGCATCAAAGAGAGAAAAGCTAGGTTATCTAGATGGTAATAGTCACCCAAATATTAACTTATTATTGCCTCTTTTGAGTGCTGATTGATGTTTTTTTTTCCAACTCTATCATCATAAATGGAATGTGGGATCTGGCAAAGCCAGAGTTTATTGCCCAAATCGAACTGCCTTTGAAAGTCGTCTTTTTTGTATTGCTGTTAGTGTAGGTACGCCCACAGTACATTTAGGTAAGCTGTTCAAGGATTTTGATCCAGCAATGAATTATTCATGTACACCTCGATCAGGTTGCCCCTCGGTTTTCTCTGCTCCAACGAAAAAAGCAGGGTAGCATAGTGGTTAGCACTATGGCTTCACAGCGCTAGGGTCCCAGGTTAGATTCCCGGATTGGGTCACTGTCTGTGCGGAGTCTGCACATTTTCCCCGTGTCTGCGTGGGTTTCCTCCAGATGCTCCGGTTTCATCCCACAAGTCACGAAAGACGTGCTATTAGGTAATTTGGACATTCTGAATTCTCCCTCCGTGTACCCGAACAGGCGCCGGAATGTGGCGACTAGGGGATTTTCACAGTAACTTCATTGCAGTGTTCATGTAAGCCTACTTGTGACAATACAGATTATTATATCTTTCCAAGTCAGCATGGTGTATGGCTTGGAGGGGAATTTGCAGGTGGCGGTGTGCCCAAGCAACTGCTGCTCATCATACTCGGTGGCAGAGGTTGAGGGTTTGGAAAGTCATGTTGAAGGAGGTCTTTCGGAGTTGCTGCAGTGCAACCTGTTTACAGTGTAGCCACAGCATGCTGACGCTGGTGTGAGTGTGCGTGCAAGGTAGCGAATGGGGCGTCCATCAACCTTTGTCCTCGATGGTGTCAGATTTATTGGTTGTTGGAGCTGCAGTCAATCATTCAGCGAAGTGGAGAGTATTCCATCAACTCCTGACTTGTAGATGGTGGAAAAACCTTGGGGAATCAGCTGGCTCATCACCGCAGATTACCCTTTCTCTGACCTGCTCTGGTGTGTGTGTGTCTCTTTATTTCCCCTTCTAGTCTTTATCCCTCCTTCTATTCATACGGTTCCTTGCTCAGCTACAGCTCCACTGACGCCCCTTCGCTCCCTTGAAGTGAAAGGTAACAAAATGAATCAGGCGTTTGAAGAAAAAGGGTAAGGACATGCCTGATTTTCATTGTTCTGCTGCTACTGGCCATGACTTCTAGGGCCAAAGCTCTAGAAAAATGAGAGCTGCTCTCCGAATGGGCTAACCTGGCAACTTCCACATAGCTGAAGCACAAAGTTCCTTCATTAAAAACCACCAGAACCATTTTAAAAAATTGGTACAATGCAGACTTCCTGTTGTTTTGGAGTAGGATAATTATGTTCACAACTGAAGCTAATGGGTTAAATAGTCCAATTTTGCTGCACTGTTGTGTATGTGACAATGCAGCAAATTCGGTGCTACATCATTTAATTTTAAAAGTTGTTCTTTATCAGCCAGTATATGAGCAGCATGGTAGCATAGTGGTTAGCACGATTGCTTCACAGCTCTAGGTTCCCAGGTTCGATTCCGGCCTCGGGTGACTGTCTGTGCGGAATCTGCAGGTTCTTCCCGTGTCTGCGCGGGTTTCCTCCGGGTGCTCCGGTTTCCTCCCACAGTCCAAAGATGTGCAGGTTAGGCGGACTGACCATGCTAAATTGCCCTTGGTGTCCAAAAGGGTTAGGTGGGGTTACTGGGATAGTGTGGCGGTGTGGGCTTAAGTAGGATGTTCCTTCCCGGGGCCAGTGCAGACACGATGGGCCAAATGGCCTCCTTCTGCACTGTACGTTCTATGATTTCCAAGCTTAATCGCTATTCGGGGCAGAAGCACGGACATGAGATGAGGGAGGGTTTAATCTTTGTTGTTACGCTTATCAGGGTTAGCTAAACTAAGATGTTACTTGGGCAAGGTTCCAGAATCTATGGGGCTGCCCCTCCAGCAAGAGAAGATTGGGGTGGAAAAAAATTGCAAGAATAGCAGAGCTGACTAAATGGCCCCTTGAGCTTGCTCTGCATTCAAGATCTACTTCACCTCCACATTTCCCATCCTATCCCTCAACTCCCTTCATACCCAAACATCTAAGTCTCTCAGTCTTGAACATGTGCAATGACTTAAGCACCCACAGCCCTCAGTCAAGCCAAGGGAATTTCAAAGATTCAGGCCTGGGTAAATGAATTTCTCCTCACCCAGCTCGACACGACGAGCTGCTTATCCAGGGACCATGATTCCTAGATTGAGACTCTCCAGACGGAGGAATCTGCCTCAAGCTTCTACCCCACCCAGCTGGGAATAGATTAAGGGATCTGCACCATGCTGCAACACTCCAATGGGCAGTAACATATGGATGCACGTACACAAATTCTACCTAGCTTGGTGTCATGACAACTGGGCAAGCTTACCTTGGAAGAGGTGGAAAGGTACCTTGGATCATGAGATAGGGACACAAATGAAAAAAAGGAGAATGATTGAAAATAAAAATCAGAACAGGATAATCAAAACAGAAAGGAGAAGAGAAAAGAAAGAAGGGCAGAGAATGAAAAAAAAAATTTGGCTGCAGATGTTGCGTAGTTCGGGCGACGGCAGGCCACAACAAATATGGTTCAAATAAAACCGCTTACTATAACGCCAGTAAGCACAGCACAGTCCGCAGCGTGATTGCCATGTCTAGTTTTTTAAAAAAGAAAGGCCCCCTTCGCACATACTGCCAACCCCCCCTCCATTTGCAATCCCATGATGTCGTGTCAGGAGGGGCTGAGTGATACTGGAAAAGTAGCTACAAGAATGAGGAACTGGTTAGGTCTACTCTGACCACGGGAAATGAGAGGGAGACTGAAGGAGGCTTTGGGCTGTAAGCAGTCTATTCTCGAATAAGGGAAACTCCAGACCGACTGCTCAGGAGGATTGAGGGCTTCAGCAGGGGAGGCAAGTTTGGCTGGGGGGGCGGGTTGGTGTGGAAAGAGATAGTTGCAAGAGCATGTTCAAATGTTATTAATTTATCCCCCTTCATTTCTGACGCCGCCAAATCTTGCCCACGGATCAGTTCAATGGGCAGTGTCCACTCTCCCGTAACTCACCCGGAGTGGCCATTCTTCATATGTGACGGTAAACAGCAGGCAACAACTCAGCAGACTGTGACCATTTTAGAGGCCAGTTGTCCGGTTTACACTCCAGTTCAATCTCGCCCTCACCCAGCACACACACACACACACACACACACACAATCACTTTGCAATTAGTACACCAAGGGAGGAAGAGGGTAGCGTAGTGGTATTGTCACTGGACTCGTTATCTAGAGACCCAGGGTAATGCTCCTGCACTTGGGTTTAAATCCCACCAGGACAAGTTGTGAAATTTGCACTTCTTATGATGACCATGAAACCATTGTCGTACAAAACCCACCTGGTTCACTAATGTCCCTTAGAAATATGCCTAACTCCTTACCTGGTCTGGCCTACATGTGACTCCAGGACCACAGCAATGTGGTTGACTCTTAAATGTCCTCAAATATGGTCTGGTAAACTACTCCGTTCAGGGGCAATTAGGGACGGGCAATAAATGCAGCCTCAGCCACATCCCTTGAACCAATAAATCAGTGTAGTTGAAAGGGACAACCGTCATCTCGAGACTGCATCACAAATGCCTGAATGCTGTGCAGCAGCAGCTGAATGCACCCTCTGCTGCTAACAGGCCATCACGGATCAGCGGTTTGACATGCACCAGGAAACCAGACGCAGCGATATACCCAATCAAGGAAGATCACCAATGACCAGATTATGCCAAGTTTGCCCTGCCATAATATAGCACGCACTCTACATGAGGTAGAGTCAGGCCATTTGCTTCCAAATATTCACCTGGCAGTTAATCTTGCAGAGCAAGGCCAGTAGCGCGGGTTCGATTCCCGTACCAGCCTCCCCGAACAGGTGCCGGAATGTGGCGACTAGGGGCTTTTCACAGTAACTTCATTAAAGCCTACTTGTGACAATAAGCGATTATTATTATAATCTATAACTAGTTGCAGAAAGAGACAGAGTCAGGAAGACTCATGGATCTATTTTTTTTGCTTCCGTTGCTGTGTTTTGTGTATTCCACCTCTCTCATGTTGCAAATCATTCACTACATTCACCATTAATTTCAATTATTCCCATAGCGACAACATCTGGTGGGGTGTCGGATTTCTCGAGTGAAACAAAATGTTTCCAATATATATATATGTTTAAATTATTTTTTTTCCAATTAAGGGGCGACTTTTCATTTTTCATTTAATTTCATTTCATTTAGCGTGGCCAATCCACCTAACCTGCACATCTTTGGGTTGTGTGGGCGAAACCCATGCAGACATGGGGAGAAATGTGCAAACTCCACACAGACAATGACCCAGGGCCGGGATAAAACCCGGGTCCTCAGCGCCGTGAGGCAGCAATGCTAACCACTGTCAATTCTCAAATATATTAATTACAGAACGCTATCTTGAAATTAAATTTGGGTGGGCATTATATGCTGCATGTTGGGCTTCCGATAAAGTTTTAAAACAATTTTGGCCCAGAGAGAGATAGAAGCTCAGGGACATAGCATGTGCTAAATCATGCCAAAGCAAGTCAGGGAGGGACTTGAGAGAGATCTGCGAAGCTCAACGCCGGTCACACAGAGATGACAGGGCACCAGTCAGCAATGATGCCAGCATGCTGAAGCAATATAGTTCACGATTCCTGGGATGGCAGGATTGCTGGACAAGGAGAGATTGGTCGACTGGGCCTATATTTACTGGAATTTACAAGAATGAATGAGAGAGGATCACACTGAAACACAAAATCCTGACAGACTGGATGCAGGGGTGCGCTTACCTTTGGCTGGGGAGCCTAGAACAAGGGGGTCACAGTCTCAGGATACGGGGTAGACCCTTTAGGACTGAGGTGAGGAGAAACCTCTTCACTGAGAGGGTGATGAACCTGTGGAATTCTCTACTACAGGAGGCTGTGGAGGCCAAGTCACTGTACATATTTGAGGAAACAGATACATTTCTAGACCAGAAGGCTTCAAGAGATACGGGGAGAGCACAGGAGTGGTGTCGAGATAGGTGATCATATTGAAAGGTGGAGCAAGCTCAAAGGGCCGAATGGCCTCCTCCTGCTCCTACGTTTCTATGTCTGGTTCGGCTCCAATTTCAACTCTGGGTTGAGTGCTCGTTCCATGGGCACAGGGAGATATCGAAACCTTGGAAGTTGCGCAGAAGGGGCCACTGTGCTGATCTTTCATGTCAAAGGACTGGCTTTAAAGGAAACGTTACAAAAATCCAAACTGGCTCAGCCTTTAAAGAAGATAATGAGGCAACCCCTAGTGAGCTGCTGAGAGGGTGGTTGTTTAGCGGGTGCAGTGGTACTCAAGGTCCTCACTATCTCACCCCCTCTAAATCAGATCATAAAATACAACTGTAAACCCGCGGAAGTCTGACTGATGAAACCTCCCACTTATGCTGCAAAACGTTTAATTCTACCACTCTCCCACTCGATACCCACACCACTGAAACAAAAGCTGGATATCTCCCTTTCCCTTTGACTCCAATTCTAAATTATTGCAATTTCTTTTTAAAAAGGTGGCAGGTGTGGTTCAAGCTTGATTCATGGGGATCCAACTAAGGCACAAGATTAGTCGATAGATGCTGAATGACTTGGACCCTCTCCCTACCATGCGTGTTCAGAAGAGGTCTCTTCCAAAAGACAAGGAAGCTCATATTATACCAACGCATCACCAAAACTTCCAAAAAGATGGATATATACGGCATGGTAGCTTAGTGATTAGCATTGTTGCTCCACAGCACCAGGGTCCCGGGTTTGATTCCTGGCATGTGCGGCGTCTGCACGTTCTCCCCGTGTCTGCGTGGGTTTCCTCCGGGTGCCCCGGTTTCCTCCCGCAATCCCGAAAGACGAGCTTGTTAGGTGAATTGGACATTCTGAATTCTCCCTCTGTGTACCCAAATAGGCTCCGGAGTGTGGCGACTAGGGGCTATTCACAGCAACTTCATTGCAGTGTTAATGTAAGCCTACTTGTGACAATAAAGATTATTATATTCACACTGCCAATAGAGGAAGCAAACTTCACATCACGTTAACCAAAATACTCCCAGAGCAAAGAGGACCTTGGCCAAACATCTGGGTTAGATTTAACAAGTTCGAGAGTCACTCAACTCACTAAAACACACTTTCCTGCGTATAAAACAGCTATTAATCCCGACGTTCCCTTACCGTCATCGTTCAGCACAGCTTTGCATCCTATGCATGTGTTTCTTTTCTTTGCAAAGGCCATGAGTCCACCCACCTTTGACGTCAGCACAGTCTTGCATCTTGTGTGTTCTCCCTCTAGAACAAATTTTAAAAAATAATTATAACTCAGACACAACACACATACACAAATTCAGCAAGCAGGACATGTAGCTAGTTCCTTTCAAGTGAAATCCTTATTTATGAATGCTTTTTTCTTAAAACTGTTTGGTGGATAAATGCACAACTCTGCCCTGTGGTCAAAAACCTAGGGTAGCAGGGTGTGCTACCATTCATCTAAGTGCTCCAGAGGGAGAAAGAAAACATTTACAAGTTGAAAAAAAAGATTTTTTTAAAAAAACTTTCCAGTTCCGGGGTAATTTAGCGTGGCCAATCCACCTACCCTGCACAGCTTCAGGTTGCGGGTGAGAGACTCACGTAGACATGGGGAGAATGTGCAAACTCCACACGGACAGTGACCCAGGGGCCGGGATTGAACCCGGGTCCTCGGCGGCGTGAGGCAGCAGCGCTAACCGCTGCACCGCCAGAGCATTCCCACGTTTGATCGCTTTCCATAATTTCAGATGGAAGTGACCATGTGTGAAACCCAGGTGAGGACAGATTAAGACCCCAGTTAAAAAACTTACTAATGGGGTGGCATGGTGGAGTCAGGTACAATATGTACCATAAGTCAAACCCAGCATCACTCAGTGCCTTAAAAAAGAAAATTGCTTATCCTCCGTTCAGAAGGGGGGGGGGGGGGGGGGTGTATGTAGAACAGCAGATTCCTCATTGGGTGTCATCCTTAGTGAGCAAGAATTTATGATTGGCAGAAACTGTCCCACTTTTTGTTCACCGAGTGACCTCATGAAGTACAAGGGAAACTCAAACATATAGAGCAGGCATTGTCAAACTCGGGGGCGCAACCCGTGGGTGTGTCACGGGCGGGTGTCGGGAGGGTCGCGGCACTCCCGATCGCGCAAATCGACGTTATTTATTTGTAAAATATTTTTATTCTCCATTTTCACATTTTCTTCAGAATTTACACCCGACCAACAAGCAGTAAACGGTAACAAATACAAAGTCAATCCCCTTATCAACAACAACGGTCCCATCCTCCCACCACCCCAAACAACGGCCCACCTGACAATATAAGCATCAAATAAAACAAACCCTCCCACGGTGGGAAAAATAAACGAAACAAAAAGAAAAAGGAATCAGGAATTGCCTATGGTCACCATTGACCTATAGAGTCCACACCCCCCAACATTCAATGCCATCCAATCCCCGAAAGAGTACCGTAAATGACACCCATGAATTGTAAACCCCACCACCCCCTCCCCGACTCCTCCCCTCCACTTCCTCTTATAAAACTCCTGCTCCCAACCTCTGTTCCTTCCCCCCAACTTTCCACCCCGGCTAGACTCATCGGAACCTGTTCTGCCAGGCTCCGATGGCCGCAGCCGCTCCCTCCACCTCACTCCCGTTCACTGGCCGGCTTAAACCGGCCAGCGTGGAGGCCCCTGCCCGGGTCTCCTTCCCCCTTGCCCGGTCCCAGGAAAACCAAGAAATCCCCTTTAGCACACAAACCCTGTACATCCAAGCCCCAAAGAGCCATCATTGCAAATGAAAGCCCCATCTCTTTCCTTGTCCAAATATATACAGCGTCGATTCATTTAGTACATATACCAACACCGTAAAGTCCTGATGTATGTGTATACCAGCTCCCGCTTCTGCTTTGCCCAGCACAGGACCTTCTCCTTCACACTGTACCTACGAAAACACAGTCACTACTCTTGGCGGCTCACTCTCCTTTAGCACAGGCCTCCACGACCGATGAGCCCGATCCAGTTCATATCAGGAGGGATCATCCCCCTCCCCCAATAGCTTCGCCAACATAGTGGCAAAATACTCAGTCGGCTTCAGGCCTTCCACTCCTTCGGGCAGACCCACAATCCTCAGATTTTGTAGCCTGGATCTGTTTTCTAAGTCGTCCATTTTGGCTCGCAGACCCTTGTTGATCTCTATCACCTTCGGCATCTCCTTCCCCATTGAGGTAAGTTGATCACTGTGCTGCAATAATGTCTCTTCCACTTCCTTCAGCGCCTCACCTTGCTCCCGCATCTCCGCCACTGCGCTCAGTACTGCCACCCTCACCGCCTCCTCCACCAGCACTTTCAATACCGCCCCCATCTCCTTCCTCATCGCCTCCATGTGTTTTGTGAACTGCCTTTCGAGTACCATGGAGGTCGGGGAGGGGGGTGGGATTTACAATTCATGGGTGTCATTTCTTCAGCCGTGGGCAATGCGGCCTCCCCTGGTGCCCCAGCCTCCCCTTTTCTTGCTGTCCCCGTGGTGACCTTTCCACTCCCTGATGGACGTTCAGCCGCTTTTTTCACGGCCCTTTTTCGAAAAAAACGTATTTTCGACATTTCCCTTCACTGTGCCTTCTCCCTGCTTATGCCGCCTCCGTTGCCCCTGGGACCGGGCGTTAAACCCCGAAAATTCCGTTCCCGAACGGGAGCCCTCCAATGTGCGGCTGCCTCCCTCCCGCCGTCCCAAATCGACGTTATTAACAGCCGGCTGCAAGCGGCCTTCAAAATGGCCGCGAACATGGGGGGGGAAAAAAGCGGACGCTCTGCGGATGCGTCCCCGATCATCGGCGCGCGCGCGCAGAGCAGGCGCTTTAAAAAAAAAAACTTGTTTTACAAGTTCGGGGGGGGTTATTCATTTATGCAGAACTTTGGACAGATGGAGACGCCATACTTTCCGACGCCGTAAGGCTTCACCTTCATCCAACAGGTTCCATTGGAGGAGCGTGTAGGAGGGCCAAAGGGACCCAAAACCATTTCCTCCATTTTTGTCAGCAGCAAACAAGGTAAGAGAAAATGGTGGGTCGGGTTGGCCGGCGCGGGTCGCAAAGGTCGGCCGGCGGGGGTCGCGAAGTTCGGCTGGCGCGGGTCACAAAGGTCAGCCGGCGCGGGTCGCGAAGGTCAGCCGGCTGGGAAAAATGGGTCCCCAGAAAAAAAAGTTTGAAGAACACTAATATAGGGGGCGGGGACTATAGAGAACAGCAGACTGGAATTAGCAATTACATTTATGCTTTGTATGCATTGGATTTACAACGACACCATTGAAATGCTTTGGTGTTGTACTTCCAAAACTAATCGAACAGTTGTCCCTTCACTCTGAATAATTCTATATCAGAAAGATATAATTCCTCAGTGGAACTGGTTGCTGTACCAGAGTTTAAGGCTTCTAGACTTGGGTTTACTCACTCAGGAGCACAGTTTCTGCCTTGGCCTCTCCCAAGATGGGCTCGAAGATTCTCAGGAGTGGTTTTGCAAGTTGCTGCTCCAGATAATATTGCGTATCAATTGGAATGTTGTTCTCCAGAACATAGATTGGATCCTTGAGAGAGAGAGAAAGAGAGAGGGGGTATGGTGGGAATAAAGACATTAGTAAACTGGAAAGAAACTTTTACAGTAGAAAGCTTAAAAGAAATTATATGGCTTGACTCAACCGTTCAAAAGTATCAAGTCAGAATGAAACTAAGCAACCAAGAGGTTTGCTCTGGGGTCTATGCCAGCCAGAAGTGTCAGGGAAACAGTGGACGTAGCTCAACTGATCTGCATCCCTAAATAGGGTGCGTTTGCAGAGAGAGAAAAAAAAAAGAGTACGAGGAATCATAGAATTTACAGTGCAGAAGGAGGCCATTCGGCCCATCGAGTCGGCACCGGCCCTTGGAAAAAGCACCCTACTTAAATCCACACCTCCACCCTATCCCTGTAACCCAACCTATCCTTTTTGGACATTCAGGGCAATTTAACATGGCCTAACCTGCACATCTTTGGAAGGGGTGGAAACCAGAGCAAACCCACGCAGACACGGGGAGAACGTGCAGACTCCGCACAGACAGTGACCCGGGCCGGGAATCGAACCTGCCCCCCGGGGGGGGGGGGGGGGGGGGGGGGGGGGTGAGTGAGAGAGAGAGAGAGAGGAGAGAGAGAGAGAGAGAGAGAGAGAGAGAGAGAGAGAGAGAGAGAGAGAGAGAGAAGGAGGAGAGAGAGAGAGATAGATTCCTTCTAGCGCTGCCAAACTTGCTGATTACTGGGCGGCCAATGCGGAGGTGTTGGGATGGTGTGGGGTTAAAAACATGCAGGCAGCTCCGGCAGCATTTTAATTTGGGGGCAGCCTCACACGTGTGCCAGCCGCCTGTTTGAGCCGGCATGGCTGAATGGCACATTTGGTGCATGAGAAGAGAAAGAGCTGGAGAGAGTGGGTGATTTATTCCTGGAGGGGCGGTTTGCCAGCTTGGAGGAATTGAAGGAGAGATTTGGGCTGTCAGGCTCGGGCATGTTTAGGTACCTTCAGGTACGGAGCTTTGTTAAGAGATTCTTGGATTTCCCGGTGGTGCCGCCATCCTCCTTGTTGGCGAGAATTCTCTCCTGTTCAGGATAGAAGGAGGGCAGTCCGGCATGTATGAGCAGATTGTAGGGGAAGAGTTGAGTTTGATTGAAGGGGTGAAGGCTAAATGGGTGGAGGCTAAATGGGTGGAGAAATTGGAGCCAATACTGGAGTAGGAGGTATGGAGTGAGGCGTTGCGGAACGTGAATGCCACGTTGTCGCGTGCGACATTGAGGCTGATCCTGCTAAAGGTAGAGTTTCGAGCGCACCTCACGAAGGCTGGGATGAGTCCTTTTTTTGAAGGAATGGAGGATAGGTTGGGGAGGACCACACACCACACACACACACGTTCTGGTCCTGTTCCAAGCTGGTGAGTTTCTTTTCTATAAATTTAGAGTACCCAATTCTTTTTTCCCCCCCCCCAATTAAGGGCCAATTTAGTGTGGCCAATCCACCTGCCCCGCACATCTTTTGGGTTGTGTGGGTGAGACCCACGTAGACACTGGGAGAATGTGTAAACTCCATACGGGCAGTGACCCGGGGCTGGGTTTGACCCCGGGTTCTCGGTGCCGTGAGGCAGCAGTGCTAACCACTGCGCCACCGTACTAGTGGGGGCATGGAATGCACTGCCTGTGGAAGTAGTTGAGTCGGAAACATTAGGGACCTTCAAGCAGCTATTGGATAGGTACATGGATTACGGTAAAATGATATAGTGTAGATTTATTTGTTCTTAAGGGCAGCACGGTAGCATTGTGGATAGCACAATTGCTTCACAGCTCCATGGTCCCAGGTTCGATTCCGGCTTGGGTCATTGTCTGTGCGGAGTCTGCACGTCCTCCCCGTGTCTGCGTGGGTTTCCTCCGGGTGCTCCGGTTGCCTCCCACAGTCCAAAGATGTGCGGGTTAGGTGAATTGGCCAATGATAAATTGCCCTTAATGTCCAAATTGCCCTTGGTGTTGGGTGGAGGTGTTGAGTTTGGGTAGGGTGCTCTTTCCAAGAGCCGGTGCAGACTCAAAGGGCCGAATGGCCTCCTTCTGCACTGTAAATTCAATGATAATCTATGATTAATCTAGGACAAAGGTTCGGCACAACATCGTGGGCCGAAGGGCCTGTTCTGTGCTGTATTTTCTATGTTCTATGTTCTATGTACCCTTTTGGAGGTCTCTTTTTAGCACCATGTTGGTGCTAAATATTGAGCTAGAGACCTGTCCTTTTGTTGGCTATCTTTGGGGTTTCAGATGTGCTGGAGCTGCGGATGGGGGCGGGAGCCTTTCATTGCCTTTGCCTCATTGGTGGCGCAAAGTAGATCCTGTTGGGGTGCAGGCTGGTAACGCTGCCGAGTGCTTCGATGTGGCTAGGAGATCTAATGGACTTTCTGCACCTCGAGACGGTCAAATAGACCATGAGGGGGTCGATTGAAGAGTTCTAGCAGAGATGGCGGCCGTTTATATTGTATTTCAGAGAGTTGGTCACTGTTACCTGTTAGAGGGGGGATCGGGGATCGCTTTTTTCCTTTCTGCCCCGACGGTCTGAGTTCTTGCCGGGGCGCAAGTCCACATAACCACCGCCCCCCGTTAACTCGTCGTCTTACATGGGGAATGTCAGCAGCCTATCAGTGGCAAGGGGTATCACACTGAAGCCTGATCTCAGCTAACATGTATACTTTCCAAAGAAGATGCCAAATAACAAATAAAAGGGGAGATCCTCAGATGGATTCCCCAGTCCCACCACTAATTGCTGCCCAAGTGACATCAGCTTTTCTTTTATTCTTTCCTGGGATGTGTGCGTCACTGGCAAGGCCGGCATTTGCTGCCCATTCCCAATTATCCTCACGGCAGTGGCTGGCTCCGCAAAGATCGTGGATTAAAGCTGGAGCCTTTTAACCTTTCTTCATAAGCTGGGCCTTCAGAGTAGCCAAACAATTCTATGCGCAGCGGTTAGCACTGTTGCTTCACAGCACTAGGTTCCCAGGTTCGATTCACGGCTTGGGTAACTGTCTGTGCCGAGTCTGCACGTTCTCCCCGTGTCTGCGTGGGTTTCCTCCGGGTGCTCCGGTTTCCTCCCCCAGTCCAAAGATGTGCAGGTGCGGCCCTGAGTGTCCAAAAAGGATAGGTTGGATTACTGGGATAGGGTTCGATTCCTGGCATATGCGGAGTCTGCACGGGTTTCTTCCGGGTGCTCCGGTTTCCTCCCGCAATCCCGAAAGACGTGCTTGTTAGGTGAATTGGGCATTCCAAATTCTCCCTCTGTGTACCCGAACAGGCGCCGGAGTGTGGGGACAAGGGGCTTTGCAGTGTTAATGTAATCCTATTTGTGACAATAAAGATGATAATCTTAATCAATTGTACTTATAATTACCACATATTCACAAATACACAAATACTCTTTTTGCTTGATCCTTCTCCCAAACACCACTATTAAAAGAAATATTAAATTAGTACCTTAGAAGTGTGTAACTCACATAACTCTGTTGCAACAATATAGCATAGCACTCCCCGACAATTCCTCCGCATGAGCTCTTAAACAGCTGTTAAGGACATTTGGTGGTAAAGGTTTTTATGCGAAAGGAATTTCCGTAGTCTCAATCCAGCTACCAATAGACATGGACCCTCAGTGAAAAACCAATTGGCAAGCTCACCGAGGAGTGACAGGATGCCTGAACTGGGAAGCGGCAAACTCTGGGGTAGGGACACTTCTGAGAATGGGGCAAGGAGACAAAACTGGGGCAGAGGAAAGGGAGCCCTGCTCTGCATTAGTCCATGCTATATCCAACCATGGGAGTGCTCAAACTGAAAAAGTCATCATAGGATCAAACAGTACAGAAGAAGGCATGCAGCAATCATGCTCTTCGAAAGAGCCATAGCAGACCAAGGTAGGCCAGCAGGTTTCAATTTCCGTACCAGCCTCCCCGAACAGGCACCGGAATGTGGCGACTAGGGGCTTTTCACAGTAACTTCATTTGAAGCCTACTTGTGACAATAAGCGACTTTCATTTCATTTTTTCATTTCATGTATTCCCACTACCTCTACTCTTTTCCCATAGCCTTAAAAATGTTTTCTTTGAGTATATATCCAATTTTTCTTTGAAAGTTACTCCTGAATTTTTATTCACCACCCTAACAGGTAATCCATCCAGGCTGTCATCACTCACTGTTTTCAGGGGAGGTGGTGGCTGATGCGACCATCAATTCACTGAGAGACACGTTGAGAAGTAAACCGTGGTTTTAATCAACTTACAACTGAGCCTGCCTGTGACCGGTACAACAATGAATGCGGCCCCGCAGGTCAGCTGCCTTTATACTTCCTGTAAGGGGTGGAGCCATGGGCGAGCCCGTACATGCCCCGACATATCCCCCTGTGGGTGAAGCCGTACAATGGCCCATAGGTGGAGCCCACAGGGTTAAACACATAACGTAACACGCTACAGCAGTAACATGATATCACAGTGCACTGGTGAATTAACAGTAGTTCCATTCACCACAGTGGCGCAGTGATATTGTCACTGCACTAGTCAACTAGAGACCCAGAGTAATGTTCTGGGGACCCAGGTTCAAATCCCGCCACTGCAAATGGTGAAATTTGAATTAAATAAAAAATTCTGAAATTAAAAGTCCATGAAATTGTTGTAGATTGTCGTAAAAACCCATCTGGTTCACTAATATCCTTTAGGGAAGGAAATCTGTCGTCCTTACCCGGTCTGGCCTACACGTGACTCCAGACCCATAGCAGTGCGGTTGACTCTGAACTGTCCCGTCCCCCCCCCCACCCCCCTCTCCAAGGGCAATTAGGGATGGGCAATAAATGCTGGCACAGCCTGCGGCACCCACGTCCCATGAACGAATACATTTAAAAAAAAATCTCATTGCCCCTCCAGTTTCTTTGCTAATTATCTTAAATCCGTGTCCCTGGTTATTGATCCTTCTGCTAGCGTAAACGGTTTCACTTCAAAACGTCTATTAAAAAGAGTGTCAGAACTAGTTTAAAAAAAGGCTTTTTTCTTTTTAGTAAGTACTAGCTTGCTGCAATGGACAACAAAGCACAGCTCCCTTGTGGTTTGTCGCTGGCTGCTGATTCTTTGCCTTATTAGGTTTTATAGATATGGGCATCCCCCTACACTACTGTAGGATGGGAAACACACCTGATACAACACAAACACCAAAACCACTCAACTTTCTCTTTGAGCCGAGGAAGTTAAGTGATCAATTAAATGTGTACAGAAAATAAGGAAATACTTTCACAAAACTGAAAAAAAGAGAACAAGTGCTCAAAGGCTCACTTCCCCAATCACTACATGGCTGATACCACAATGGGGAGGGTTCCCAAAAACACTCTCAGAAGGCAGTCACTAACTTCAACTTCTCTCGCATTCACCTAAATGCTATGGCATCCCTTTTGGAAAGGCTGGGTAGGTGATAGGTGGGAACAGGAAAACAAAATCTCTGATTGCACGTTTCGGTGGACTGGCTTCGCAAGCAGTGCAGAATGAGCAGGTAGAAGCATTGAGGGATCACCTCAGTGAAGGAATTTTTACCAGGCTTCTCTATTGCAGAGAGACAGAGAGAGAGAGCTATTGCTGGTCAAATGAAGCATCCACCAGCTAGGAAGAGGGAAAATCAGCCAGGACATCAGCTGACATCTGTTAACCTCTGCTGAAAAGTGTGGCATCCATATACAACTTAGGCAGGAGAGGACCAGGCACTCTATATGGTTGAATGGCCTGCCAACTGTTCCAAGAACCCATTTTATTTGGGTACTGGTGGCAGCAGGTGTCTATGAACCCCAAATGGGTAGAAAATTGAAAAGAAAAAAAAAAAGGGTGGGACTCATTAGCTTTCACAAAAAAAACAACCACTGTAGATGCATTTTGTACAGTTCCTCCAACTGCAGCTTTGTTTACAACTCCCTCTGCGTTTCCCGATATAAAAAAGGTACGGAATTAGAAACTGAAATATAGGAAAAAGACAGCACACTATGCAACATACAGAATAAAAACATCCAAGGCTCACTAAGGCGTGTGAGGTTGTGTGTTCCAGGGCCAGCACCTCATCTCCTATCTCACAATACCTAAATTGCTCAAGTTAAGAATATATCGGGATATTTGCCACTTGTCTGGAGAGGTACAGCTGAAGCTTTCAAAATGTATGACATCATCAAGGTTCAGGTGCTTTGCCTATTGGTCTGAACTCTCTATGCCCTCTCTCCACCACGGGCGCACTGCAATAGCAGCATGCAGAATGCACAGCAGCAACCATGTTTACTACATAATAAAATTAATCTTTATTGTCGTCACAAGTAGGCTCACATTAACACTGCAATGAAGTTACTGTGAAAAGCCCCTAGTCGCCACACGTTTGGGTGCACAGAGGGAGAATTCAGAATGTCCAATTCAAGTAACAAGCACGACTTTCGGGACTTTTTGGAGCAAACCGGAGCATCCGGGGGGAAACCACACAGACACGGGGAGAACGTGCAGATTCCGCACAGACAGTGACCCAAGCCAGGATTCGAACCCGGGTCCCTGGCGCTGTGAAGCAACAGTGCTAACCACTGTGCACCATCAGTACCATCTAACCTGCAATGACTGCCACCCAGGCAGAGGAGCAGCACAAAGCGAACACAATCACCTTAAATGTTCCCTCGAACATCCCGACGTAGGCATTTATCACCGTTCCTTCACTGTCAACATCAGGTTGACAACGGATTATCAGTAATTACCTAGTTACAGCTCGTGGGAGCTCGATGCGCGCAAATGGCTGCCGTGGTTTCAAGAGCATCAGATCAGCTGAGTGTTTCAGGAGATTGGGGAATTGAAAGGCTCCAGTCCTTTTTCATTATTCCTGGCATTCACCACCCGACGCTATCGGGGGGGGGGGGGCGCGCACCCTTACCATAAGCATTGCAGTCGTTCAAGGAGAATGCCATTAGTTTACCAAAAGAACGAGGAATAGGCTATGAATTCCACTTTGCCAGGGTTGACCACTCCGCGAGAACAAACTTAAAAGCAAAGTGAAACATCCGTACCTCAGACTTCATGTAGGCCGCTGCACCTTTTGCAGCACTGACGATCACATAGGGCACTCTGTCTCCAAGGTTAGGCGCACTGCCAGCATCTCGCTTTCGCATCCTACGTGGTGGCAGAGACCAGGAATGGATCAAAACACACACACTTGCAGTTGATTTTAAGTTTTAAAAGTTGATGCCTGCCAAACGATTCAAGTGTCTAAATTAGTTGCTATTCCCTAACCAACTTTTGTGGTCTTGGCACTTACTGGCACACAATCCCATCACTGTGGTGGGATTGACATAGTGACCCCAGATGATACTTCATTCTACTTAAGTGGAGACTTACTCTTTCAAAATTAAAATCAAACTTTGAATGGACCTACCTATTCAGTTGATCTTTTCTCTACACTCTAGCTATGACTGTAACATTCCATTCTGCTGTCTCTCCTTCCTTCCCTATGTACGGTATGAGTTGTCTGCATAGCATGCAAGAAACAATGCTTTTCACTGTATACTAATACATGTGACAATAATAAATCAAATCAAAATTAGGAATAATGCCAAACACACAGGATGCCTTGACACTGTAGGCTGTCCACATTTTTGAAGATGAGGTTGTATCTGCAAGACTATGCCAGCTCATGAAAAACTCCAGTTTGGCATAGTGCGAGGGGTGATCGCAGACTAATTATTACCTGAATATAACCTCGCCCAGCACAGACCGTGGCACAGTAGAGCAGGGTGCGAGGAAATAAATTCAGTATTTAATGACAGTTCGGTATTTAACAGTCAGGATGATGAGCACTTTCTAATTGCTATTTAAATAGTGTTAAATGAAAACTAAGGATATTTTCTTTTGTTGCTAAAACAGCTCTCCATCATAATCGATTTAAAAGCATATTAGGGTCCCACAAGCATATCAGGGTTAGCTGAAGGTGGAACTGCAAGCTGCATTTTTCACAATGGTCAGCAACTGTTTCCTGGTTACAGTGGAAAAGGGCTCAAGTAGCAGGTACAATTATTTGCCATGAAGCCCATGACAAAGCTCATACACTGGGAGCGTTTTAGAGCTGCCACGAAAGATTGAAATTCACCAGATTATAGTTTTCAAAACAAAACGATGGAAATATCTACTCTTATCCGCAAACGCCATTTTAAAAAAAAATTACCAACAGGTTTGTTTCGATGTCACTTCGAGTGCGAGTGACATCGAAACAAACCTGTTGGACTTTAACCTGGTGTTGTAAGACTTCGTACTGTGCTCACCCCAGTCCAACGCCGGCATCTCCACATCAAAAAAAAATTAAGCATTTGCATTTATATGGCACCGTGGCCCAGTGGCAGAAGAATCTCTAAATGCTTTTCACCAAGAATGACTTTATTTCTCCTGGTCAGCAAGCATAACATCCATTACAAGCACAAACTAATAGCTGCACATAGATACATTCTGATTAATGTCGCACTGGAGGGAAAGCATCTCCCTCAATGATCAGTGCTACTTTGATTACAAGTTCATTTACTAATAAAGCCAAGCTGACAGACTGAACACTGGCAACTAATGTTTTTTGTAAAAATCATCAAATTTGCACTCCATGTTTTCTGCACAGTGGTTAGCACTGTTGCTTCACTGCGCCAGGGTCCCAAGTTCAATTCCTGGCTTGGGTCACTGTCTGTGCGGAATCTGCACACTCTCCCCGTGTCTGCGTGGGTTTCCTCCGGGTGCTCCGGTTTCCTCCCACAATTCCCGAAAGACGTGCTGTTAGGTAAACTGAACATTCTGGATTCTCCCTCTGTATACCTGAATATGGCTACTAGGGGCTTCTCGCAGTAACTGCATTGCAGTGTTAATGTAGGCCTACTTGTGACAATAAAGATTATTATTGAAAACTGGACTCCCTGTTGAGGTAAATTTCCACAGGAAACAAAGCAGAGACCTGCTGATTTGCAGGAATCAATTGCAATCTGACTTTAAGAGAGTCACTGAAAGTTTAATTCAGTTTAACTTTTCAAAAAGACATGCATTTGTGAAGTAATCAGGTACACCTCCTTCACACAAAACTCTTTCCTTTTTGACAGGGTTGATTTGTACAGGGCCTGTCACCCAATATCAGCCGGAAGGCCACCTTTCATGTTTGAACCAAGGTGGCGAGATTCAACAGGCGATTAACCTCTGGGAGACATTGTGGATTGGCCCAAATGTCTTTCCCAACAAGGACTGAGATTGTGATCAGGAGCAGGAAATCTGGTCACATTTTTCACCTCAATCCTGGGGTGGTAAGCAGAGATGTGACACCTGCACTGTCTTCCCCCGTCTAAGATTTGTGAACTTCGCGCGCACACGAGGGATCCAAACTCGAAAGGTTCAGTTTCATGTTGGAAAATACATCCCCAAATCCATAAACAGAGTTACCGGAGAGCCCTTCAACCAAGACGATTTACAATTAAACATTTCTGCTTGGTGATGAAGGGTTGATGCACATAACAGAACTTGACAATCTGAATCGTCACAGGTCTGCCCGAGTCCTTGCTGGCATTAATACGATTAGACTTGAAGCTAAACAGATCAGAGGGTCCAAGATTCAATTTCTGGTCTATACCAAGCTAGCTGGTTTCAGCTGGAGTAGTGGCAAAGATGCCACACTTTGCCTTAGAATCCTGGGGGGAGCGGGTAGGGAGGGGTGCAGGGGAAACATAAAATCTATTCCGTCCAATTATGGCTGACAGAAAATGCACTTGAAAAAGGTGCAAGATGAGCAGCTTTCCAGTACACATAGGTAAGGCCTATACATAAAGAATAGAGGCTTGGGTAATTTGTGACAATGCTGCCCAAGGCAGCATCCCCTAGCAAGAGTCAGCGTCTTCAGCACGGTAGCTTAGTGGTTAGCACTGTTGTTTCACAGCGCCAGGGTCCCAGGTTCGATTCCCGGCTTGGGTCACTGTCCGAGCGGAGTCTGCATGTTCTCCTCGCGGCTGCGTGGGTTTCCTCCGGGTGCTCCGGTTTCCTCCCACAGTCCAAAGATGTGCAGGTTAGGTGGATTGGCCATGTTAAATTGCCCTTAGTGTTCAAAAAAATGGTTGGGTGGGGTTACTGGGTTACAGGGAGGGTGGAGATGAGGGCTTGGGTAGGGTGCTCTTTCCAAGGGTGGTGCAGACCCGATGGGCCAAATGGCCTCCTTCTGCACTGCAAATTCTATTCTATTCTATTCTGAGAACATAAGAACTAGGAGCAGGAGTAGGCCATCTGGCCCCTCGAGCCTGCTCCGCCATTCAATGAGATCATGGCTGATCTTTTGTGGACTCAGCTCCACTTTCCGGCCCGAACACCATAACCCTTAATCCCTTTATTCTTCAAAAAACTATCTATCTTTATCTTAAAAACATTTAATGAAGGAGCCTCTTCTGCTTCACTGGGCAAGGAATTCCATAGATTCACAACCCTTTGGTTGAAAAAGTTCCTCCTAAACTCAGTCCTAAATCTACTTCCCCTTATTTTGAGGCTATGCCCCCTAGTTCTGCTTTCACCCGCCAGTGGAAACAACCTGCCCGCATCTATCCTATCTATTCCCTTCATAATCTTATATGTTTCTATAAGATCCCCCCTCATCCTTCTAAATTCCAACGAGTACAGTCCCAGTCTACTCAACCTCTCCTCGTAATCCAACCCCTTCAGCTCTGGGATTAACCTAGTGAATCTCCTCTGCACACCCTCCAGTGCCAGTACGTCCTTTCTCAAGTAAGGAGACCAAAACTGAACACAATACTCCAGGTGTGGCCTCACTAACACCTTATACAATTGCAGCATAACCTCCCTAGTCTTAAACTCCATCCCTCTAGCAATGAAGGACAAAATTCCATTTGCCTTCTTAATCACCTGCTGCACCTGAAAACCAACTTTCTGCGACTCATGCACTAGCACACCCAGATCTCTCTGCACAGCAGCATGTTTTAATTTTTTATCATTTAAATAATAATCCCTTTTGCCGTTATTCTTACCAAAATGGATAACCTCACATTTGTCAACATTGTATTCCATCTGCCAGACTCTAGCCCATTCACTTAGCCTGTCCAAATCCCTCTGCAGACTTCCAGCATCCTCTGCACTTTTTGCTTTACCACTTATCTTAGTGTCGTCTGCAAACTTGGACACATTGCCCTTGGTCCCCAACTCCAAATCATCTATGTAAATTGTGAACAGTTGTGGGCCCAACACTGATCCCTGAGGGACACCACTAGCTACTGATTGCCAACCAGAGAAACACCCATTAATCCCCACTCTTTGCTTTCTATTAATTAACCAATCCTCTATCCATGCTCCTACTTTCCCCTTAATGCCATGCACCTTTGTCTTATGCAACAACCTTTTGTGTGGCACCTTGTCAAAGGCTTTCTGGAAATCCAGATATACCACATCCATTGGCTCCCCGTTATCTACCACACTGTTAATGTCCTCTAAAAATTCCACTAAATTAGTTAGGCACGACCTGCCCTTTATGAACCCATGCTGCGTCTGTCCAATGGGACAATTTCCATTCAGATGCCTCGCGATTTCTTCCTTGATGATAGATTCCAGCATCTTCCCTACTACCGAAGTTAAGCTCACTGGCCTATAATTACCCACTTTCTGCCTACCTCCTTTTTTAAACAGTGGTGTCACGTTTGCTAATTTCCAATCCGCCGGGACCACCCCAGAGTCTAGTGAATTTTGGTAAATTATCACTAGTGCATTTGCAATTTCCCTAGCCATCTCTTTTAGCACTCTGGGATGCATTCCATCAGGGCCAGGAGACTTGTCTACCTTTAGCCCATTAGCTTGCCCATCACTACCTCCTTGGTGATATCAATCCTCTCAAGGTCCTCACCTGTCATAGCCTCATTTCCATCAGTCACTGGCATGTTATTTGTGTCTTCCACTGTGAAGACCGACCCAAAAAACCTGTTCAGTTCCTCAGCCATTTCCTCATCTCCCATTATTAAATCTCCCTTTTCATCCTCTAAAGGACCAATATTTACCCTAGCCACTCTTTTTTGTTTTATGTATTTGTAGAAACTTTTACTATCTGTTTTTATATTCTGAGCAAGTTTACTCTCATAATCTATTTTACTCTTCTTTATAGCTTTTTTAGTAGCTTTCTGTTGCCCCCTAAAGATTTCCCAGTCCTCTAGTCTCCCACTGATCTTTGCTACTTTGTATGTTTTTTCCTTCAATTTGATACTCTCCCTTATTTCCTTAGATATCCACGGTCGATTTTCCCTCTTTTTACCGTCCTTCCTTTGTGGTGAGATACTTAAAAACAAAGGAAATGGACACTCTAAAGCAGCAACATCTTAAAGTTTTACAAAGATCTCCCTAGGCTGATCCCTCACTTAAAAAACATGGACGAGGATGGGTCCTGAAAGTGCTCAACAACGCCCGTCACGCTGAAGGGAACCTTGCTCATGGTGAATCTGAAAAAAGTCTTGTGATGATGTGAGAGCAAAAGACAGAAAAAGAAAAAAAATTGAACAGCACCAACTATACTAAAAATAGGCGTCTTGATTACAACGATTACCCACTGCCCACAAAGAAGCCACAACTGTGTAAAGGAAAGCCCCACAATCCCTTGCGTGGGTCTGAGTAATTCTAAAATAAGACATCACTGCCCGAGCACCTGCATCGGACATGAGCTCTAAAGCGAGGGCGATGAGAACGGGCCAGGCTGTTAACGATGCGTGACTTCTGTACCTTTTTTTCTGGTTTGACAGCAATGCGTTCAGCGAGCTGCATCCACAAGGCCCCTCTGCCCTTGGGAGCGGGGGTGTGTGCATGGCCCCAACTGATACAGGCAGACAGGCAGAATGCAACAAGATTCAACTCTGTTCTCGGTGAACATTTGACTGGGGCAGCCACACTAATGGCACCAAATTCTCTCTTTTAAAAGGGCGCAAAAGAGACACAAAAAACAAAACAGAACATCTGTACCACTGAGCCTGCTTTGCCACGCTTGTTCATTCTACCTACTTCCTAAGTATACAAACAAAGATGGACAGGTAAAGAACCTCTGGTTCTTCCATCTTGTTCCACACAATTGTGATACTTTGCGCATTATGGTATATAAACTCTCCACCCCAACCAGAAACCATGCGACCCCGAGAGAGATCCAGGATTTTGATCCAGCAACATTGAACAGCGATGCATATCCAAGTTGGGATGTATGCGCAACGTAAATAAAGAATTTGGAGGCAATGTTTTACCAATGCACTTGCTGCCCTCAACTTTCCAGGTGGTGCATTTTAAAGCAATATATTGCATGTGGAGAGATGCAATAAGGCATTATACAAATAATACCTTTCTATTTCAATACATTTTCCGCTACAAATATTGATTAGGGTGGTTCATTTTCCCCCTCCCTCCAGCGTCAATTGTGGTTGAACATTTTTTTAAAAACATATTAAAGGTCGCTTTGGTCACAGGAAATCTGAGCAATTTTATCTCAAAGCAACATTTTTTTAATTTTGTGCAACGGCTTCTGGTCTTGCAGCTGCTGTGTGACCCAGCCTCGAGTTGCTATTTCTGAATTTCCTGCAAGACACAGGTCAACGATTCTGGCACCTCGGTGGAAACAAAACAAGATGCATTTCCAAACATGGCATTCCCGCTCTGTATTGCGATATTAGCCAAATCTGCTTGAACTTGTTCAAAATAATGCGTGCAATTTTGATACTTTGGCATGGGGTTCAAAGCCCGAAGGGAACCAGCACAGAAGCGCCTGCCTGCATTTGCTCGCTACCAGTCAATTCCCCGCGGATACACTTAATGGACTATTCTTCGTACAACATAACTGGACAACTCTCAGAACTTGCTATTATCACAGTCACAAAGAGTTGTCAAAACACTTCCTTTATCCCTACAGGTATTCAGTCAGGATGTTCATCAACCCCCTTTTTGCTTTGAGGTTCTGCATGCCACCTTTTGGGATCAACTCGAGTTAAAAGTGTTTCAAAAACTATTTTAAAAAGAGCTTGCGTACATATGGAGTGCAATCTACCGGCCCCGCCACGCTCGAACAGGAGCGCGGCCGGTCGATGCCAGGTGAACCCCCACCCCGCGCACTTCCCGGCAGCCAATACGCCTCGCAAGATCCATCCAGATCTCACGAGGCGTCGGGATCAGGCTCCCGCCCATAATGGGTGTGACCAAGCCACGCTCGCTGAAGTCGGTTTTGAACTGAATTCGGCGAGCACTCCCGGCCTCCCCAGGGAGGCCCCGGCCGGCAGCCCTCCAGTACTGGTCCACACAAACGAGGACCAGGCGGAGACACACCCGTTGGGGTTCTCCCAGGCCATCGGAGGGGCCTGGGTGGTCAAGTGTGGGCTAAACTGGTGTGAAACTCCCCACGGACCAACAAGTGACCAAGTGTCGTTAGACAGTGGTTGGGAACTCGCCGACTAAGTCGGCGGGAAACTCTCAGTAAAACCCGCCACACTTAGAAACTTTTCCGTTAGATCGTGCCCATAGTGTCTTCACAACCGTGGGATTTTCCAAAGCACCTTGTGCCGTTTTTTAAAAAAGTGCAGTGACTGTTGTAACACAGGAAAGTGGCGGCCAATTTATGCAGAGTCAGGTTCCACAAACAGCCCAAAGTGGCAACGACTAGATAATCTGTGATTTGAGGTTTGTTTGATGGGCAAATATTTACAGGATATAGAGGAGAATTCCCTTGCCATCCTTCCAAAATAGTGTCACGAGATCTATTGAGCCCATCTGAGAAGGTAGACAAGGCCTCACGTTTGCCATCTCATCTGAGAGATGGGGCTGGTTTAGCACAGGGCTAAATAGCTGGCTTTTAAAGCAGACCAAGGCAGGCCAGCAGCGCGGGTTCAATTCCCGTACCAGCCTCCCCGAACGGGCGCCGGAATGTGGTGACTAGGGGCTTGTCATAGTAACTCCATTTGAAGTCTCCTTGTGACAATATGCGATTTTCATTTCATTTCATTTTCATTTCATTTCAAGACAGCACTTCCAGCAGTGCAGCACTCTCTCGGTATTTCACTGGAATGTTCGCATAGATTATGTGCCCAAATCCCTGGGGAGGGACTTGAACCATCAGTTGTCTGAATCAGAGGCAGGAGTACTTCCCCCAGAGTCACGACTGCAAAACAAGTTTTGATCAGATGATCAGTGCCAAGTTAGTTAAGCTCAGAAGGGGACAGCCAGTTTTCCTCCTGGCTCGGAAGAATATAAAAACATGATTTCCACCCCGTGCTGTTTCCTTGCTGTATTAGTGGGGTGGGGGGGGACACATGTCAGGATTGAACAGAACTGGGCCTCGGAGACCTCAGGTGAGCGCTGTTCCGTGCTGGTCTCCAGAAATGAGGCCCAGATGGAATGGCACTCATGGGGGTCTCCCAAGGGATCGGGGACACCCACAGGTGCATGCCCTTTGGTTAGGGTGATACCCTGGCACTGCTGGTGCCACCATGGCAGTGCCACCTGGGTGCCAGACTGGCATTGCCAATGTGCCCAAGTGGCACTGCCATGGCGGGGACTATGGGGGTCCTCCTGTACTGCACTTAAGTTTGGGGGAGGGAGGGGGTGGTCGGGGATCACTTGGGAGGCTCCAGAGATCGGGACGCCATTTAAAAATGGAATCCCAGAGCAGCACGGTGGTGCAGTGAGATAGCAGTGTTGCCTCATGGTGCCGAGGCCCCAGGTTCGATCCCGGCTCTGAGTCACTGTCCGTGTGGAATTTCCACATTCTCCCAGTGTTTGCGTGGGTTTCACCCCCACAACCGAAAGATGTGTAGGGTAGGTGGATTGAACACGCTAAATTGCCCCTTAATTGGGGAAAAAAAAATGAATTGGGTACACTACATTTTTTTTTTAAAAAAAAGGATTGAACAGAACTGGATTTGGCTGCACGGACCAGGCCTGCTAACGCTCTCCATCCAGCCTTGTGCACGAACAATGGCTACTTGAGTGAGGTACCCGAGGACTGCCAACACCTATAGAACCAGACCTTAGTAAGACTCAACACCTGCAAGGAAAATGGAAGGGGAGGGGTGTAAAGTCCTGAAATTAGACGGACAAAGCTACCTTTCTGCCAGCTCCACGTGGGCTTGCTTCCCTGCATACTCATCTGCCGTCCTCGTGAGCTCCTTTGTAATCACAAGCTGCGAGGTGTCGATCCGATTGCACAACAAATCGGAGATAACTTCCTTTGCATGCTCCACTGCTCCCGTTGGATCCCTGTTATAGAATACAAGTGTAGCCTGTGAGACCTCTGGCGTGTATTTTGCCCCCATGTATGAAATTATTATTTTTTTGCTCTTTTGTCTCTATTTCAGGTGTCGCCTAGAGTCACTCCTTCAGATGGCACTCTGCGAGTCAAAAACAGCCTCTGAGGGCGGCATGGTGGCGCACTGGGTTAGCCCTGCTGCCTCACGGCGCCGAGATCCCAGGTTCGATCCCGGCTCTGGGTCACTGTCCGCGTGGAGTTTGCACATTCTCCCCTTATTTGCGTGGGTTTCGCCCCCAAACCCAAAGATGTGCAGGGTAGGTAGATTGGCCACGCTAAATTGCCCCTTAATTGGAAAAATGAATTGGGTGCTCTAAATTTATATAAAAAGATAAAAACAGCCTCTGGTATTGACATTCTTATGGTTATCTACTGGCTCAATGGAGAGGGAGGCAATGTGGGAGAAAATAATTGCACCAACCTCAACGGGTAGAGATTCACCTCAAACAGTGCAATGGCTTCCAAACCTCAAGTAGCAAGTCTTGTCAAATCTTTCAAACTTTAAGTACAGACTCTGATGCTGCATCCCTTGCCATGTAACACTCAGATTCCAATCAGGCACCTTGTTTAATGGTTAAGATTAATTGGACTGTCTGCATGTCTAATTGGATTTTTTAATGGCCTAATTGGCAGATTTTGCAAAGCACAGGAGACTCATTATACGCAAAGTAGGAAAAGTTGCTTTGAACTGTCTCAGTCGATACAACATTCTGACCATACACCAACGACAAAGTCAGAAATCGGCCGAAGTGTCGGGTCTTCTGAATGAGGTGCAGGTTTGAAAACGGAATTGGTGAGATCACGACCAACGTCAATTACTTGGGAACTAAAAAAAAAACCTGCCTTTTTTTGATATTATCTCAAGTGCTAAATATTTAACGTTGAGTTCGGGGACCTCCATCCGCCCTTTCTGCTGTGAATTCAATCTTGAGCATTGTTTGCAATGACTGCAATCTTCAATCGACCCTTTCCTCAGGTCTCGCATCTCATTACACCCGACATAATCACATTCAATGGGCAAGTAAATCTTCCAGATTGAGATTTATTAAAATAGAAAATAATGCAGATTGTAATTACCTGTCAATTAGAATCTTCTGAAGACAGGTAT
Organism: Scyliorhinus torazame; assembly: GCF_047496885.1. Taxonomy (NCBI): domain Eukaryota; kingdom Metazoa; phylum Chordata; class Chondrichthyes; order Carcharhiniformes; family Scyliorhinidae; genus Scyliorhinus; species Scyliorhinus torazame. The sequence goes on along the minus strand of NC_092735.1, from coordinate 26,889,702 downwards.
TGATAAGGTTGGCTACCAGTGGGCAATTATCCCTTCTCACCGTCTCGATGCCTTTACAATCCATCTTATCATGGGTGTTTGGGCTGGAGGAAAAGTATAAACCAGCGTAGCGCTTCTTGTTGATCAGCAGATATGGGAAATATACCTAAAATACACATTTGCAAAAGGATTATCTGCCGCCATCTGGTAAAGGGGAAGGGTTAGTCAACATTACCTCTCCAAGGGAAAGGCCAAACTTATTGTCCTTGACATCCTGTGACAAAATAAACTAATTCCCCCCCACCAAGGTTCCCCATGGGAGTGTTATCGAACAAAATTTGACATCAAGCCACAGAAGGCGATATGAGGGGCACATATCAAAAGTTTAGTCAAGGGGTGGGTATTTTAATGGTCATCTAAAAGGAGGAAAAAGAGGTAGAGATGGAGAGGTTCAGGAGTCAAATTCCCAGCTCTAATGTTCACGTTCTGAGTGATTTTTAAAAAAAGGGAGCAGCACGGTGGGGCAGTGGTTAGCACTGCTGCCAACGTCGCAGAGGACCCGGGTTCGATCCCGGCCCCTGGTCACTGTCCGTGTGGAGTTTGCACATTCTCCCCGTGTCTGCATGGGTTTCACAACCCAAAGATGTGCAGGTAAGATGGATTGGCTACGCTAAATTGTCCCTTAATTGGGGAAAAAAAAAAATTGGGTACTCTAAATTTATTTTATAAAAGAATATACACCGTGAAATGACTTCAAAAGTAAAATAATCTCCATGCTTTTATAAAATAAGTTTATGGATGCAGAACAAACTTAAATGCTAGCAAAAACAGCTTGAACATCGGCACCACTCGAAGTGGGTTAAATTCAATTTGGTATGGAGTGTAACAATTCAATTTCATAGAATTTACAGTGCAGAAGGAGGCCATTCGGCCCATCGAGTCTGCACCGGCTCTTGGAAAGAGCACCCTATCCAAGCCCATACCTCCACCCTATCCCCATAACCCAGTAACCCCACCCAACACTAAGGGCAATTTTGAACACTAAGGGCAATTTATCGTGGCCAATCCACCTAACCTGCGCATCTTTGGACTGTGGGAGGAAACCGGAGCACCCGGAGGAAACCCACGCACACACGGGGAGAACATACAGACTCCGCACAGACAGTGACCCAAGCCGGGAATTGAACCTGGGACCCTGGAGCTGTGAAGTAATCGTGCTAACCACTATGCTACCGTGCTGCCCAATCTGGTATGGAGTGCAACAATTATTACCCTCTTAAAAAACTTTGCTTAAAAGATTTTTTTAAAGGTCCAAATATGGTCACAAACGCTGAAAGAGAAAGGAAATGGAGACTGATCGCCTAAAGGGCAAATATGTGCTTCCATGCTTTATATTGTGCTCCTGCCCCTAAACAGGAGTAGACCAATTCCGCAAAACTTTCGGACTCCTCCGAACCAAATAAAGAAAAAACAAAAAGTCACACTAGCTTCTTCCACTCACCTTTTCAAACTCCAGCTTAATAGGAGGGACGAAGTGGCTGGAGACCCACTCTGCTGCCTCGCGACCTAATGCCATGCTTTCAGCCACAGTCTCTGTTCCCAGTTTACACATCACAGAATCGGTGTCACCGTAAATGACCTAATTTTTAAAAAAGATGGGGAACTAGGATAAAATACTGCCAAGCCCCTTCGGTGGTAATACAGTCAACTGCGGCACCTGAGGTACAGCTATTCAGTATTTGAAGGCCCAAACCTTTTAACACTCGTATTTCTTATTCACTTGCCTGCTATGTTCGACTTTTCAGGCTTCGAGGTTTGGAATGAACTGCCCCAAGAATTCAATGTCAGACTTTGGCGAATTGTGATGCATGCAAAATAATGGCAATTTGGATTTAAGCCTTGTGTTCAGATTTGTTGGCATAGGGCGGCACATGGCAGCGTGGTTAGCACTGGGACTACAGCGCTGAGGACCTGGGTTCGAATCCCGGCCCTGGGTCACAGTCTGCCTGGAGTTTGCACATTCTCCCCATATCGGCATGGGTTTCACCCCCACAACCCAAAGATGTGCAGGCTAGGTGGATTGGCCACACAAAATTGCCTCTTAATTGTGGAAAAAAAAGAATTGGGTACTAAATTTATAATTACAAATTTTTTTATTTTTTTTTTAAAGATTTCATTGGCATGACCACTATGATCAACAAATTGAAAAAGAATCTTGCATTTATATGGTGCCTATCATGGCCTCGGGACATCATCTGGCGTAGTACCAGGCCCACAAGGCCAGAAGATCTCATATTAGATTGTGTTCTGGGCTGACTTAGTTGATCTCTTTTCTCCCACTTTCCCGCTCTCCCTGCTCCTTTCCTGTTCCCTCACTGCTTTTTTTCTCTCCGCCCCAACCCCCCCACACTCATCATTTGATAAAAGCAAATTACTGCGGATGCTGGAATCTGAAACGAAAGAGAAAATGCTGGAAAATCTCAGCAAGTCTGGCAGCATCAGTAGGGAGAGAAAAGAGCTAATGTTTCGAGTCTGATGACGCTTTGACAAAGAGTCATCGGACTCGAAATGATAGCTCTTTTCACTCCCTACAGATGCTGCCAGACTTGCTGAGATTTTCCAGCATTTTCCCTTTTGCTTCACACCCATCATTCCTCTCCTCTCTTTTTGTGTTCTTGCACTTGTCACTTCCATACATCTTCCTCCTTCCCCTACAATGCCCATTCTTTTTTTTAAAAATAATTTAAGAGTACGCAATTCATTTTTTCCAATTAAGGGGCAATTTAGCGTGGCCAACCCACCTGCCCTGCACATCTTTTGGGTTGTGGGGGCGAAACCCATGCACACACGGGGAGAATGTGCAACCTCCACACGGACAGTGACCCAGAGCCGGGATCGAACCTGGGACCTCGGCGCCGTGCGAACCACTTGCGCCACCGTGCTGCCCTCACAATGCCCATCCTGCCTGAGGTAGCTATCTGAGCTGAATACTCAGAGGTAGCCGGATCGTTGCAGGTTGCGTAACGTCAGATGGGTTTAAAAAGAGGCAACTTGGTCTCCTCCAAACCCCTCGCCGTACTCACCCGGAAAAGACTTTGAGCCCCAACGTCCGGGAACCACTGGATTAGAATGAACCCGAGTCAACATGTAAAATGATGAAAGGGCTGGATGTGGTGCCTATTAATAACAGATTGACAGGACTAGGGGTCGTGCACTTAAAAACTATGCACATATAGGTTTAGGTTAGATGTTGGGTGGTGAATCTTTTCCCAGAGATTTTGAACCTTCAGAACATGTTCTTGAACCGTGTGGTGTGCACTCTGAAGAGGGAAATGGACCCGTTCCTACCTTAGCATCTGCGCTGTAGCCATTTGCAAGGGTGTACTTCGATTCAACTAGCTGTTTTGTTTTTTCAATCATTTGTCGGCCAAATCCAGTAACGCTCTGGAAAAAAAACGTCAGCACGCAGCTTAAAATCCATTCACATGGTAGCAGCACAAAGTATTATTATTCCGGGAAACGATCAGTTGCCAAAAGATAAACAGATGCAAACGGTGTGATTTCTTTTTGAACGTAAAACATGGCGTAAAACGTGCTGGGGAATGTTAAAACCTCCATTTTGGGCACCAAATGCCAGTATTAAGCACTTCGCCAAGTGAGACGTTAGGGTAAAGCTCCAGCTACTTCCCCAGCAATGCACCCCGGCCCCAATCTCAGGTGAGTGACACCTACTGAATTTGAGAGACACATTGTGATTTCACCCGAATTTTAAAACATTGACAGAAAGGGTTGGGAAAAGGCAATGCAGCGGATGTGTCCCTCACGGACTTTCAGGAGCCCTTTGACTCGATGCCCCGTGGCCAGAACGTGTGGCGAGGTAACACAATGCGTCTAAAGGTAGCCACAAAACTGAAAACACGGTTTAGGCGTTGTGGAAAGTTCCTCAGATTAACAGAATATGGGAAGTGGTGTTCCACAGCGACTTGTCGGAATCACTGCAGCTTACCATTTACGTAAATACCTAATTTGGGGAAAGGGTACACCTAATGTTGAAGATCACACCAGAATATGGGAAAACATAAACAAGCATGCAGTATGGATCGATAAATGACAAATAAATTTCACTATAGCACATTGTGAGCGGTCCATTTTGCAATAATGAGGAATAAGGAACTCACTCATTCCTTAGAATAAACTAATATTTACGGGCAGCACGGATGTTAGCACTGCTGCTTCACAGCGCCAGGGACCCAGGTTCGATTCCCGGCTTGTGTCACTGTCTGTGTGGAGTCTACATATTCTCCCAGTGTCTGTGTGGCTTTCCTCCGGGTGATCCGGTTTCCTCCCACAAGTCCCGAAAGATGTGCTGTTAGGTGAATTGGACATCCTGAATTCTCCCTCAGTGTACTTCAACAGGCGCCAGAGTGTGATGACTAGGGGATTTTCACAGTAACATCATTACAGTGCTAATGTAAGCCTACTTGTGACACTAAAAAAGATCATTATATGTGGTAGAGTGACACAGAGATTTGGGAATACAGATACACAAATTGCTAAAAGTAGCAATGGATCAACATAATCACAGAGCAAGTGGTTGCTCGGAGATGAGAAAGATCTTCCCCATCAGAAACTCCCTACCCGTCCGGAGTCTTACCCCATCCCCACATTGCCTTGAAGTAACTATGGCGGGGCACCCCCACATTGCCTTGAAGTAACTATGGCGGTGAAGACACTGTTGTTCACCTCCTTGTGGAATGTGCCCTTGCAAAGAAGGTCTGGCGTGAGACGAGGTGTTTTTTGTCGCGGTTCATCCTGAGTAGCTCCGTGACACAGGACTCTTGTGCTCTACGGGCTCTTCCCAGGGACGCACACCGAGACAAACATAATGCAGTGAAAGCCACTCTTTGGTCAGCCCGAAACTTGTTAAGTCTTCCAGTGCAAAGAGTTGCGTGTGGCACACTGACAAATTTCAAAGCCCAGGGCTATGTACAGGAGGGAGAGAGAACCTAGTGGTGTGGTGCAACGACAACAATCTCTACTGTAATGTCAGCAAAACTAAGGAGCTGGTCATCGACTTCAGGAAGCAAAGTATCGTACACACCCCTGTCTGCATCAATGGTGCTGAGGAGATGGTTGACAGCTTCAAATTCCTCGGTGTACACATCACCAACAATCTGTCCCGGTACACCCACGTCAGCGTTACAACCAAGAAAGTACCACAGCGCCTCTACTACTTCAGGAAACTCAAGGAAATTCAGCATGTCCACATTGACTCTTACCAATTTTTACTGATGCACCATAGAAAGCATCCTAAATGGCTGAATCACAGCCTGGTATGGCAACTGTTCGGCCAAAGACCGTAAGAAACTACAGAGTCGTGAACACAGCCCAGTCCATCACACAAAACCTCCTCCCATTCATTGACTCTGTCTACACTTCCCGCTGTCTTGGGAAAGCGGCAGCATAATCAAAGATCCCTCCCACCTGGGTTATTCTTTCTTCGAGACCCTTCCATTGGGCAGAAGATGCAAAAGTCTGAGAATGCGCACTAACAGATTCAAAAACAGCTTCTTCCCCGCTGTTACCAGACTCCTGAATGACCCTCTTATGGACTGAACTGATCTCTCTATGCATCTTCTCTACTGTTGTTAGCACTATATTCCACATGCTTCACCCAATGTCTATGTCTTTGCATTTGCATTGCGTATTTATCGCATGTCCTATGTTTTTCCATGATCTACCTGGGCTGTACGGAGAATAATCGTTCTCACTGCACCTCAGTACACGTGACAAAAAATCTAAATGTGCTGAGGGATGCACTAAAGCTTGGGGCAGCCAAGGCAGAGGTGCAATGGGAGACGGTCGCTGTCTAAGACCCTTCAACCATAGTGAACTGAGGGAAGGGAATAGAACCCCCTCAGGTCGTATGACACATGTTGAATGCATACGGTGAATATTGCATGTACCGCAATTGTATGGAAGCACCTCAGAGTGCAATTGATCTATGCAGACAACTTAAATACCATTGCACCATTTGTAATTACCATTTTAAGATGTCTGTAATGTTTCTTTGACTGTATTGAACCTCAAGAGTGCAACAAGCTGTATGTCGAGAACCTGCATATTTTTTGTGTGGTGGCTACTTTGAAGTGTTTGCAACGTTCTTTCAGATATTTTACAAATAAAGTATATTTTTACGGGAAAAAAAGGTCACTCATTCAAGACAGACGAGGAGGAATCTGCTCTCTCAGAGGGTAGTGAATCTGGGGAATTCTTTACCGCAGAGAGCTGTAGAGGTTGGCTCGTTAAGTATGTTCATGGCCAGGGCAGCACGGTGGCGCGTTGGTTAGCATTGCTGCCTCAAGGCGCTGAGGTCTCAGATTCGATCCTGGCTCTGGGTCACTGTCCGTGTGGAGTTTGCACATTCTCCCCGTGCTTGCGTGGGTTTTGCCCCCACAACACAAAGATGTGCAGGATAGGTGGATTGGCCACGCTAAATTGCCCCTTAATTGGGAAAAAATGAATTGGGCACTCTAAATTTTTTAAAAAAGTATTTTCAAGGCCGAGGTCGACAGATTTTTAATCAGTAAGGGAATCGAGGGTTACGGGTTAAGGTAGGAAAGTGGAGTTGAGGATCATCATATCAGATCAGCCATGATCTCATTCGATGGGGGAGATGGTGGAGCAGACTCAATGGGCTGAATGGCCGACTTCTGCTCTTGCATCTTATGATAGATAGACGAGGCCAAAAAGAATGCAGACAAAACACTGGGATTAATTTGTTTAAAAATAGAATAAAAAGCAGGGAGGCAATGCTTAATTTGTACTAAACCCTGGTTAGGCCATTGAGTAATGTGCATAGTTTTGATCTCCATATTACAAAAAGGTTACTGAAGCACCGCAAATAGCTCAGAAAAGACTTATTAGAATTGCAGGGATGAAATCATCAAGAAAGACTAAGAGGAGACTTGAGAAAAACTTTTACAAATTATGATTCAGAAATGTGGACGCGGGCAACTGTTTTCATTTGTGGACGAGTCCAAAACAATAGTCACTAACAGATCAGGTAAAGAATTTAAAAGGAATTTCTTTACACCAAGTGATGAGAATTTTTTTTTCTACTTTCATCGTTCGTGGGATGTGGGCATCTCTGGCCGGGCCAGCATTTGTTGCCCATCCCCGAGGGCATTTAAGAGTCAACCACATTGCTGTGGGTCTGGAGTCACATGCAGGCTAGACCGGGTAAGGACGGCAGATATCCTTCCCTAAAGGGCATTGGTGAACCAAGTGGGTTTTTAACAACAAATTTAAAATGGTTTCATGGTTGCCATTAGACTTTTAATTCCAGATTTTTATTGAATTCAAATTCCAACATCTGCCCTGGTGGGATTCGAGCCAGTGTCCCCAGAGCATTACCCTGGGTCTCTGGATTACTAGTCCAGTGACAATACCGCTACGACACTGCCACATAGAGCAGTTCAAAGAGAGACGTGATGAATACATGAGGGAAGATGAAGGGTTATGGAGCAGAGTGGCATGAGGCTCATTGGAGTACAAACACCGGCAGACACCATCTAGGCCAAATGGCCTGTTGGGAGATTCTATGTAACGGTATGTAAGCCAACCCATGACCGAAATGAAATTAAGTTGGCACTGGATTACAGTAGTTTTTTTGCAATGGCTGCAACCATCTCTCAAATTTCTTAGGACTTCCAAACTCGATTCACATCGAAGCCTTCAAGTCAACAAGCAGAGGAAACTTTGATTCTCAGTCCTGGCTGGTATCGCTCTGCTTTAGAGAACGTTTCGTTGCTCTTTTCTAACCATCTCCCTTTGTCACATAAAACATCCGGGGAGAAATTAGTGATTGAGCATAGACCTGGCTCTGATGCCAGCCACCAAGTGGCATGCAACGGTGACGCTCAGTCCGATTTCCCCTTTCCCATCTGCACCACCTCACTGCATTGTGGCCAAGAAAGGGAAGTCAGCAGTTGTGAGCAAGATGCCCACATTCCACAGTGCGGCAGAAAATGCTGCGACGTCGGCCTGCCCTCCTCAACATTTACTCAGCAAACCAGTGCCTTTCTTTAAAGCAAAAAAAACCCAAAACGATTTGCTGCTACTGCTGCCCAAATCTTCAACAGTGTGGCAGAGAGAGAAAGATTTAGGACAACATCACTGTACAGTCTCACAGCCACTTGTCGTTATCTTTCAGAACACTCCAGTCCCTTTATTTCACAATCGAACTGTGAGAAGAACCGAATTGGAAAAGTGCAAAGGGTGGCATTTACGCCGTCCACAGCAATACCAAATAGCTATCTTTACATTGAGGGTCACATGTCAATGCCAGAAGTGTTTCAACACTCACCACTGTGCAGAAAATCCATTATTGCATTTAACAATTCGATATTGACCTACCTCTTTGGCCAAGCCTTTAGTCACGCGCCCCAATATCTCACAAGCCTCGGCTTCTCAAAATATTGTTTGATAACACTCCGGGAAAAAGCGCAATGAGACATCTTAATGTCAGCTCCCCTACTGCATCTTGCTCCCATATGTTTAGAAGAAATCGAAGTGGAGTGGTTAAGCAGTGCGCCAGCAAGATTCCTTCCAGGACTTTAGCGATGACTGAAATGAGACTAATTGGCACTTTGCAAGTCATTCAACTCATTAATACTCTCACTGTGATTGAAGTACTTGCTGATTTCCTTCCTTCCTCATTTCCCAACCTTGCTAAAATCCTTTCTTATCAAGTAAGCTCAAGTCAGGTACGTGCATCCAGAAATATTAATATCCTTAACTCTTGGGAGATGCGGACTGACTTGCTGCATATCGTCAGCATTTCCAGCTTCCACTTCCACAACTGATGGAGACCTGCTGAGACAGCGGAGGAAGCAAGTGGGAAAAGCTAAATGAGATTTAAGATTCAAGCCAACGATTGTCACAATTACCTTTCAGGGTCATAGAGAAATGTTAAGAGTTTCTACCATCAGGAACACAATTCAGCTTTCACAAAAGACTAAATTAGAAAAAGTTTTAGACGGAGCAAACTAGACACTGTTTTTGCTGGAAGTATAGAGGACAACCGATCAAAAAAATCTCCCCCTTTCCAATTTCTTCCTCACAGAACCAGGAATGCCTACCACTGATACATGGTTATGAGGAGATATTTGAGGGATTAGCAAGCAGAGATGGATAAGAGATGGTTTAATACAGGTTCAATTGTTTAATTGAGCAAGATTTTGATAGTCTACAATTTCCTCAAACGTTCAACAGGAGAGGAAATAATAGGTTTAGGAAAAATATAAGGCCCGGGTCAAACCAGGCTGGGGGTTAGCTCTATTTGGAGTTGCGGAAGAGCCGGGAGTGCAGGAGGCGAAAGAGGCCGACGTTGTGGCCTTTGCGTCCCTAGTAGCCTGGCGCAGGATCCTACTCATGTGGAAGGAGGCGAAACCCCCCGGACTGGAGGCCTGGGTAAATGATATGGCGGGGTTCATTAAACTGGAGCAGATAAAGTTTGCCCTGAGAGGATCGGCTCAAGGGTTCACCAGGCGGTGGCAGCCATTTCTCGACTACCTAGGGGAACGTTAGAGGGAAGACAGATGACCAGCAGCAGCAACCCAGGGGGAGGGGGGGGGGTTTAGTTTAGTTTAGGTCAAAGATAAAGGTGTTTTGTTACTTGTGTATTGTTAAAAATTTCTGTATTGTTATTGTTGCGTTTGCTTTGTAAGAGGGGGAAAATTGTTGTTTGGGAAAAAAATTTCAATAAAACATATTTTTTTTAAAAAAGGTTTAGGAAAAATATTTGTAGCATAAAATGCTTTGCATTAAGGAGTTTTTGAAAAGTAAAACCCTTTGCACCCATTGAAAAAATTGGATAATACTTAAAGTGAAGGAAGTGCAAAGGAAGAATGGAGGAGTCAGCACCTTCCAAACTTGCAACCTTGACCACTTGAACCACTGCTACTTCGCTGTCTCTGTGTCAAAATCTGAGGGCTCCCCTCCCTAACAGCACTGTGGGTATGCCTACGCCACATGGACTGCTGTGGTTTAAGAAGGCAGCTCCCCATCACCTTCTCAAGTGCAATTAGGGATGGGCGACAAATGTCCGTTCTCCAGTGATGCTCACAACCCATAATCCAGTTTTGTAAAAACAAAGATGATTTTGTGCGTTTCCGACAGAAAGCCAGCACAAACACAATGGGCCAAATGGCCTCCTTTTTGTGCCGTGCACTTCTACCGGTCCTTGAACAGGAAAAGCCGCTATTCTCTCAGGCTCATTCTCTCTTCATCTGCACGGAAGTGCTCAACTGGTGTCAACTAAACTGAATGCGAGAGGAGCGGCTGAGTGAATATTATCCAACATGTTAAGAGTACAAGAGTAGGGAAAGGCTCTCCCATCCCTGGTGCACAAGCAAGGGTTATGCAGGAAGAAACCCGCTGAAGAGAGACAAGGCCCGGGGCTACAGGGTAGGTCAGCCACTTACTGCTATCCAGCGGCTCCTGCTAATGAGGATAATGGATAGAGACAGCATAATCCATTCTTAACGTTACAAAGCCAATGCACAGAGTGGACCCGGCAAGCCCCTTAATCCATCTCAGTGCTTGCTCCAAAAAACAATTCAAATTGAATCCAATTCTTGGTCTCCACAAGAGGGACATACAAGATCACCAAGCTGACAAGAAACGGCGTCGCACCTCACCTTGGGCTGGATCTGACGCTTGACCTTAGCCAAAGGCCGAGATGATGAAAATGAGCTCACAGTTGAATGGCTAATTGGATTGGCCATGGAACTGAACCTCGCCTCCGTTACTGCCTTCAGAAAGAAGAGGGAAGGTGGCAGAAATTATGCAACTGGGACCAAATGTCTTAATGGAACAATTGATCCAATCCACGATGATAAAATGATTGGAGCTAAAAGGAGCATGAGACACTCTCCACTGAGTTCTCAGTACTACAGGTGTACAGCACAAAACTACCTAATAATTAGATATTAGTTGGCCTTAAGTCAAAATTCTCTTTCACAAAGGTAACGAGATTAACGGTTGTAGGAAAACATAATTTCATACAAAGGTTTCCCAGTGGTTCAGTGACCTGGTGCCCATCATCTGCTTTGATCTCCAAGCCAAGTTAGTTCATCCAGGATGATGGTATGATTAGCCTCCCGAGTGTCTGCATCAGGCGAGCGACAAATTAGTTAAGTTTTCATGCTGCTCATTGCTGTCTCGTCACCTCTGCTAAAAAAGGGCACGCAGATACTGATTTGCTTGTAATGGCACCCCTGCTTGAATCTCCTTGTTCACAGCTAACAAAAGATCATATGTCGAAGAACCATGGAATGCCTACAGTGCAGGGGGAGGCCATACGGCCCATCGAGCCTGTGCCAACCCTCTGAAAGAGCACCCCATTCAGGCCCAGTCATCTGCCCTACCCTGCAACCCCAGAAACCCCACCTAACCTGCGCATCTTTGGACATTAAGGGACAATTTTAGCATGGATGATCCACATAACCTGCACTTCTTTGGACAACACCAATACATTGTCAGAGACGAAGAACAGCATAAGCAACCTTGTTTCACTGCTTTCTTTGTGAGAGAAATAGGTTCAGACGGCCTCTTATCCTGCCTTGCAGATACACTGAAGGTGGAAGGTACAAAATCCAGTATTTTGCTACCTGACCCACTGCTTCCAGCTTTTCCACGGACATTCCACAAGACACACGGTTGAAGTCCTTTCTAAAATAGAAGCAACACAAAAGTGTTTCACCCAATGCTCCCCAAGTCTTATGATGCTACAGCCTCAAATGAGAATATAATCTCAAATGAGAACATATAAAATGGGAAGAGAGAGAGATGGTCCACAAGAAATGAATAATGCCACTGTGCTAATGCAGCACGGTAGCACAGTGGTTAGCACTTCACAGCACCAGGGTCCCAGGTTTGAATCACGCTTGGGTCACTGTCTGTCCGGAGTCTGCACGTTCTCCCCGTGTCTGCGTGGGGTTTCCTCTGGGTGCTCCGGTTTCCTCGCACAAGTCCCAAAAGACGTGCTTGTTAGGTGAATTGGACATTCTGAATTCTCACTCAGTGTACCCGAACAGGTGTCGGAATGTGGCGACGAGGGGATTTTCACAATAACTTCATTGCAGTGTTAATGTAAGCCTACTCGTGACAATAATAAAGATTATTATTATAATAATGGACCGAACGGCCTGTACATTCCATGAAGAAAATGATTTGACTACGCCCAAATATGTGAGCACTGCTAGTACCATGAAACCGTATCATAGACCCGATCTTGATGCGGTTTAATTTCCCTTTCTATGATCAGAATTGAGACAAGGGTGCAGGAAGCTTTACTCTGCCTTTGATCTATGCCACATCAGACCAGACCAGAGCATGCTTAATGTGGTCACAGGTTTGAAAGTGTTACGATACAAATACGAGGAGATCAAGAGTTAACCAACAAACACAAGACACAGTTTCAGGTTTGAAAAACTTTTGGTAGTGTTATGGGCCAGGGAATCCTGCACCTCAGCCTACACACAGGAGGTAACTGCATCACATTTTATGCAGCTAAGACAAGCCTAAAATTACTAAACCCAGCTCCAATGACCCAATGTGATCATAATACAATTGAATTCCATATTAAAGCATTATACTCACCCAAACAAGCACTTAAGCTTAAAGCCAATTGCAAAGGCATCAAGGGAGAGCTAGCTAGGATTGATTTGATGGAAAGACTAAAGGGTACAGTGGCAGCCATGTAGTGAGGGCAGCTCCTGCTTAAAGCTGTTGGGTTTGGTCCTTTTTACCAGAGCTCTGGGTAGATTTGGTGGAAAAGTGGAGCGGAAAATGTAGGGGAAGAAGTTTTCCCCTGAATGGGCATGTCTACTGGCTATCGGGCGTGGCTGAAGACAGCTAAAGACCTGGCGAAAGAGTTGGAGGAAACTCGTGGCTCAGCACCAATTAGGAAAACGGCGTAGGCGGAAGGGTCGTCGTCGACAGGAAAACTGCAGATGGAGCAATTGATGGGCTTCACTAAAGAGGGGATTCGGCAGCAAAGGAAGGAGATGCAGAGCGACTGGTCAAAGGTGATTGAGGGGGCAGGGGCACCTCTTCGCGGGAATGGGTGGGAATGGGAATGAAGCGCCTCGAGTCGCAAGAGGCGACAATCCAGGAGGTGGAGAAGGTGGTGTCCGACCAGTGACCGTATTGTGTCGTTGGAGGTGGAAATTCTGGGGGATTTGTGGAAGTCGTAACGGACAAAGGTGGAGGACCAGAATAGGTCCAGGCGACAAACTTGGGCGGATTGCGGGTCTGCCAGAGAAAGTGAAGGGAACAAGTGCTACGAGGTACGTCGCGAGGAAGTTGGCCAGGTTGGTGGATGCATAGATGGAACTTGACAAGGTTAGTGGAAGAGGTCATGGATAATCTTAAAAGGTGGGAAATGCTGCACTTGACATTGGCGGGGGGGCTGCAGGTGGTGATGATGAATGTGCTGCCAAGGTTTCTGTTTGCTTTCAGTCCCTCCTGATCTTTCTCCCCAAAAGCCTTTTTCCGGAAGGTGGAGGCACTGATCTCTGAATGGAGTCAACGATTAAGATATGGAATCAGCCGAGGAGGCACTTCCAGTTGGATCAAACGTCGGCGTGTTGACACCACTGTGTGGGAACTGTAGGTTTACATGGGATGGATGTACAGACAGTGGAGGGAGATGGGGCTGGAGCATGTCAGGGATATGTTCTTGGGGACAAATTCGCTGGGTTGAATGAACTGCGGGAGGGGTTCGAGTTGCCGAAGGGGAGTGAGTTCAGGTACTAGCAGGTGTGGGACTTTGCACGAAGGGACCGGCAAATCACGCTCACATGTTTTGGGGGTGCGAGCGGTTGGAGAGCTACTGGGAGGCGGTGTTCGGGACCCTATCGAGGATAGTGGGGGCCAAGGTGAAGCCGGACCCCCCCATGATGACTATCTCAGGGATTTCGTAGGTGTCGGAGCTGCTGGAAGGGAAGGGAGCCAATGTCATGTCCTTCGCCTCTCTGATTGCCCGGCAACGGATTATTTTGAACTGAGGTCAGATACATCACCGGGGGCTGCGACTTGGCTGGGAGACCTGCATGGGTTTCCCGGTTGGAGAAGATTAAATTTGCATTAAGGGGGTCAGAAGAGGGCTTCAAGGTACAGTGGAGGACGTTCGTGACTATATTCAAGGAGCTGTTCATCGGGGGGGGGGGGGGGATGTACAGACTGTCAACTTTGTTGGGATGTTGTTATCCTGTACGTTTGGAATAAAATATCTTTTAAAAATGTATAGCGGTAAATAAGCTATGGGAACATTTAAAGAAGCAATTCAGAATGTTCAAACATTTTTTTTTTTTAAAGTTTAGAGTACCCAATTATATATATTTTTCCAATTAAGGGGCAATTTAGTGTGGCCAATCCACCTAACCTGCACATCTTTGGGTTGTGGGGGTGAAACCCACGCAAACACAGGGAGAATGTGCAAACTCCACACGGGCAGTGACGCAGGGCTGGGATTCGAACCCGGGTCCGTAGCGCTGCAGTCCTAGTGCTAACCACTGCGCCGCATGCCGCCCCGGAATGTTCAAACATAACACTTTCCATTTTTAAAAAATCAACAAGGTCGATCCTTCTGTGATTTAACAGGGAAGTTATGGATAGCATTAGATTAGAAGAAAGGCTTTATGATGCTGCACAGAATAATGGTAAGCCTGAGGATTGGGAAACAGCAAAAGGTGGCCAGAAAGTTGATAAAAAAGGGAAAAGTAAAATAGGAGAATAAACTCGCCGGGTTTATGGATTGTCCGAGGGGAGATTGGGCCGAGTGGGCCTGTAATCACTGCAATTTAGCAGAATGGGGGGAGGGGGGGGCCAAGTCACTGAATATATTTAAGAAGGGGATACTGCAAGGGCGGCATGTGGCGCAGTGGATAGCAATGGGACTGCGGCGCTGAGGACACGGGTTCAAATCCCGGCCCTGGGTCACCGTCCGTGTGGAGTTTGCACATTCTCCCCGTGTCTGCGTGGGTTTCGCCTCCACAACCCAAAGATGTGCAGGCTAGGTGGACTGGACACGCTAAATTGCCCCTTAATTGGAAAAAAAAATTGGTACTCTAAATTTATATATAAAAGGGGATACTGCAAAGGTGCCAAGGGGTATGGGGAGAGCGCAGGAGTATGGCGTGGAGATAGAAGAACAGCATTTTCAGAGTTTGCACTGTCAGCAGGACACCCACAATTTTCACAAAGCGTGTGACAAGTGAGGCCCCCCAACAACTCTCCGCCCAAAGCCTAGGCTCAGTGTCCCGGTTCTGGGAGAGGTTAGCGAGCATGTTAAAGAGACTGTGCAGACGGGATCGGCAGAATATTATTGACTCAGTGCAGAAGGAGGCCCGTGTCGGCGTGGGTTTCCTCCGGTTTCCTCCCACAAGTCCCGAAAGACGTACTTGTGAGGTGAACTGGGGATTTGTGGGAGGAAACCGGAGCACCAGGAAGAGACCCACGTAGGCACAGGAAGAGTGTGCAAACACCCCACGGACAGTGACCCAGGGCCGGGATTCGAACCCGGGTCCTCAGCGGCGTAGTCCCAGTGCTAACCGCGGCACCACGTGCCGCCCCACCACCGTATTTTCTTAACAATACACAAAATATAAATTTACCTCAAAGAATGATTACTTAGTTTATAGTACAGGAGCCCATGGAACTGAATATTTCTTCTGTTACTACCTTCAGAAGAGGAGGAAGAAAGGAGAACAACAGGGCAACAAATACAACGGAGACTAAATGCCATCAACGACTCTACTTTCTCAGAAGACTAAGGAAATTTGGCATGTCAGCTACGACTCTCACCAACTTTTACAGTAGCATTCTTTCTGGTTGTATCGCAACTTGGTATGATTCCTGCTCTGCCCAAAACCGCAGAAAACTACAAAAGGTCGTGAATGTAGCCCAGTCCATCATGCAAACCAGCCTCCCATCCATTGACTCGGTCTATAATTCCCACTGCCTCGGAAAGGCAACCAGCATAATTAAGGACCCCACGCACCCCGGACATGCTCTCTTCCACCTTCTTCTGTCAGGAAAAAGATACAAAAGTTTGAGGTCACGTACTGACCGACTCAAGAACAGCTTCTTCCCTGCTGCCATCAGACTTTTGAATGGATCTACCTCGTATTAAGTTGATCTTTCCTCTACACCTTATCTACGACTGTAACATTATATTCTAAAGTCTCTTCGTCCTTCCCTATGTACGGTATGCGTTGTCTGCATAGCATGCAAGAAACAATACTTTTCACAGTATACGAATACATGTGACAATAATAATAAATCAAATCAAATCAAATGAATCCAGGGGAGGCACGGTAGCACAGTGGTTAACACTGTTGCTTCACAGTACCTGGGTACCAGGTTCAATTCCCAGCTTGGGTCACTGTAGGTGCGGCGTCTGCACGATCTCCCCGTGTCTGCGTGGGTTTCCTCCGGGTGCTCCGGTTTCCTCCCACAGTCCAAAGACGTGCTTGTTAGGTGAATTGGACATTCTGAATTCTCCCTCAGTGTACCTGAACAGGTGCCGGAATGTGGCGACTTGGGGATTTTCACAGTAACTTCATTGCAGTGTTAATGTAAGCCTACTTGTGACAATAAAGATTATTAAACACTGACAGAATGCCTACATGACATCCTCTACTGTGTCCCCAGCACTATGGGTGTAGATCACAAACTACCTATTCATTTGACATGAACTGGGGTTAAAATAACAATCGCTTTCACAATAGCAGAAAGATTAGCTGTTGCAAGTAAAGAGTAATTTCATACTAAAGGTTCCCAGTAGCTCAGTAATCTGGTTCCGACTGTATACATCTTCTGCTGATCCCCAGGTTGAGCTAGTTTATAGATCTCAGGAGTAAAACTGGCCTCAAAATCTTTCGCACCATGAACTGAAAAACCAGTGAGATTTTCAGCCTGCTGTCCAGTCACCTCTGCTGAAAGGGTGCGTGCAAAGTGTTTGGTCATTGCACTGTACCAGGCTTGACCACAATGCCACCCGAGGTTGGCACTCATTCTACAACGTTCCCTTTCTGACGAGTATGTGTAAACGTTAGGTAACAAGAGGATCAGGCTGGGCCGCGCTGCTCTCTTCGAATCATAATGTTGAGTGCAGAATGAGGCCATTCGGCCCATCGAGTCTGCACCGGCCCTTGGAAAGAGCACCCCACGTCTCCACCCTATCCCCGTTATCCAGTAACCCCACCTAACCATTTTTGGACACTAAGAGCAATTTATCATGGCCAATCTACCTAACCTGCACATCTTTGGACTGTGGGAGGAAACCGGAGCACCCGGAGGAAACCCACGCGCACGCGGGGAGAACGTGCAGACTCCGCACAGACAGTGACCCAAGCCGGGAATCAAACCTGGGACCCTGGAGCGGTGAAGCAACTGTGCTAACCACTGTGCTGCCCATAAAGCCCATCTTGCTGTCGCAAAGCACCCAAGTACACCCATACAGTATGCACATGGGTCATTGGCAGGTGTGTAAATACCACCCCCCCCCCCCGGCAAGGAGTCAAGTGCGGAGTGGCCGAAGATCGAGAGGAAAATGATTTCAACTGAAATTCAAACCAATTTTGCAATCCATTTTGCAACAGAGCCCCAAGCCCAACTGTGCAGTACAAATACCAGCAGAGTTGTATCAGGCAGGAAGCAAGGCTTTACCACAGGAAAGCTGGAAACTGTCCGTTTCCTGAGGCCTGCTTGCATTAAAACTAAATAACCCATTCGCAGCAGCCACATTCCTTGCAGCACCCCTACCACAGCAGAGTAATCACCCAACACACCTCCCCACCCCCCCCCACCCCCACCCCATCCCCCAACCCCCACCCATGCACATCAAGGGGCTTACAACACAGGCACATTAATCTGCTCCTAAATTGCATAATTTTATTTTTTGTAACTTGGCTTACATCAGCCATCTCTTTCCCAATCATCAAGCTGAAAACTTGCGGTTAGGAGTTTGTTAAAGTAAACCATTGACAATCGGCGCACCGAGCAACCCAAGCTCAGGGCTGAGGCAGCTTCCACCTGGCTGTTAAAATCGCAGTCAGAAGTGGTTCTTAAGACACTGGCAAGGAAAGAGCAAAATAACTATAAGCCCTATTGAAATGTGAATCATGTCTGAATAGGAGACTGAAGTATGTCACTTGGAGCAATGCGTGCGATTCCAGCTACCACGTCCCCCCCCCCAAAAAAAGCACAAGCGTCCGAGGATGTGTAAGTCAGTCATGGCAAGCACTCTGGGAATAGAGCTCGACACTAGAAAGGAGGCAATTAATGAGGCTGCATGAGAACTTCGGAGCCATGGAAGGACTCACATCAGAGTCAGAGCCTGTGGGTTTAAGTCCCATTGCAGGATGTATAACACAGACCAACACCAGTGCAGTACTAATGGAAGAG
Source organism: Scyliorhinus torazame (assembly GCF_047496885.1). Lineage (NCBI taxonomy): Eukaryota > Metazoa > Chordata > Chondrichthyes > Carcharhiniformes > Scyliorhinidae > Scyliorhinus > Scyliorhinus torazame. The sequence goes on along the minus strand of NC_092735.1, from coordinate 26,871,246 downwards.
AACCAGCACTGCCATTCCAATTGGTATCGGTCCTTTTCTGTACACAAATCGGCCACCATACTGCCAACAGAACAGTGACTATACATGTAGGTTCATTGGCTCTAAAGTGCTTTGGTTCACCCTGAAGCGAAAGGTGCACAATTTGTACCCCAACACAGGTTCGCTCCACTCCCACTGGCCTTGGGAGATCAGCCCCTTCATTTTCTGCTCTTCAACTAACTTGCTGTCCTGCAGCCACACTTCCTTTGCTACAGGTGCATTGATTTTAAGGAGCCTCCTGTGCGCCACTTCATCAAACATTTATTTGAAAATTCCTACAACTTCCAGTTCAAGGAGCCAGCGAGCTCCTTAAATAGCAATCAACAGCCATGGTGCAGTTGTTAGACTCGCACCGCGGAGTCAGAAGGTTGTGGGCCCCACGTCCCACTCAAATCAGTTAAATGCCGTACAGAGGGAGTGCTGCAATGTCAGAGGTGCCGGCTTTCGGGTGAGACCCCTTGGTTCCTATTCGAAATAAGCAGGGTAGTATTTCCCCACTGCCCCAGCCAACATTTCTCACTTAACAGCTAAATAATTGATCATTTTCAAGCATTGGTTTTTTTTTTTTGAGGCTGACGGTACAAAGTTGGGGGAAAGCAAGTTGCGAGGAGGGCAGTCTGCAAAGGAATAAAGCTAGGTTAAATGAGTGGGCAAACATTTAGCAGATGAAGCATAATGTGAGAACATGTGAGGAAACCCATTTTGGTAGGAAGAGTAGAAAAAAACCCAGATGATTTAAATGGGAGCAAGCTGCTAGTATGTCGCGTTTCAGAGGAGTCTAGGTATCCTCGTATGTGAATCACAAAACGTTAGCGTGCAGCAAGTTATTCGGAAGGCAAATGGTGAAGGCAAATTAAATGTTTGTCTTTATTGCAAGGGGGATGGAGTATAAAAGTAGGCCATTGGTGACACCACACTTAGAGTACTACATACAGTTCTGATTACCTTATAAGACCATAAGACATAGGAGCAGAATTAGGCCACTCGGCCCATCGAGTCTGCTCCGCCATTCAATCATGGCTGATATCTTTCTCATCCCCAATCTCCTGCCTTCTCCCCATAACCCCTGATCCCCTTATTAATCAAGAACCAATCCGTCTCTGTCTTAAAGACACTCAGTGATGTGCCTCCACAGCCTTCTGCGGCAAAGAGTTCCACAGAGTCACTAAAGCTTGCAGTTCAGACAAGATTCATCAGACTGATTCTTGGGATGAAGGGGTGGAATATGAGGAATGGTTAAGCGGATTGGGCCAATGCACAGTAGCACAGTGGTTAGCACTGTTGCTTCACAGCACCAGGGTCCCAGGTTTGATTCCCGGTTTGGGTCACTGTCTGTACGGAGTCTGCACTTTCTCCCCGTGTCTGCGTGGGTTTCCTCCGGGTGCTCCGGTTTCCTCCCACAAGTTCTGAAAGACATGCTGTTAGCTGATTTGCTCATTCTGAATTCTCCCTCAGTGTACCCGAATAGGCGCCGGAGTGTGGAGACTAGGAGCGTTTCACAGTAACTTCATTGCAGTGTTGATGTAAGCCTGCTTGTGACAGTAAAGATTATTTAGAAGAATGAGAAGTGACCTTATTGAAATATATACGGTTCTAAGTGTGCTTGATTCTGAGGTTAGAAGCTAGGATAATGGATGGAAATCCGCCCTGGCCCCACCAGCAGCATCAACGGCAGGCAGGGGGTTCATCAAGAGCCCAAAAATCAGTTCCACGCCGGCTTGAATGTTCCGTTGGTGCTCGCCTCGGCGAATCGGGAAACCCGCTAGAGTCTGATGTGAAACTGATTGTCATCTCTCTAATGGGATGCAGATTATGGCCCAACAGGAATCCCACCCCTGATTCTCCGCAACAAAAACACATCAGTCCCAAACACGTCTGGGAAAATTTGACGCGCATAACCTTTATTATTGTCCGCACAGACAGTGACCCAAGCAGGGAATCGAACCCGGGTCCCTGGAGCTGTGAAGCAACAGTGCTAACCACTGTGCTACCGTGCCACCCCAAGTCGGGAATCACCTGAACAATGCATAGGGCTGCCTCCAGAGTTCAGGAAGGCGGCCGTCAGCAACCCTGGACACCGGAACACCGGGTGGGGGGGGGGATCAGCTACAACTGGTTCTTCCAGATTCAGTGTCACTGAGACGGTCTATCTTTCAACCTCCGCTTCCTGGAGATTCATTTTCTTTTGCAGGAGGTCCATCTCCTTTCTTCAATGGTGGCTCGGTGATGTTGCGCGCCTTTTCTTTTTTTTTTATTAAATATTTTATTGAAAATTTTTGGTCAACCAACACAGTACATTGTGCATCCTTTACACAATATTATAACAACACAAATAACAATGACCTATTTTATAAACAAAAAATGAATAAATAATAAATAACAAAAATGAAAACTAGCCCTAATTGGCAACTGCCTTGTCACAAGTAACACTCTCCAAAAATATAATTTAACTGTCCAATATATAATTATCTGTAGCAACGACCTATACATACTATACAGTATATATTAACAACCCTGTGAGTCCTTCTGGTTCCTCCTCCCCCCCCCCCCCCCCCCCCCGATCCTGGGCTGCTGCTGCTGCCTTCTTTTTCCCATTCCGTCTATCTTTCTGCGAGGTATTCGACGAACGGTTGCCACCGCCTGGTGAACCCTTGAGCCGACCCACTTAGGACGAACTTAATCCGCTCTAGCTTTATAAACCCCGCCATGTCATTTATCCAGGTCTCCACCCCCGGGGGCTTGGCTTCTTTCCACATTAGCAATATCCTGCGCCGGGCTACTAGGGACGCAAAGGCCAAAACATCGGCCTCTCTCGCCTCCTGCACTCCCGGCTCTTGTGCAACCCCAAATATAGCCAACCCCCAGCTTGGTTCGACCCGGACTCCTACTACTTTTGAAAGCACCTTTGTCACCCCCATCCAAAACCCCTGTAGTGCCGGGCATGACCAAAACATATGGGTATGATTCGCTGGGCTTCTCGAGCACCTCGCACACCTATCCTTCACCCCAAAAAATTTACTGAGCCGTGCTCCAGTCATATGTGCCCTGTGTAATACCTTAAACTGAATCAGGCTTAGCCTGGCACATGAGGACGACGAGTTTACCCTGCTTAGGGCATCTGCCCACAGCCCCTCCTCGATCTCCTCCCCCAGCTCTTCTTCCCATTTCCCTTTTAGTTCATCCACCATAGTCTCCCCTTTGTCCCTCATTTCCCTATATATATCTGACACCTTACCATCCCCCACCCATGTCTTTGAGATCACTCTGTCCTGCACCTCTTGTGTCGGGAGCTGCGGGAATTCCCTCACCTGTTGCCTCGCAAAAGCCCTCAGTTGCATATACCTGAATACATTCCCTTGGGGCAACCCATATTTCTCGGTCAGCGCTCCCAGACTCGCGAACTTCCCATCCACAAACAGATCTTTCAGTTGCGTTATTCCTGCTCTTTGCCACATTCCATATCCCCCATCCATTCCCCCCGGGGCAAACCTATGGTTGTTTCTTATCGGGGACCCCCCCCAAGGCTCCAGTCTTTCCCCTATGCCGTCTCCACTGTCCCCAAATCTTCAGTGTAGCCACCACCACCGGGCTTGTGGTGTAGTTCCTCGGTGAGAACGGCAATGGGGCTGTCACCATAGCCTGTAGGCTAGTCCCCCGACAGGACGCCCTCTCTAATCTCTTCCACGCCGCTCCCTCCTCCTCTCCCATCCACTTACTCACCATTGAAATATTAGCGTCCCAATAATACTCACTTAGGCTCGGTAGTGCCAGCCCCCCCCTATCCCTGCTACGCTGTAAGAATCCCTTCCTCACTCTCGGGGTCTTCCCGGCCCACACAAAACCCATGATGCTCTTTTCAATCCTTTTAAAAAAAGCCTTCGTGATCACCACCGGGAGGCACTGAAACACAAAGAGGAATCTCGGGAGGACCACCATCTTAACCGCCTGCACCCTCCCTGCCATTGACAGGGATACCATATCCCATCTCTTGAAATCCTCCTCCATCTGTTCCACCAACCGCGTTAAATTTAACCTATGCAATGTGCCCCAATTCTTAGCTATCTGGATCCCCAGGTAACGAAAGTCCCTTGTTACCTTCCTCAACGGTCGGTCCTCTATTTCTCTACTCTGCTCCCCTGGATGCACCACAAACAACTCACTTTTCCCCATGTTCAATTTATACCCTGAAAAATCCCCAAACTCCCCAAGTATCCGCATTATTTCTGGCATCCCCTCCGCCGGGTCAGCCACGTATAGTAGCAAATCGTCCGCATACAAAGATACCCGGTGCTCTTCTCCTCCCCTAAGTACTCCCCTCCACTTCTTGGAACCCCTCAACGCTATCGCCAGGGGCTCAATCGCCAGAGCAAACAATAATGGGGACAGAGGGCATCCCTGCCTTGTCCCTCTATGGAGCCGAAAATATGCAGATCCCCGTCCATTCGTGACCACGCTCGCCACTGGGGCCCTATACAACAGCTGCACCCATCTAACATACCCCTCTCCAAAACCAAATCTCCTCAACACCTCCCACAAATAATCCCACTCCACTCTATCAAATGCTTTCTCGGCATCCATCGCCACTACTATCTCCGTTTCTCCCTCTGGTGGGGCCATCATCATTACCCCTAACAACCTCCGTATATTCGTGTTCAGCTGTCTCCCCTTCACAAACCCAGTTTGGTCCTCGTGGACCACCCCCGGGACACATTCCTCTATTCTCATTGCCATTACCTTGGCCAGGACCTTGGCATCTACATTTAGGAGGGAAATAGGTCTATAGGACCCGCATTGTAGCGGGTCCTTTTCCTTCTTTAAGAGAAGCGATATCGTTGCTTCAGACATAGTCGGGGGCAGTTGTCCCCTTTCCTTTGCCTCATTAAAGGTCCTAGTCAGTACCGGGGCGAGCAAGTCCACATATTTTCTATAGAATTCGACTGGGAATCCATCCGGTCCCGGGGCCTTTCCCGCCTGCATGCTCCTAATTCCTTTCACCACTTCTTCTACCTCGATCTGTGCTCCCAGTCCCACCCTTTCCTGCTCTTCCACCTTGGGAAATTCCAGCCGATCCAAGAAGCCCATCATTCTCTCCCTCCCATCCGGGGGTTGAGCTTCATATAATTTTTTATAAAATGTCTTGAATACTCCATTCACTCTCTCCGCTCCATCTCTCCTTCCTCATCCCTCACTCCCCCTATTTCCCTCGCTGCTCCCCTTTTCCTCAATTGGTGTGCCAGCAACCTGCTCGCCTTCTCCCCATATTCGTACTGTACACCCTGTGCCTTCCTCCATTGTGCCTCTGCAGTGCCTGTAGTCAGCAAGTCAAATTCTACATGTAGCCTTTGCCTTTCCCTGTACAGTCCCTCCTCCGGTGCTTCCGCATATTGTCTGTCCACCCTCAAAAGTTCTTGCAGCAACCGCTCCCGTTCCTTACTCTCCTGCTTCCCTTTATGTGCCCTTATTGATATCAGCTCCCCTCTAACCACCGCCTTCAACGCCTCCCAGACCACTCCCACCTGGACCTCCCCATTATCATTGAGTTCCAAGTACTTTACAATGCACCCCCTCACCCTTAGACACACCCCCTCATCTGCCATTAGTCCCATGTCCATTCTCCAGGGTGGGCGCCCTCCTGTTTCCTCCCCTATCTCCAAGTCCACCCAGTGTGGAGCGTGATCCGAAATGGCTATAGCCGTATACTCCGTTCCCCTCACCTTCGGGATCAATGCCCTACCCAGCACAAAAAAGTCTATTCGCGAGTAGACTTTATGGACATAGGAGAAAAACGAGAACTCCTTACTCCTAGGTCTGCTAAATCTCCACGGGTCTACACCTCCCATCTGCTCCATAAAATCTTTAAGTACCTTGGCTGCTGCCAGCCTCCTTCCAGTCCTGGACTTCGACCTATCCAGCCCTGGTTCCAACACCGTATTAAAATCTCCCCCCATTATCAGCTTTCCCATCTCTAGGTCCGGAATGCGTCCTAGCATCCGCCTCATAAAATTGGCATCATCCCAGTTCGGGGCATATACGTTTACCAAAACCACCGTCTCCCCCTGTAGTTTGCCACTCACCATCACGTATCTGCCCCCGTTATCCGCCACTATAGTCTTTGCCTCGAACATTACCCGCTTCCCCACTAATATAGCCACCCCCCTGTTTTTCGCATCTAGCCCCGAATGGAACACCTGCCCCGCCCATCCTTTGCGTAGCCTAACCTGGTCTATCAGTTTCAGGTGCGTTTCCTGTAACATAACCACATCTGCCTTAAGTTTCTTAAGGTGTGCGAGTACCCGTGCCCTCTTTATCGGCCCGTTCAGCCCTCTCACGTTCCACGTGATCAGCCGAGTTGGGGGGCTTCCTACCCCCCCCCCCCTTGTCGATTAGCCATCCCCTTTTTCCAGCTCCTCATCCGGTTCCCACGCAGCTGTATCTCCCCCAGGCGGTGCCCCCCCGCCCATCCTCTCCCATACCAGCTCCCCCCTCTCCCCAGCAGCAGCAACCCAGTAATTCCCCCCCCCGCTAGATCCCCCGCTAGCGTAATTACTCCCCCCATGTTGCTCCCAGAAGTCAGCAAACTCTGGCTGACCTCGGCTTCCCCCCGTGACCTCGGCTCGCACCGTGCGACGCCCCCTCCTTCCTGCTTCTCTATTCCCGCCATGATTATCATAGCGCGGGAACCAAGGCCGCACTTCTCCCTTGGCCCCGCCCCCAATGGCCAACGCCCCATCTCCTCCACCTCCCCTCCTCCCCCCATCACCACCTGTGGGAGAGAGAAAAGTTACCACATCGCAGGATTAGTACATAAAACCCCTCTTTGCCCCCCACATTCGCCCCACCACTTTGTTCGAACGTTCTTTTTAATAACCCGCTCATTCCAGTTTTTCTTCCACAATAAAAGTCCACGCTTCATCCGCCGTCTCAAAGTAGTGGTGCCTCCCTCGATATGTGACCCACAGTCTTGCCGGTTGCAGCATTCCAAATTTTATCTTCTTTTTATGAAGCACCGCCTTGGCCCGATTAAAGCTCGCCCTCCTTCTCGCCACCTCAGCACTCCAGTCTTGATAAACGCGGATCACCGCGTTCGCCCATTTACTGCTCCGAGTTTTCTTCGCCCATCTAAGGACCATTTCTCTATCCTTAAAACGGAGGAATCTCACCACTATGGCTCTGGGAATTTCTCCTGCTCTCGGTCCTCGCGCCATCACTCGGTATGCTCCCTCCACCTCCAACGGACCCGCCGGGGCCTCCGCTCCCATTAACGAGTGCAGCATCGTGCTCACATATGCCCCGACGTCCGCTCCCTCCACACCTTCAGGAAGACCAAGAATCCTCAGGTTGTTCCTCCTTGCGTTGTTTTCCAGTGCCTCCAACCTTTCCACACATCGTTTCTGATGTGCCTCCTGCGTCTCCGTCTTCACCACCAGGCCCTGTATATCGTCCTCATTCTCGGCTGCCTTTGCCTTCACGACCCGAAGTTCCCGCTCCTGGGTCTTTTGTTCCTCCTTTAGCCCTTCGATCGCCTGTAGTATCGGGGCCAACAGCTCTTTCTTCATTTCCTTTTTGATCTCTTCCACACAGCATTTCAAGAACTCTTGTTGTTCAGGGCCCCATGTTAAACTGCCACCTTCCGACGCCATCTTGGTTTTTGCTTGCCTTCCTTGCCGCTGTTCTAAAGGATCCACTGCAATCTGGCCACTCTCTCCTCCTTTTTCCATCCGTATCCAGGGGGGATTCCCTTCTGGTTTACCGCACAGTGTTTTTAGCCGTCAAAATTGCCGTTGGGGCTCCTATCAAGAGCCCAAAAGTCCGTTTCACAGGGAGCTGCCGAAACGTGCGACTCAGCTGGTCATCGCCGCACCCGGAAGTGTTGCGCGCCTTTTCAACACGGCACCCAGATATGATGGCGAGACCTGTGCCATCATGAACGTCCCAACACAATACCCCCCAGGTACATAATTAATGAGGTCGGGGCTGGATGATGTGGTTTCCTACCAACCGGCACAACGGGAAACACTCTACTTTCCCACCCCCTGCCCCGGGACTTAAACCAGAGAATTGTGTCCGATATTTCCTCTTATTTACAACTTGGGGGAATAGTTTCAGAATAAGGGGTCTCTCGTTTAAGATGTATGAGGAGGAATTTCCTCTCCAAGGATCATTAACCTTTGGAATTCTCTCTGCCAAACAGCAGTGGAGGTTGAGTCAATAGATATATTCAAGGTTGACTTAGACAGGGTTTTTGATTTACAAGGGACTCGCATGTTAAAGTGGGCAAGCAGGAAAGTGGGGTTGAAACCACAATCAGATCAGCTATGACCTTATTGGACAGCAGAACAGACCTGATGGGTTTTAAGCTATTCCTACTCCTATTTCTTATGTAGAGCAGTACAGGCTAGATGACCTTTGTTACGGTCAGGGAAGAGATGATAGGGATGGTTCCCCTTTTTCCCCGTCTCAAGTGACCAAAGCAGAGTTTTAAACAAAACGTGTTTAAAAGAGCAGCATTTTAGCATAGTGGTTAGCACAATTGCTTCACAGCTCCAGGGTACCAGGTTCGATTCCGGCTTGGGTCACTGTCTGTGCGGAGTCTGCACTTCCTCCCCGTGTGTGCGTGGGTTTCCTCCGGGTGCTCAGGTTTCCTCCCACAGTCCAAAGATGTGCAGGTTAGGTGAATTGGCCATGATAAAATTGCCCTTAGTGTCCAAATTGCCCTTAGTGTTGGGTGGGGTTACTGGGTTATGGGGATAGGGTGGAGGTGTGGTCTTGGGTAGGGTGCTCTTTCCAAGAGCCGGTGCAGACTCGATGGGCCGAATGGCCTCCTTCGGCACTGTAAATTCTATGTAATCTATGTAAAATCTGCAAGTGCAATAACTTTCAGGAACAGGCAAATTATAAGATTTTCACAAGTTTTAAAAGATAACAGTCTAACACCGGAATATATTAAACTCACTCTCACATGTTCGAGAAATGACTGTGATTATAAAAGCAGCATGCGTTTGGGTCTTATGGTTTTTCAAGAGTTCTCAGTTACACTTAAATCTGGCTGTTACCAGACTCCTAAATGACCCTCTTATGGACTAACCTAATTAACACTGCTCCCCTGTATGCTTCACCCGATGCCGTTGTTCTGTAGTTACATTTTGTACCTTGTGTTGCCCTATTATGGATTTTCTTTTCATGTACTTAATGATCTGTTGAGCTGCTCGCAGAAAAATACTCGGTACACGTGACAATATGCCAATCTAATCCAATCCAACTTGCTTTTCCTGGGGATAAAGACTTGAAGTGATACAAGCCTGTCATCCTTTTTTTTAAAAATCTACTGAAGAAAAAGCTCTGGTAGTCTCGGAGGAACAGATTTGCCGTTGTTTTAATTTCAGTGACAGATTTCCTTTGTTTTACTCAAGTCGAGGTGCAGTGTTGAAGCCCTGGTGCAACTCCTCAGGCAGAGATTTTAACGCCAATCCGAGTCTCGGCCTACGGGTGTTTCTTAGGCAGGGTCTTTTCCCTTCGCCGGTCTAGATTTTTCTGATCTGTCCGCTCAGAATATGCCACATTAAATCTAATCAGAAACTAGTTTCTCTGCGTGGATCTCAGCCCCGCAACCTAAAAAAGATGTGCAGGGTAGGTGGATTAACCACGCTAAATTGCCCCTTAATTGGGGAAACAAATTGGGTACTCCCAATTTATAAAAAAATACTTTGTTTCTGTCATGTGGCCAGAGCATCTTTCTCCATCATCCCCATAAATAGTTTCTGGTGATTAGGCCATTGACAGATAATGGAGGCCAAGTGTCATTCATCTTGATAAAATAGAGCTTTTCACACATTTTCTGGTTTCCGAATTTAGAGCCAAAGAGTCTGCGACATTATTGTGAAACCCAGTCTTTTTAATTAGTTGGAGGAATGCTGCCATTAACCACAGCCAGGGTCGTTTGCACTTTAATGACTTCTCAAAAGATATGGCCATTTGCATTTTAATGACTTAGTCACGACTTGCCCAGACGTGAAGATGAACGGAGATCCTGCCGTTCCATATCACTGGAAGGTAAGAAAAGGTCGCCTGGCCCCTCAACTCCATTTTGCTCGATAGCAAAGTGTCCATTTCGGGTTGAAACTTCACAAGTGCCATTTTTAGTTCATACCTGTGTATTGCAAGAGCGTGGCACCTCCTTTAGTGCTGTACGGTTTTACAATATTAACTGGTGCATCGATTACATTCAGGACTGCACCCTAGAAAAGGGTCAGGGTGCTTGGCAAGTTGTCAGCATTGCGAAGGTGATATCAACTGAAAGCGACGACTCTCCCACACTGCTGTAGCGGGATGGCAGAAAGGGAAAGAGGATCTAAGTGTCAGAGGGAGCACTCACACTTAGAATAATAGAATTTACAGTGCAGAAGGAGGTCTTTCGGCCCATCTAGTCTGCACCAGCTCTTGGAAACAGCACCCAAGCCCACGCCTCCACCCTATTCCCCGTAACCCCACCTAACCTTTTTGGAAACTAAGGGGCAAGTTATCTTGGCCAATCCACCTAACCTGCACATTTTTGGACTGTGGGAGGAAACTGGAGCACCCGGGGGAAAGCCACGCAGACACGGGGAGGACGTGCAGACGCCACACAGACAGTCACCCAAGCCGGGAATCGAACCTGGAACCCTGGAGATGTGAAGAAACTGTGCTAACCACTGTGCTACCGTGCTGCCCCGACCACGTCAACTTGATGAGGCATTTGCAGATGCGAAAATACAAACAGAGGGAACTGGGAAAACAACATTAAGTCCACAGGTCTTCCACACAGCAGCAGACTCATTGATTGGATTGGGTTGGATTTGTTTATTGTCACGTGTACCGAGGTACAGTGAAAACTATTTTTCTGCGAGCAGCTCAACAGATCATTAAATTCATGAAAAGGAAATAAAAGAAAATACATAATAGGGCAACACAACATATACAATGTAACTACATAAGCACTGGCACGGATGAAGCATACAGGGTGTAGTGTTAATGAGGTCAGTCCATAAGAGGGTCATTTAGGAGTCTGGTGACAGTGGGGAAGCTGTTTTTGAGTCTGTTCGTGCGTGTTCTCAGACTTCTGTATCTCCTGCCCGATGGAAGAAGCTGGAAGAGTGAGTAAGCCGGGTGGGAGGGATCTTTGATTATGCTGCCCGCTTTCCCCAGGCAGCGGGAGGTGTAGATGGAGTCAATGGATGGGAGGCATGTTTGTGTGATGGACTGGGCGGTGTTCACGACTCTCGGAAGTTTCTTGCGGTCCTGGGCGGAGCAGTTGCCATACCAGGCTGTGATGCAGCCCAATAGGATGCTTACTATGGTGCATCTGTAAAAGTTAGTAAGGGTTAATGTGGACATGCCGAATTTCCTTAGTTTCGTGAGGAAGTATTGGTGCTGTTGTACTTTCTTGGTGGTAGCGTCGACGTTGGTGGACCAGGACAGATTTTTGGAGATGTGAACCCCTAGGAATTTGAAACTGCTAACCATCTCCACCTTGGCCCCGTTGATGCTGACAGGGGTGTGTACAGTACTTTGCTTCCTGAAGTCAATGACCAGCTCTTTAGTTTTGCTGGCATTGAGGGAGAGATTGTTGTCGCTACACCATTCCTCGAGGTTCTCTATCTCCCGCCTGTATTCTGACTCGTCGTTATTCGAGATCTGGCCCACTGTGGTCGTATCGTCAGCAAACTTGTAGATGGAATTGGAACCAAATTTTGCCACGCAGTGTAGCCACCTAAAATGGCTGATTCCTTATTAATTTGGCCAAAACCCGATTTAAAATGGCTGACTGAAAAGGCTGATGGGAAAAGCAGCCAACAGGACACAAACGGACAGCTGCAGACAGAATAGCGTATTCGGCTCTGGGGAAATCGGCCCAGATCGATACTCAAGACTATTAGCAGCACATCAACCCAGACATCTGCAGTTTAATCGGCTATCCCCGGGAACAATTGCACCATATTAGCAATTGAATGCCGGGCCAGACCTGTCGGCGCCTGCAGTGGCCGAAACAAAGACAGGTGAACGACCACCTCCCGATCGAGGAATCGCCCCATTATTGGAGCATATCGAACCCAGTGATTGGGAACAAGTCCAATCACTTGGGACTCAGGGTTAAGGGCCGCCCCGAGAGGCGGGAAGCCCCTGGGCCCTATAAAGTGAGGGGCCAAGTTCAGATCTCTCTCTCCCTTCTTCACCTGCTCGCAGCCTTCGCAAGAACCTTCAGCAAAGAACAGTAAATTTGACTCCAGCGATCGCTACCCGATAAAGACTCCTAGCCATCGACCCGTATCAGCCTTTTGAATCCCGCGGGCCAGATCCGATTCGATAAGCCATTCGTTTCCCTGACCTGGTGGGCCCTTCCTAAAGTTAAGTATTGGCCAGTAGTGATAGGTTTTGATATAGATGGTAGGATTATTGTGTAAGCATTAGTTGTTGCATATAATAAATGACCGTTGATTTCAATCTTACTAAGCGGTGTGCTGACCTATTAATCATAATCAGAAAGATACCTGGCGACTCGTGAGCAAAGGTGACATAATCAGTGCTAATAAACTAAGGCTAAAAAGAGCAACAGCAGTCGTGTGTGTACAGGGAGTAGAGTAGGGGGCTAAGTACGCAGCCTTGCGGGGCCCCGGTGTTGAGGACTATGGTGGAGGAGGAGATCCCCTTCAGCGCAGTAAAATTCTGGTAATTCTATCTGCTGTGATATGTGCTTGAGAATCCAATAAACAAAAACAAAAGACTACAGTCAAGGATGAAGCTTTTAACAAAAAGGTTCTCTCCATTTTGTTGTGATTTTCCACTCTCCATTTAATTTAGGAACAAACAAAAAAAGTTTTTAAATACTTCCTCCTCACAACAGGAAGCTTGTTTTTCCGCAAACCTTCCTTTTACTTCTACTCGAAGCCATGAAAGGCTGAAGCACCCACCAAACAGGGAATTCTTCATGCTACCCATAAATGTGAAAATTACAGCTTTCACTCGATATAAATCCAGTTCCCTGACAAATCAGCTGACTGAGGCAGTCAACAGCTGAGCCATAAAGAGCAGGGAAGTCCCAGGGCTTAGTCGGCTGTCTGTCAGAGCCAATCTGAGGCAAGGTGGCAAATATAAAGATGCAGCTGACTTCATAAGGTTACGAGTGGGTGGCACGGTGGCACAGTGGTTAGCACTGCTGCCGACGGCACTGAGGACAAGGGTTCGATCCCGGCCCCGGGTCACTGTCTGTGTGAAGTTTGCACAGTCTCCCGGTGTCTGCGTGGTTTTCACCCCCATAACCCAAAAATGTGCAGGTCAGGTGCATTGACCACGCTAAATTGCCTCTTAATTGGAAAACAAAGTAATAATTTGGTACTCTTTAAAAAAAAAAAGATTGGGAGAGCCACTGTTCAATCTCTGGTATAATAATAATCTTTACTGTCACAGGTAAGCTTGCAGTAACACGGCAATAAAGTTACCGTGAAAAGCTCCTAGTCGCCACATTGCGGCACCTGTTCGGGTACACGGAGGGAGAATTTAGAACTTCCAAATTACTTAACAGCACGTCTTTGGGGACTTATGGGAGAAAACCGGAGCACCCGGAGGAAATCCACACAGGCACGGTGACTCCACACAGACAGTGAACCAAGCCGGGAATCGAACCTGGGACCCTGGCGCTGTGAAGCAACAGTGCTAACCACTTTGCTGCCGTGCCACCCGTATCTATATTGTGATCCCTTTTTGGAAGGGACTGCGCAGCTGTTGGACATGGAAAGACTCAGGCCCAACTCTGATTGTCACATGCAGTCCAACAGCCTGCGATCCTCACGGTCTAAACTCAAACGTGAGCAATGGCTGCTTGCGCAAGGAACCAGGGTACATCTGGCATGGTGAATTTCAGCGAATTCAAGAGAGCAAGGGTCATGAGGCGATTTTAAAAAAAATGTTAACAACCCAAAAAAAAAAAAGGATGTAGCGAAACAAAATTAACGCCAGTAATTTTGAAAATCTTCCTAGAAAAAAGGGTCAAAAATGAGAAACGAAAATAATTTGTGCAAGCATGTAAGATTGCAAAATAAGTCTGGTCTTGGAGAACAACCTGACTGTGCAGAAGGGAGCTTAAAAAAAGCTGAGACACACAACAGCCTGGTAATACATTAGCAAACCATTGATTTGAAATCTGATGCGTCTCAATTGGGAATAATTGAGTAGAGAAAATGTAGAACAGACTTTAACAAGAGCTCAAATCACTTAACGCCTTCTCGCTCCACAGATGCTGAAAGACCCACTAAGCATTTCTGACGTTTTCTGTTTTTTTTTTAAATTTCAGAATTTCAGCTTCTGCATTACTTTGCTTTCACCTAAATACCTGGTTGGTTCTGAGAGTAGAGGAGCAGATGACATGATACACTCGCTCCTGCAATGGGCGGAGCGGAAGGATGATCTCTGCGAAAAGGAGGAAGCCATGGTAGAAATTGAGAGGACCGATCAATATTCTGGAATTTAGAATCGTGGCATGCCTACAGCGCAGAAGGTGGCCATTTGGCCCATCGAGTCTGCAGCAACCCTCTGAAAGAGCACCCTGCCCAGGCCCACTCCCCCGCTTTGTTTTCAAACTATGGCGGGACCACCATCACTTTGAAACTTGTCGACCATTTCTCCACTGTTATGTCCTCCACTTCCCTGTAACCCCACCTAGCCAGGAACTGGTTCAAGTCTCTTGATAGAGCTGTGAAGAAGGCCTATGGTGTGCTAGCGTTCATTAGCAGAGGGATTGAATTTAAGAGCCGTGAGGTGATGATGCAGCTGTACAAAACCTTGGTAAGGCCACATTTAGAGTACTGTGTGCAGTTCTAGTCGCCTCATTTTAGGAAGGATGTGGAAGCTTTGGAAAAGGTGCAAAGAAGATTTACCAGGATGTTACCTGGAATGGAGAGTAGGTCTTACGAGGAAAGGTTGAGGGCACTAGGCCTTTTCTCATTAGAACGGAGAAGGATGAGGGGCGACTTGATAGAGGTGTGTAAGATGATCAAGGGAATAGATAGAGTAAACAGTCAGAGACTTTTTCCCCGGGTGGAACAAACCATTACAATTGGGCAAAAATTTAAGGTGAATGGTGGAAGATATAGGGGAGATGTCAGAGGTAGGTTCTTTACCCAGAAAATAGTGAGGGCATGGAATGCACTGCCTGTGGAAGTAGTTGAGTTGGAAACATTAGGGACCTTCAAGTGGCTATTGGATAAGTACATGGATTACGGTAGAATGATGGGGTGTAGATTAATTTGTTCTTAATCTAGGACAAAAGTTCGGCACAACATCGTGGGAGGAAGGGCCTGTTCTGTGCTGTATTTTTATATGTTCTATGTTCTTGGGGAACGTGAAAAATCTGCACAACCTCCTAACATCTAACTAGTCCTACCCCAATGCAATTTAAGCACCTGGCCCTTGGTCCTTCTGAAACTATTTAGATGAAACAATCGATCTGCATTAATCCCATCTAGTTCCTTCAATACATTAAACACTTCTATCAGATTCTTTGGGAATCAATGATCTAACCAAGTTAAACAGACCCAGTTTTAAATCCACCTGGACAGCCAAGGGTTTTTCAAAGAATTGCAGAATCCCTACAGTGCAGGAGGAGGCCATTTGGTCCATCGAGTGTGCAACAGCCCTTCAATGAGGACTCTACCCATGTCCACTCGCTCATCCAGCCCACCCTATCCCCGTAACCCGATAACCTAACCTGCACATCCCTGGACACTAAGCGGAAATTCATCACGGCCAATCCACCTAACCCGCATATCTTTGGACTGAGGGAGCACCTGGAAGAAACGCACACCGATACGGGGAGAGCGTGCAAACTCCACACAGACAATGACCCAAGGTCGGAACTGAACCCGGGTTCCTGGCGCTAAGTGGTACTAAGCATTTTGACGTCAAAAGACACATTCAGCTGAATGAGCCTCATTCTCCCAGCCCTCTACATCAGGGGATTTTCAATGTCGGTCCTATCCAGCATTGTGTTTAACCAAAATTCCAAATATAGAAAACACCCCCGTCCCCCCGCCCAATCCAGAGAGCTAATTCTCATCTACAAACCTGAAATTTGCACAGATCGTCACTGATAAACTTACAGACCATTCTCCCAATGCCTGCACCCAGGTTATTAAATTACTGGAGGCAGTCAGAAATAACAGCCCTGGAGACCAACACCTGAGGAACATGGCTGGTGACTGGCCTCCCAGCAGACCCATAAATGAAGCATCAACGACCACTCTCTGCCTGCCGGAAATGCAGCTAGTTCTCAAACGACTGTAATAATTTAACGCCAATTCCGCAGACTTTGGGGGGTGGATTTCCCGCCCCGTTCACCACAGACACGAACCCCATGACAGCCACTAACTCACGCGAGGGGGGCACACCGGGATTTGCGCTGTGGAGAGCCCCGCCAGCGGCGCAATCATGCCTTTACCGTAAATTTAAAATAATTTAAATAGCTTTACCTTTCGGGTTCGCCGTACCAAGACTACCAGGAAAGATGAAAGGGAAACCACGTTAAACTGAAAGAAAGATCCCACCACATCCTACATTGTTATTAATAACTAATAGGGAACCATTGCTAGGGAGACCGCTTTCAATATAAAGCTATTCTTCTCTACCCCAAAATATTTAAGATCTCCTTCCTCCAGCCTCTTGGAGCCAAAGTCAGCTGGCAGGTCCATTGGCAAAACATTTGCAATGATCCCCTCCTTTCTGGGCCTGAATCCTTACCCGAGGCAACATAGCACTTGAAAAGCGAGAAGTAACCATGAATCAAAAGTAGGAGAGTGCAGGCAGCATGGTGGCGCAGTGGGTTAGCCCTGCTGCCTCACGGCGCCGAGGTCCCAGGTTCGATCCCGGCTCTGGGTCACTGTCCGTGTGGAGTTTGCACATTCTCCCCATGTCTGCGTTGGTCTCACCCCCACGACCCAAAAAGATGTGCCGGCTAGGTGAATTGGCCACGCTAAATTGCCCATTAATTGGGAAAAATATATAATTGGGTACTCTAAATTTATATTTTAAAAAACCAAAGCAGGATTCTCTTTCTGAACCAGAGGGGGAGGAAAAATCTCAAGGATTAATTTATAAAAACAGGATCTGCCCAATTCATTTTGATACAAATGGAATGGTTGCGTCACAGCGCCAGGGTTTTTGGTTCGATTCCTGGCTTGGGTCACTGTCTGTGCGGAGTCTACACTTTCTCCCCGTGTCTGCGTGGGTTTCCTCCGGGTGCTCCGGTTTCCTCCCATAAGTCCCCAAAGACGTGCTTGTAGAATTGGACATTCTGAATTCTCCCTCCGTGTACCCGAACAGGCGCTGGAACGTGACGACTAGGAGCTTTTCACAGGAACTTCATTGCGGTGTTAATGTAAGCCTACTTGTGACAATAAAGATTATTAACTTTAGGCAAGACCCTGGGTCTTGTTCTTTAGCCTAAAGTTCCAGTCAGTAGCCAAAGATTTAACACTGGACGTTTTTTAAAATACATTTAGAGTATCCAATTCATTTTTCCCACCTAAGGGGCAATTTAGCGTGGCCAATCCACCTAGCCTGCACATCTTTGGGTTGTGGGGTCGAAACCCACGCAAACACGGGGAGAATGTGCAAACTCCACACGGACAGTGACCCAGGGCCGGGATTCGAACCCGAGTCCTCAGCGCCGTGGTCCGAGTGCTAACCACTACGCCACATGACATCCCAACACTGGACGTTTTAACCATGTGCTACAGTAATGAAGATTGTCCAGTCGGGTTCAGTACTTGACTAAAAGAATGGCATCAAACCACTACACTCCAACATGGTCAATCAATAATTACTGAGTCTTACAACACCAGGTTAAAGTCCAACAGGTTTGTTTCGATGTCACCAGCTTTCGGAGCGCTGCTCCTTCCTCAGGTGAATGAAGAGGTATGTTCCAGAAACACATATATAGACAAATTCAAAGATGCCAAACAATGCTTGGAATGCGAGCATTAGCAGGTGATTAAATCTTTACAGATCCAGAGATGGGGTAACCCCAGGTTAAAGAGGTGTGAATTGTGTCAAGCCAGGACAGTTGGTAGGATTTTGCAGGCCAGATGGTGGGGGATGAATGTAATGTGACATGAATCCCAGGTCCCGGTTGAGGCCTGGGATTCATGTCACATTACATTCATCCCCCACCATCTGGCCTGCAAAATCCTACCAACTGTCCTGGCTTGACACAATTCACACCTCTTTAACCTGGGGTTACCCCATCTCTGGATCTGTAAAGATTTAATCACCTGCTAATGCTCGCATTCCAAGCATTGTTTGGCATCTTTGAATTTGTCTATATATGTGTTTCTGGAACATACCTCTTCATTCACCTGAGGAAGGAGCAGCGCTCCGAAAGCTGGTGACATCGAAACAAACCTGTTGGACTTTAACCTGGTGTTGTAAGACTTCGTACTGTGCTCACCCCAGTCCAACGCCAGCATCTCCACATAATAATTACTGAGGGGGACTTCCGGGTGCGGCAATGACCAGCTGAGTCACACGTTTCGGCACCTCCCGTTTGAACGGACCTTTGGGCTCTTGATAGGAGCCCCAACGGCAATTTAAACGGCCAAAATCACTGTGCGGTAAACTAGAAGGGAATCCCCCCCGGATACACATGGAAAAAGGAGAGGATAGCGGCCGGATTGCAGAAGATCCTCTGGAGCAGCGGCAAGGAAGGGAAGCTCGAAGCAAGATGGCGTCGGAAGGTGGCCGTTTGTTATGGGGCCCGGAGCAACAAGAGTTCCTGCGGCACTGTGTGGAAGAGCTGAAGAAGGAGTTGAAGAAGGAGGTACTGGCCCCGATATTACAGGCGATCGAAGGGCTAAAGGAGGAGCAGAGGACCCAGGAGCTGGAGCTTCGGGTCGTGAAGGCAAAGACTGCTGAAAACGAAGATGAAATACAGGGCCTGGTGGTGAAGACAGAGACGCACGAGGCACAGCACAAAAGGTGTGTGGAGAGGTTGGAAGCACTGGAGAATAATTCAAGGAGGAAGAATTTAAGAGTCCTGGGTCTTCCCGAAGGCGCAGAGGGGGCGGATGTCGAGGCATATGTAAGCACGATGCTTCACTCGCTAATGGGATCGGAGGCCCCGACGGGCCCCTTGGAGGTGGAGGGAGCCTATCGAGTTCTGGCGCGAAGCCCAAAGGCTAGAGAAATACCTCAAGCTATAATGGTGAGGTTTCTCCGCTACAACGACAGAGAGACGGTCCTCAGATGGGCGAAGAATACTCGGAGCTGTAGGTGGGAGAACGCGGTGATCCGCGTATACCAGGACTGGAGTGCGGAGGTGGCGAGAAGGAGGGCAAGTTTCAAATCGGGCTAAGGCGGTGCTTCACAAAAAGGTTCAATTTGGAATGTTGCAACCGGCGAGACTGTGGGTCACACATCAAGGGATGCACCACTACTTTGAGACGGCAGAAGAGGCGTGGACATTCATTGTGGACGAAAAGCTGGAATAGTCTGGCGAGAGAAAGAGCTTCTGGGATAAAGTGGTGGGGTGACTATGTGGGGCGAGGAAGGGGAAGGGGGGGGGGGGGGGGGGATGATTTTTCAATTTGTTAATTCTTCGACCATGTAACTTTTCTCTCTTCCCCTCGTTGGGGGGGGGCATGAGGAACTGTGGGCGCCGGTGGGAAGGAAAGGGGAAGGAGAAAGGAAAGGCGCCATTAGGGGCGGGGCCGAGTGGGAAACGCGGGCTTTGCTCCCGCGTTATGGTAATTGTGGCGGGAACAGGGACGCAGGAAGGAGGGGGCCTCGCACAGTGAAGGGCAAAGGGGGAAGCCGGGGTCAGCCAGAGTTCGCTGACTTCTGGGAGCAGCATGGGGGGTGCAACTACGCTAGAGGGGGATCTAGCGAGGGGGGGGGGGGGGGGAAGTTAACTGGGTTGCTGCTGCTAAGGAGAAGGGGGAGCTGTTATGGGACGGGGTGGTCGAGACGGGGGGGGCACCGTCGGTGGGATATACAGGTACGTGGGAACCGGGTGAGGAGCTGGGTTAAAAAAAGGGATGGCTAGTCGACAAGGGAGGGGTGTAAAGAGCCCCCCAACCCGGCTGATCACGTGGAACGTGAGAGGGCTGAACGGGCCGATTAAAAGGGCACGGGTACTCGCACACTTAAAGAAATTAAAGGCAGATGTGGTTATGTTGCAGGAGACGCATCTGAAATTGACAGATCAGGTCAGACTACGTAAAGGATGGGTGGGGCAGGTGTTTCATTCGGGTTTAGATGCGAAGAATAGGGGGGTGGCTATCTTAGTGGGGAAACGGGTACTGTTTGAGGCAAAGACCATAGTGGCGGATAGTGGGGGTAGATATGTGATGGTGAGTGGCAGATTACAAGGGGAGGCGGTGGTTCTGGTGAATGTATACGCCCCGAACTGGGATGATGCAAATTTTATGAGGCGTATGTTGGGGCGTATCCCGGACCTGGAGGCGGGAAAGTTGGTAATGGGGGGAAGACTTCAATACGGTGCTTGATCCAGGGCTGGACCGGTCGAGGTCCAGGACCAGGAGGAGGCCGGCAGCGGCCAGGGTGCTCAAGGATTTCATGGAGCAGATGGGAGGAGTAGGCCCCTGGAGATTTATTAGGCCTAGGAGTAAGGAGTTCTCATTTTTCTCCCATGTTCACAAGGTATATTCACGGATAGACTTTTTTGTCTTGGGAAGGGCACTGATTCCGAAGGTGACAGGGACGGAGTATACGGCCATAGCCATTTCGGACCACGCTCCACATTGGGTAGACCTGGAGGTAGGAAAGGAAAAAGAACAGCACCCACTCTGGAGAATGGATATGGGCTTATTGGCGGATGAGGGGGTATGTCTCAGGGTGAGGGGGTGTATCGAAAGGTACTTGGAGCTTAATGACAACGGAGAGGTTCAGGTGGGAGTGGTCTGGGAGGCGTTGAAGGCGGTGGTTAGAGGGGAACTGATATCCATAAGGGCACATAAAGGGAAGCAAGAGGGTAAAGAAAGGGAGCGATTGTTGAGAGAACTTTTGAGGGTGGACAGACAATATGCGGAGGCACCGGAGGAGGGACTGTACAGGGAAAGACAAAGGTTACATGTGGAATTTGACCTGCTGACCACGGGTAAGGCAGAGGCACAGTGGAGGAGGGCACAGGGTGTACAGTATGAGTATGGAGAGAAGTTGATTCGGCTACTGGCCCACCAATTGAGGAAGAGGGGAGTGGCGAGGGAGATAGGTAGGGTGAGAGATGAGGAGGGAGAGATGGAACGGTGAGCGGAGAGAGTGAACGGGGTGTTCAAGGCATTCTATGAGAGGTTATATAAGGCTCAGCCCGCGGAAGGGAAGGAGGGAATGATGTGCTACCTGGATCAGCTGGAATTTCCGAAGGTGGAGGAGCAGGAGAGGGCGGGACTGGGAGCACAGATTGAGATGGAGGTGGTGGTAAAGGGGATTGGGAGCATGCAGGCGGGGAAGGCCCCGGGACCGGATGTGTTCCCGGTGGAATTTTATAGGAAATATATGGACCTACTGGCCCCGCTTTTGACGAGAACCTTTAATGAGGCCAGGGAAAGGGGGAAGTTGCCCCCGACTATGTCAGAGGCGACGATATCGCTACTTTTGAAGAAGGAAAAAGACCCGCTGCAGTGTGGGTCCTACAGGCCCATTTCCCTTTTGAACGTAGATGCTAAGCTCCTGGCCAAGGTGATGGTGACGAGGATAGAGGACTGTGTCCCGGGGGTGGTCCATGAGGATCAAACTGGGTTCGTTAAGGGGAGACAGCTGAACACGAACATACGGAGGCTGCTAGGGGTGATGATGATGCCCCCACCAGAGGGGGAGGCGGAGATAGTGGTGGCGATGGACGCCGAGAAAGCATTCGACAGAGTGGAGTGGGATTATCTGTGGGAAGTGTTGAGGAGATTTGGCTTTGGAGAAGGGTTTATTGGATGGGTACAGCTGCTATATAGGGCCCCGGTGGCAAGTGTGGTCACGAACAGGCAGAGGTCTGACTACTTCCGTCTCTATAGAGGGACGAGGCAGGGGTGTCCCCTGTCTCCGTTACTGTTTGCATTGGCAATTGAGCTCCTGGCCATAGCACTGAGGGGCTCCAGGAAGTGGAGAGGAGTACTCAGGGGAGAAGAACACCGGGTATCACTGTATGCAGATGATTTATTGCTGTATGTTGCGGACCCGGTGGAGGGGATGCCTGAGATAATGTGGACACTCGGAGTTTGGGGAATTTTCGGGGTACAAATTGAATATGGGGAAGAGTGAGTTGTTTGTGGTGCATCCGGGGGAGCTGAGCAGGGGAATAGAGGATTTACCGCTGAGGAAGGTAACAAGAGATTTCCGGTACTTAGGGATTCAGATAGCCAGGAGTTGGGGAACCTTACATAGGCTTAATCTAACACGATTGGTGGAACAGATGGAGGAGGATTTTAAGAGATGGGACATGGTGCCCCTGTCACTGGTGGGTAGGGTGCAGGCGGTCAAAATGGTAGTCCTCCCGAGATTCTTTTTTGTGTTTCAGTGCCTCCCGGTGATGGTCACGAATGCTTTTCTCAAGAAAATCGAGAGAAAAGTGTTATGAGTTTTGTGTGGGCTGGGAAGACCCCGAGAGTGAGGAGGGGGTTTTTGCAGCGTAGCAGGGATAGGGGGGACTGGCACTACCGAGCTTAAGTGAGTACTATTGGGCCGCCAATATCTCAATGGTGTGTAAGTGGATGGGAGAAGGGGAGGGAGCGGCATGGAAGAGATTGGAGATGGCGTCCTGCAAAGGAACCAGCCTACAAGCACTGGCGACGGCGCCGCTGTCGTTCTCCCCGAAGAAATACACCACAAGTCCACTGGTGGTGGCAACGCTGAAAATTTGGGGGCAGTGGAGACGACATAGGGGAATGACGGGAGCCTCGGTGCCGTCCCCGATAAGAAATAATCATAGTTTTGTCCCGGGGAGAATAGATGGGGGATTTAGAGCATGGCAGAGAGCTGGGATTGTGCAACTGAGGGATATGTTCTTAGACGGGACGGTTGCGAGTCTGGGAGCGCTGACGGAAAAATATGGGTTGCCCCAAGGGAATGCATTTCGGTACATGCAACTGAGGGCTTTTGCGAGGCAACAGGTGAGGGAATTCCCGCAGCTCCCGACGCAGGAGATTCAGGATAGAGTGATATCAGGGACATGGGTGGGGGATGGTAGGGTGTCAGATATATACAGGGAAATGAGAGACGAGGGGGAGATCATGGTGGATGAGCTGAAGGGAAAATGGGAAGAAGAGCTGGGGGAAGAGATTGAAGAGGGGCTGTGGGCAGATGCCCTACGTAGGGTAAACTCTTCGTCCTCGTGCGCCAGGCTTAGCCTGATACAATTCAAGGTTTTGCACAGGGCGCATATGACCGGAGCAAGGCTCAGTAAATTTTTCGGGGTAGAGGATAGGTGTGGGAGATGCTCGAGGAGTCCAGCAAACCACACCCACATGTTTTGGTCATGCCCGGCACTGCAGGGGTTCTGGGTGGGGGTGGCGAATGTGCTTTCGAAGGTGGTGGGGGTCCGGGTCGAGCCAAGCTGGGGGTTGGCTATATTTGGGGTTGCAGAAGAGCCGAGAGTGCAGGAGGCGAGAGAGGCTGATGTTTTGGCCTTTGCGTCCCTAGTAGCCCGACGAAGGATATTGCTTATGTAGAAGGAAGCCAAACCCCCGGGCGTGGAGGCCTGGATAAACGAGATGGCAGGGTTTATAAAACTAGGACGGATAAAGTTTGCACTAAGGGGTTCGGCTCAGGGGTTCACCAGGCGGTGGCAACCGTTCATTAACTACCTCGCAGAACGATAAAGGAAATGGGAAGGTAACAGCAGCAACCCGGGGGGGGCTCAGGTGGGTCCTCAGGGGTGTTTTTGTATAGATATTTGTACTTGGTTATGTATATTGGATTGTTTGATTTTATTATTTGGGAGAGCTATTATTTTTGTTATGGCAGCTGCCATTTAGTTTATATATTATTTATCTATTTGTTAAAAAACGGTCACTGTTATTTATATTGTTTTATTGTTGCAAAAAGGGAAAATCCCTTGTACGGTTTTGTTTGGCCGAAAAATTTGAATAAAATATATATATTTTTAAAAAATAATAATTACTGAGGGGTTAAATACTAATTAACTAACGTTTGAGTGGTGTAATTTATTTTGGCAGTTATAAACCCACATATCTTTCATAAAAATCTCATATCACACGACTGCAGTTATGCTAGGGGATAACATTGGCTTGTAAATGTGCTAGCGTTCCACATGCTTTCTATTCACACCACTGGCCGATCAGTTTAATTATACTGCATGGAAGGTTTCGAGTCTTTTATTTTTCTATTCCAAAATAAAGCAAAATTATACAGGATTTTCAGATCTTATTTCAAATTATGAGATGAGGAAAACAGAAGTATTTGTGCTTAAGTTATGAGTATCCTATCTACAGATCAAGATCAATTCTTTTTTGACAGATCATCCCAAGGCGACGCTCACTTATCAGACTGTAACATTGAGATGTTTAAAAAAACATCTTGCACAATTTACAATGCTCAGATGACAGTGCGTCAGCTTCCTTTCCCCCTTGCCCAGACCTCAGCAGTGACAGAGCTGTGGGTCCAGGTAGCTACCTGATAAGAGATTGCTGCTGCATTGTGCAATGCAACTAGGCACCAGATGGTGCAGGATGACAAAACATACTGACATGGCGCAACAGCAATGGAAAGAAAAAGGGAGAAATATGCAACAGTACTGGTTGTACATATAAGCTGTAGAGTCGCCCAGCCCACCAAGGCAGGGTTGATACAGCAATGCCCACGTCAATGCTGAATGGTATCAGAGAATGAGATGGCAAAGGCGGTCATGTGTCCCATCGTGCCCTGAAGAGGCTGGTTGCAACAGCTGCCCAATTAGTCCCACTTCACCAGTAGACCTGCAATTATTCCCCATTAAAAAGTGTTCATACAATTTTCTTTTGGACGTTGCTGCTGAATCTGCTTCCAACACCAAATCAGAATTACCAAACAAATACAACCTTGGTGTTGCAATGGTTGTACATGTCACTGCGGTCATCTCCATAACATCACCCAACACCGCCCGCCCATGCTTCAGCCGATTTCCCACTGAAATCATTTTGAAAATTACTATTGAATCTGCTTTCACCACCAGATCAGACAGTAGTGACTCGCTGTGTAATATGCTCCCCCTCAAATGCCTTCTGGTTCTGTTGCCAATTATCTCAAACCTGTGTCCTCTGGTTAAAGTCCCTCCTGCCAACGGAAACAGTTTCTCTCTACCTGCCCTATCAACGGCCCTCATTACTTGGAGCACCTCTTATTACATTTCTGACTAGATTTCTGTGTTCCAAAGAGATCAAGCCAGCTCTCGAGCCAATGGCTCCACTCCTCTCCATGTCAACTGTCTGAGACTGCACCAGGCAGTTTGCAACATCATTGCTGACGCCTTCATCCATGCCTTTGCCACCTTAAAACCGAACTACTTTTTGTTATTTGTGTTTTCGTGGGATGTGGGCATCACTGGCTGGGCCAGTGTTTGTTGTCCATCCTCAATTGCCCTTGAGAAGGCGGTAGTGAGCTGCCTTCTTGAACCGCTGCAGTCCGTGTATAGTAGGTACACCCACAGTGATGTTAGGGAGCGAGTCCCACAGTTTTGACCCTGAAGGAACGGCGACATTGTCCCAAGTCAGGATGGTGGTGACTTTGAGGGAAACTTGCAGGTGGTGGTATTCTCGTGCATCTGCTGCCCCTGTCCTTTTAGATGATAGAGATCGCAGGATTGGAAGATGCTCTTGAAGGAACCCCGGTGACTTGCCACAGTTCATCTTATAGATAGTCCACACTGCTGCCTGTGGTGGAGGTAGGGAATGTTGAAGGTGGTGGATGGGGCGCCAAACAAGTGGGTTTGCTTTGTGGGGCGGCACCGTGGTGCAGTGGTTCGCACTGCTGCCTCATGGCGCCGAGGACCCAGATTCAATCCCAGCCCCGGGTCACTGTCCTTGTTTGTTGGGTCTCACTCCCACAACCCAAAAACGATGAGCAGGCTAGGTGGATTGACCACACATGGGGAGATAGTTAAATTCTCTTGCTTGCCTAGCACTTGTGTAGCACAAATGTTCCAATCCAAATAACACCTTCCTGACCAGTCTTCCGTTTTTCACCATACATTAACCTGAACTCATACAGAACTCTGCTGGCTGTATCCTAACTCGCACCAAGTTCCTTTCACCCATCACTCGTGTCCTCTTGACTTGCATTGGCTCGAAGTTTAGCAAAGTCTCAATATAAAAATTCTCAGCCCAGAATTTAAACTCCTTCACACGGGCTTATTCCTGCCCTGTCTTTGTAACCTCCTGCAACTCTACAAGCCACCTGACCTCTGCGCTCTTTCAAATTTCTGCCCTCATGCACATCTTCAATAATAATCCCTCTGTAATTGATGGCTGTGTCTCCCATTGCCAAGGTCCTAACCTCTGGAAATTCCTTTCCACTTCTCTATTTCTGTCTCTTACATTAAAATACTTTGTCCAGGGTTTTGGTCACCATTCCTCGTACCTCCATGTGGGGCTCCGTGATAAATTGGGTTGGATAACGCTTCTGTGAATCACCTTTGGACGTTTCACTGCATTAAATGCAAGAAGTTGTTGCTTTTCTAGTCCTTGCACTTAACCGAAATCTCTCACCCCAGTGTAATCATATTCCAAGAAAAACTCAGGATTGTTCTCTGGCTGTACAGAATTAGTTTATCTTGGCTGGGGCAATGGCGGGGCACCGGCCTGAGAGCAGAGGGCTGAAATCAGCCAGCTGTCCCACTGCTGATCTCAGTCTTCCGTGAAAATGTGCACAGTGTTTGAAGACGACAAGATTAGGGCTCAGCTGTGATAGACAGTGTTGACCTGGTGTACGTGCTTGTGGAACCATACCCTGACGAAAGGATTTAAAAATTCTCATGCCCGTACCTGCTCCAGCCCTAAGGCCTGCCAAGATCGCCAATCAGCTCCAGTCCTGGCCTCCTGTGCATACATAATTTACCGTGCCTCGATGACAACTATGCCTTCAGCTGCCTGGGTACCTAGCTACTGGATTCCCTCCCTAAATATGCATCACTCGCTCCTCCCTTAAAATGCTCCTTAATGCCGTCCCCTTCAACCAATCGTTTTGTTGCCTATCCTAATATCTCGTACAAACGTTTGATCCTGTGACGAGCCCGGGGATGTTTTGTGTCAAAGACACAACGCAAAAGCAAGATGACGTTGCGGTATTCAGGCAAAGGACAGCAAAACAATATGAAACCACTCCAGCAAGCCGTGTGTCTGGAGCACCAAGAAGAATCCTAAAGACACTCCTTGGAAAATGAAACAGAAGAGGGCGAGCAAAGATGCTGCTGACAAACGGATTTACAACATCTTATCCTGCTCAACACAACTTCCTGCACAGCTTAACCACAGTCGCCCTCTGAGAACATATGACAGGAGTCATCACAAAACTGCAATCTCCGGACTTTACACAGCTTGGACGTGTGTGTGTGTGTATATATATATATATATATATATATCTATATCACGCATATTTGTTACAGCCATTTAAAAAATCTCAGTGTTGGAGAATCTGTTCTTGGTGAGAAGTTGCTTTTTAAAACATTTCAACACTTCAACTTGCTTCTCACTGCTGTTATTGTATCAATAAAGCAAACATTTCCCTTTTTAATCTTTTATGTTTTTACTCATCCTTCATGAACCAAAATTCTTAGAAGAAAAGTTCTAGGGTGTTATTTTAGTTCCATTGCACAATTACGTACAATACCAAAGTATTATATTCTCACGCCTGGGTCAGTCGCCTCCTCCTCGGTGTCACACAACTTTCAAGTCAAGAGAGACAGACTGGGAAATACGTCTTGGCACAGATCTGTCAATGTTGCCCTACAGCTGATTGAGACAAACAGTTTGTAAGTCTGTCCCTTTGATATTTCTTCTCTTTTTTAGTAATCTTTTTACTGTTGCAAGTAGGTGTACATTAACACTGCAATGAAGTTACTGTGAAAATCCCCTAGTCGCCACACTTCGGCGCCTGTTCGGGTACACCGAGGGAGAATTCAGAATGTCCAATTCACCTGAGGAGAAACCGGAGTACCTGGAGGAAACCCACGCAGACACGGGGAGAACGTGCAGACCCCGCACATACAGCGACCCAAGCCGGGAATCGCACCCAGGTCCCTGGCACTGTGAAACAACAGTGCTAACCACTGTGCCGCCCACTCAACAGCTCAATATCCCCCTTACACCTCAGCATGACTGAGATTAAGAACAATTGGCATGGGGAAATCCTAGCTCGAATGATCAGCAGAGATATAAGAGACACAATCTTTAACAACATACTGGGTGCAGCATTGGAGCATTACCTGACACCCTCATTCTTCCTTTTCATTTTGTTCTTGGCTTGTCAACAATTCTGGTGACGCCCAGTGGCCACACGGGGTGTCAGTGGAGAGCCACCGTCTTGAAGCAATTGTGTTACAACTGAGTTGCATTTAGAATCATCTATGTTCAAGGCTGGGCTCACCTGTGACCAGTCTGGGTAGGAGTGGCAAATTCCTTCCCTGAAGATCACCAGTTCACGCCAATCCAGCAAAGTTTCTGGTTAGTTTTCTACAGTTTTCACATTCAATTTAGCCCAATTTCAGAACAATTTCAAACCTTACTGGCACTGCTCCTTAAATGCACTATCACCACTTATGACAGTTTGACTATATGACCCATCAATTCCTGTGGTTTCTTGCAACTGTTGGGATCATGAAAACCCTTTCCCACAAAAATAAAGGAAGGAATGTTCCCTTCCAGTTGGGGAACACTTCAGCAGTCAAGGGCATTTGGCCTCTGATCTTCGGGTAAGCGTTCTCCAAGGCGGCCTTCAGGACGCACGACAACGCAGAATCGCCGAGCAGAAACAGATAGCCAACTTCTGCACGCATGAGTGCGGCCTCAACCGGGACCTTGGATTCATGTCTCATTACATTAACCCCCACCATCTGGCCTAGGCTTGTGAATCCTACCAACTGTCCTGGCTTGAGACAATTCATACCTCTTTAACCTGGGTTTATCCTTCTCTCCAGTCGCATCATCTGGACCTGTAAAGACTTAATTGCCTGCACATTCAAAGTATCATCTTGCATCATTGAATTTGTCTATATACGTACTTGTGGAACCCACCTCTTCACTCACCCAATGAAGGAGCTACGCTCTGAAAGCTAGTGATTCGAAATAAACCTGCTGGACTTTAACCTGGTGTTGTAAGACTTCTTACTGTACATAAATAAACTTATACAAAGACCTTCCTAAACCAAACAGTTTCCTGCAGAACAAGAACAGAAAATGTCAAAACTCACCTGTGATATTTCCAGGCAAGGTAGTTTGCCGACCTGTGCTCCAGTGAACCCATACACCGAATTTGCGCTCACTTTCAGGGCGAGTTGTCGACCATCGAGAACCTTTTGTTTGAATGGGTCTGTCTCTTTCTTTAGTTCTGCCTTTGCTCTTGAGTGTTGGGAGGTGATTTAAGTGACAATTAGAAACACATTACTGCAATTATCCAGGGATTGGATGCTACAAAATGCTGTCCTTCCAACTCTAGCCTCTGGTTTGAATGTAGTCCCAGGTCAGCAGGCCAAACATCACACTCGTTCTATATGTGGCGCGTCCACATGGTTAAGCCTCAAACACAAACTATGGCACAAACAGGCAAAATCACCCAAAAATCCAACAAAACGGAAAGTAAAATCGCCCAACTTTGTGCAAGGCCATTACCTGTAATGTCTTATTAATTAAATTGTTCAGTTTAATGGCAATCACATTATTAAACAGGTAATGCACACCTATAAATGGAAATATGGGGCTCTACTCCATTAATTTGTTGATTTGATCTTTGTTTTCCCCAAAAGGGAATAAATGGAGATACCTGTGAGGTTGGTGAGTTGGAGCAGTGTTAACTATGAACTAAGTCGATAAACTCTCCCAAGAAAGCAGATGCGCCTTTGTTTTAACTTCACCAACCAGCATGGATCCGGTTAGCATTACTCACCCAAAAATATTGTTACAGCATGTTATAGAGGAGTGGATATTGGTTTAATCCACATACGATATACATTCGTTTTTTAAAAAATTACTTTTTCAATTAAGATAAATTTAGCGTGGCCAATCCACCGACCCTGCACATCTTTTTGGGTTGTGGGGGTGAGACCCACGCAGACACGGGGAGAATGTGCAAACTCCACGCGGACAGTGACCCGAGGCCGGGATAGAACCCGGGTCCTCAGTGCCGTAGGCACAACCACTGTGCCACCCACAATATATATATTCCTGACCTGAGAGCACTTGATGCTCATACCGATGCAAAATATATCAATATTTCCCCAACAACCAAGAATCAAAATTTGGGAGGTGAACAGAACCAAGAATGGGCCATTTAGCCCCTCAAGGTTGTTCCACCATTCAATAATTTGCCTGATCTGTGACATAACAGCCACATGCACCTTTGCCCCATATCCCTTAATACCTTTGGTTATCAAAAATCCATCAATCCCAGTTTCAAAATGAAAATTGATCTGACATTAACGGCTATTTGTGGGACAAGGAGCAGGAGGGAGGCCATTCAGCCCCTCAAACCTGCTCCGCCATTTATTAAGATCATGGCTGATCCGATAGTGACCTCAAACCTGCATCCTGCCCACTCGCGATTACCTTGCTCACCAAGAATCAAACCACCTCTGCCTTAAAAACATTTAAATATTCTGTTTCCACTGCCTTCTCAGGAAGGAAGTTCCAGATTCACAACTCTCAAGGGAGAAAATGCCACCTCATCTCCATTTTAAATGGGTGACCCCTTTTCTTTTAACAATGACCCCCCCTCCCAACCATGCTTCTAGATTTGCCCACAAGAGGAAGCATCCACTCCACATTCACCCTGTCAGCACCCCTCAGGATATTATATGCTTCAATCACGTGTTCAAGTTTATGTTCTAAACATCTATCACCCTTTTTTGGGGGGAGAAGAGTTTCCTAATTTCACTCCTGAAAGATGCGGCTCCAAATTTTAGATAATGTGCCCTAGTCCTGCCCGAACCTGCAGAAATCTACCTTTCTTTTCGATCTACCCTACCTATTCCACTTAATATCTGCAAACCTTGGATCAAATTACACCAGAACCTTCTAAATTCCCGGGAATAAAACCATAGTTTGTGTAAACTCTCCTCATAATTTAACCCTCCGAGTTCAGGCATAGTTTCTGGTAAATCTACGCTGTGCTCCCTCCAAGGCCAATAAGATGTGATGCTCTGGGGCGACTGTAGGGGGGGGGGGGGTCTGTTTTTTAAAAAAAATTCCAATTAAGAGGCAATTTTAGCGTGCCTAATCCACTTACCCGTCTTTGGGTTACGGGAGCAAGATGCACAAAGACACTGGGCAAACTTCGCACGGACGGTGACCGGGGCCGGGGTCGAACCCGGATCCTTGGCACCATGAGGCAGCAGTGCTGACCGCTGTGCCATCATGCCGCCTTCCCTGGGGGTGGTCTGGGTTAAAAGTTAAAAAAAAGGGGGGGGGTCAGACACCTAGTTGGCAGGGGGTAGTGTGGGGAAATTTTTTTGAGGGGGGGGGGTCAGGATGTTTTGGCTGTTTGCTGCAGTTGTTTTTTGCTTTTCTTCTTTTTTTTTTTAAATTTAGAGAACCCAATTTATTTTTTCCAATTAAGGGGCAATTTAGCGTGGCCAATCCACCTACCCTGCACATCTTTGGGTTGTGGGGGCGAAACCCACGCAAATATGGGAGAATGTGCAAACTCCACACGGACAGTGAGCCAGAGTTGGGATCGGACCTGGGACCTCGGCGCCGTGAGGCAGCAGGGCTCACCAGGCGCATCACCATGCTGCCCCCGCTTTTGTTCTTAATAAAAATAAAAATAATAATAATAATCTTTATTATTGTCACAAGTAGGCTCACATTAACACTGCAATGAAGTTACTGTGAAAATCCCCTAGTCGCCACACTCCGGCGCCTCGGGTACACCGAGGGAGAATTCAGAATGTCCAAATTACCCAACAAGCACGTCCTTCGGAACTTGTGGGAGGAAACCAGAGCACCCGGAATTTGCTGTGTATATATGGTTTTTTAAAAAAAAAAATGATGCGATGCTCTGGACTACTCACAGTGCTCGAGATGTGGGCTAATCAGTGGGTTTTTTTTGTCCCTCAGCTCAGTCCTGTATGGTTGGCTTAATTAATAAGGAGTTCAGGGGTTATGGGGAGAAGGTAGGAGAATGGGGATGAGAAAATGTCAGCCATGATTGAATGGTGGAGCAGACTCGATGGGCCGAGTGGCCTAATTCTGCTCCCATGTCTTATGGTCCCTTATCCTAACTCTTGGTCCTACACTTACAGGCCAGGGGAAACAGCCCAGTATTATCTAACCTGTCACGTCCTCTTCAGCATTTTATATAATGAGATCACTTTTCATTCCTCGAAACATAGATCATAGAATTTACAGTGCAGAAGGAGGCCATTTGGCCCATCGAGTCTGCACCGGCTCTTGGAAAGAGCACCCTACCCAAGGTCAACACCTCCACCCTATCCCCATAACCCAGTAACCCCACCCAACACTATGGGTAATTTTGAACACTAAGGGCAATTTATCATGGCTAATCCACCTAACCTGCACATCTTTGGACTGTGGGAGGAAACCGGAGCACCCGGAGGAAACCCACGCACAAACGGGGAGGATGTGCAGACTCCGCACAGACAGTGACCCAAGCCGGAATTGAACCTGGGACCCTGGAGCTGTGAAGCAATTGTGCTATCCACAATGCTACCGTGCTGCCCCACATCAGGGAACACAGGCTTATTCCACTCAATCTCTCCTATAACCAGCCTCACCCTTCCAGAAATCAATCCTCCCTTTCAGGCAGCGTGTTAGAGATTATAATAACTCACAGCGTTAAAAAAAAAACAAA
Source organism: Scyliorhinus torazame (assembly GCF_047496885.1). NCBI lineage: Eukaryota > Metazoa > Chordata > Chondrichthyes > Carcharhiniformes > Scyliorhinidae > Scyliorhinus > Scyliorhinus torazame. The sequence goes on along the minus strand of NC_092735.1, from coordinate 26,838,162 downwards.
TCCCTCAACTCGTCTCTTGTTTCCATTGCCGATTACCTCGGTTGATAGTGTAAAATTGGACCAAGCTGATCAGTGAGGAGATTTAACTGAATTTCAATCATCCCCAGTTCCAAAGCAAGTCTGACGATTACAGCTCCTGAGTGAAGATATATTATTCCAAAACTCTTAAGGCCACTGTACTCACTTTTTCCTTGCAGACAGAAGGTTTTCCAAGATTTCTGGAAGTAGGCCCTTCCGCACTGAAGCTTTGACAAAGTGGTCACCCGTTGGAGTCTTAATGAATTGATCGGAGGAAAAACTTGAAGGGGAGAAGGTAGAAGAGGACGGCGGGGGGGGGGGGGGGGGAGAAATCCAAAATATAATAAATAACGGTCTTTTCATTAAAGAAAATTGAGCTTCAACTTTATCACGATATTATTATTCCAGACATGTTTTGCTATCACCCTCGAGGAACCCAAAGCCTCTAACACACTTATGTTTTTGAGTCATAGAGCTTTACAGTGCAGAACGAGGACCTTCGGACCACCTTGTCTGCATCACCCATCAAGCACCTATCCATTCAAATCCCATTTCCCAGCACTTGGTCCGTAGCCTTGTATGCTGCGGCATTTCAAAGTGCTCATCCAAATGCTTCTTAAATGTGGCGAGGATCACCACCTATACCACCCTTTCAGGCTGTTAGCTCCAGATTCCTAGCACCCTCTGGGGATTTCCTCTAATCCCCTCTAAATCCTTTACCTTAAATCTAATTCCCGTACCAGCTGAAAATGTTGAATTCTCCCTGTGTACCCCAACAGGCGCCGGAATGTGAAGACTAGGGGCTTTTCACGGTAACTTCATTGCAGCGTTAATGTAAGCCTACTTGTGACAATAAAGATTATTTATTTATTTTATTTACACCCCTGGTATTGACCTCTCTACCAAGGGGAAAAACTTTTCCCATCTACCCTATGTCTCCTCCCACCCCCTCCCCCCACAATTTTGTAAACCTCAGCCTTCTCCTCTCCAAGGAAAACTCGAGCCTAACCAGCTGAACCGCTCCAGCCCAGGCAACATCCTGGTGAATCTCCTCTGCACCCTCTCTCGTGCAATCACATCCTTCCTATAATGTGGCCCAACGAGTGTTACATACATCTCCAGCATAACTTTCCTGCATCCTATATTCTATGCCTCGGCTAATAATAATAATAATCTATATTGTCACAAGTAGGCTTACATTAACACTGCAACGAAGTTACTGTGAAAAGCCCCTAGTCGCCACATTCCGGCGCCTGCTCGGGTACAGAGGGGGAATTCAGAATGTCCAATTCACGTAACAGCGCGTCTTTCGGGACTTGTGGGAGGAAACCGGAGCACCCAGAGGAAACCCACGCAGACACGGGGAGAACGTGCAGACTCCGCACAGACAGTGACCCAAGCCAGGAATCGAGTTGGGACCCTGGTGCTGTGAAGCAACAGTGCTAACCACTGTGCTAGCGTGCTGGTAAGGCAAGTATCCCAAACGCCTGAGGGTGCGAGGCTTAGCAAGGAAAATTCACTGCTTGGTGCCTCAAATGACTCAGCAGAAAAATACATTGCTGCTGAAACATTCAGTCGAGTTTTGAAAAGGGTAGCCATTTCCAGACAGCGTGACAACTGGCTAAAATGACTCAGGACTAAAGAACAGCAGAGAAAGAAAAAACACAAGATTTCTACACCAGCGATGACTGATGGGATTTTTCTGTTAACGGCAATCAGACAAAGTCAGGGTCAGACTTGTCAGTGATGGTGAATAGTCACTCATCATCGAGGATTCTTTTATTTTTTAAAAATTTACATTTAGCGTACTCAATTTACATTTAGCGACCCGGGGCCGGGGTCGCACCCGGTTCCTCGGCGCCATGAGGCACCAACTAAGGCTGCAACTCAACCACCTCAATGATCATGTCAGGCATGTCAACTTTGAAAAGCTACACAACTCACTTGTATTTCTCCACAGCACCTGACTTCAGCAGGGTGGTGTAACAAAGGTTATGGGCCATCATTATAGATGGATACAGGGAGGAAAAATCCAGAGTTACAATGGGGACGTCGTAATACCTGGAGGAATAGAAAAGGAAAATGACACTTAGTGCAGAACACAGTGGAGCTATAAAAATAAGCTTGGCTAGGATAGATGTTTAAAAGTAAATTTTTAAAAAAAATTTACTTACCCAATTCATTTTTTCCAATTAAGGTGCAATTTAGCATGGCCAATCCACCTAGCCTGCACATCTTTGGGTTGTGGGGGCGAAACCCACGCAAACTCGGGGAGAATGTGCAAACTCCACACGGACAGTGACCCAGAGCCGGGATCGAACCTGGGACCTCGGCGCCGTGAGTCTACAGGGCTAACCCACTGAGCCACTGTGCTGCCCACTAAAAGTAAATATTAACGCATGCAATAGACAGGAGAAATGTTGCTTTGAATACCTTGCTTGGTCACCTGAGGAAGGAGCAGCGCTCCGAAAGGGGCTGGTTTAGCAGTGGGCTAAACAGCTGGCTTGTAATGCAGAACAGGCCAGCAGCGTGGGTTCAATTCCCGTATTGGCCTCCCCGAACAGGCGCCGGAATGTGGCTTCTAGGGACTTTTCACAGTAACTTCATTGAAGACTACTTGTGACAATAAGCGATTATTATCTTTGTTCTCACTGGAACGAAGGAGGTTGAGGGGAGACCTGATAGAGGTATACAAAATTATGAGGGGCATAGACAGAGTGGATAGTCAGAGGCTTTTCCCCAGGGTAGAGGGGTCAATTACTAGGGGGCATAGGTTTAAGGTGAGAGGGGCAAGGTTTAGAGTAGGTGTACGAGGCAAGTTTTTTTACGCAGAGGGTAGTGGGTGCCTGGAACTCGCTACCGGAGGAGGTGGTGGAAGCAGGGACGATAGTGACATTTAAGGGGCATCTTGACAAATACATGAATAGGATGGGAATAGAGGGATACGGACCCAGGAAGTGTAGAAGATTGTAGTTTAGTCGGGCAGCATGGTCGGCACGGGCTTGGAGGGCCAAAGGGCCTGTTCCTGTGCTGTACATTTCTTTGTTCTTTGTTTAAAAGCTAGTGACATTGAAACAAACCTGTTGGACTTTAACCTGGTGTTGTAAAACTTCTTACTGTGCTCACCCCAGTTCAACGCCGGCATCTCCACATCATGGTCTTATGAAGGCGAGGCACTTGAAGCATGACAGTAAACGGCATTTCACTTGACATTCCCCATATGCTGTCGTACTGTTTAAACACACGGCAGCACGGTAGCATTGTGGATAGCACAAATGCTTCACAGCTCCAGGGTCCCAGGTTCGATTCCGGCTTGGGTCACTGTCTGTGCGGAGTCTGCACATCCTCCCAGTGTGTGCGTGGGTTTCCTCCGGTTTCCTCCCACAGTCCAAAGATGTGCGGGTTAGGTGGATTGGCCATGCTAAATTGCCCATATTGTCCAAAATTGCCCTTAGTGTAGGGTGGGGTTACTGGGTTATGGGGATAGGGTGGAGGTGTGGACCTTGGGTAAGGTGCTCTTTCCAAGAGCCGGTGCAGACTCGATGGGCCGAATGGCCTCCTTCTGCACTGTAAATTCTATGAAACAGAGCTCCTCAATGATTCAGCTGGCGAAAGCAAAAGAGTAGCTGAGCCATAAACACAGGATGATTTTAGCTTCTAATCTTGGTCCGAACACAGGTAGATCTACGCCTCAGTATCTCCTCAACCATAAGCAGAGTGAGAGCAACTTGGACACAGAGCAGTTAGACAGAACTATCTGTTCCTATGCTGTAAATTAGCCCATAATGGATTCGGGGGGAGTGGGGGGGGGAAAGAGAGAGAGAGAGAGAGAGAGAGAGAGAGAGAGAGAGAGAGAGAGAGAGAGAGAGAGGGAATTACAACTTACAACATAAGAAATAGGACCAAGTATAGGCTGTACAGGGCAGCACTGTTGCCTCACGGAGCCGAGGTCCCAGGTTCGATCCCGACTCTGGGTCACCGTCTGTGTGGAGTTTTCACATTCTCCCCGTGCTTGCGTGGGTTTCGCCCCCACAACCCAAAGATGTGCAGGTTAGGTGGATTGGCCGCGCTAAATTGCCCCTTAATTGGAAAAATTGAATTGGGTACTCTTAATTTAAAAAAAATTTTTTTTTTTTTTTATAAAGTGTAGGCTGTACAGCTCCTCATCCTCCTGCGTCATTCAATAGGATTACAGCTGATCTACCTCAGCTCCGATTCCCGCCCTATCCCTGCATCCCCAGAAGTGTCCAAATATCTATTTATCTGGGCCTTGAACTTATTCAACAGTGGGTAGAAATTTTCAAGAATCACAACCCTAAGTGCAGGGCCGTTGGCTCCTGACCTCATTAAATCCTTGATCCAAACATGTTCAGAAGAGCTGAATTTCGGAGCTGAGGCGAGAGTGACTGCCCCGGATATCAAGGCAGCACTTGACTGACTGTGGCATCAAGAAGCCCTGGCAAAATTGGAGTCAATGGGAATCAGGGGGAAACTCTTCACTGGTAGGAGTCCTGCCTAGCGGAAAGAAAGACGGTTGTGGTTGTTGGGAGAGCAATCATCTCAGTCCCAGGACATCTCTCGGTTTCCTTAGGGTCGTGTCCTAAACCCATCCACTTTCAGCTGCTTTCATCAATAACCTTCCCTCATCGTAAGATCAGGAGTGGGGACGATTCACCGATCATTCACTAATGATTGGGTAATCTTCACCGTCATTCGCAACTCCTCAGATACTGAAGCTGGCCTTGTCCCATATGAAGTAAGACCTGGATATCATTCAGGCCTGGGCTGATAAAATAGGTGATATTTGTGCCACACAATGCCAGCCAATGATCATCTCCAACAAAACGGAATATAACCATTTCCCCCATGACTTTCAAAGGCATTACCAACACTGAATTCCCCACTATCAACATTGGCTAGAAACTGAATTGAACCGTCCATATAAATACTGTGACTACGGGAGCAGGTCAGAGGCTGGGAATTCTGCAGCGGCGAACTCACGACCTGACTCCCCAAAGCCAATCCACTATTTCCATGGCACAAATCAGGAGAGTAATGGAATGCGGATGACTGCAGCTCGACAACTGAATAAACACTGAACAGCCCTCAATGTTTAGTTCCCATCCTTGGTCACCTTGGAGCCATGTCTCCGTAATCTCAACTATATCACACCGATGTTCAGCTATCTGCGCAGCTAATTCATCCATTTTATTTCGAAAGCCCTGAGCATTCAGGTACAAAACCTTAAGGCTAGTTCTTTTAATGGGGCAGCATGGTGGTTAGCACTGCTACCTCACAGTGGCAGGGACCTGGGTTCAATTCTGGCCTTGGGTGACTGTGTGGAGTTTGAACCCCCCACCTCCCCCAATGTCTGCGTGGGTTTCCTCCGGGTGCTCCGGTTTTCTCCTACAGTCCAAAGATGTATAGGTTTGGTGGATTGAACTGGTTAAATTCCCCCTTAGTGCCCAACGGGAAGATGGTGTTACGGAGTCGGATGGGGGAGTGGGCCTTGTTGGGGTGCTCTTTCAGAGGGTCGGCGCAGACCGATGGGCTGAATGGCCTCCTTCTGCACTGTAGGAATTCTATGATTCTATGAACGTTCCTTTTCTTTTTTTTTAAATTCTGGTCCTTGATTACTCTGCCTATCACTTTTCTTATTTTCCTTGTTCTTTATTTCCCCTCCTCTGAATCCTTACATCGGGAATCTGCAACCCTTCCCTTCACACCATCTCTTCTTCCATGTATTTATCCTTGTTGTTTCTACTCTGACTACCACGTGGCACTGGTAGTAATCCTGAGATCACTACTTTTGAGGTCCTACTTTTCAACTTGGTTCCTAGCTCCCTATACTCTGCGTTTAGGAGCCCATCCTTTTTTTTTTACCCATGTTGTTTGTACCAATGTGCACCACGACCACTGTCTGTTCACCCTCCCCTTTCAGAATGTCCTGTAACTACTCAAGAGACATCCTTGACCCTAGCACGAGGGAGGCAACGTACCATCCTGGAGTCTCTTTTGCAGCCACAGAAATGTCTATCTACACCTTTTGCCCCTCCCCTGCGCAGCAGAGCCTATTGTGGTGTTACGAATTTGGTTGCTGCGGTTATCCTCCGAGAAGCCATTCCCCTCAACAGCATCCAAAACGGTACATCTGTTTTGCAGGGGTTTAGATACATAGAAGATAGGAGCAGGAGGAGGCCTTTTGGCCCTTCGAGCCTGCTCCGCCATTCATCGCGATCATGGCTGATCATCCACCTCAATAGCCTAATCCTGCTTTCTCCCCATATCTTGGATCCCATTCTCCCCAAGTGCTATATCCAGCCGCCTCTTGAATATATTCAAAGTTTTAGCATCAACTACTTCCTGTGGTAATGAATTCCACAGGCTCACCACTCTTTGTGTGAAGAGGTGTCTCCTTATCTCTGTCCGAAATGGTTTACCCTGAATCCTGAGAATGTGACACCTGGTTCTGGACACACCTATCATTGGTAACATCTTCCCTGCATCTACCCTGTCTAGTCCTGTTAGAATTTTATGTCTCTATAAGATCCCCCCTCATTCTTCTTTTTAAAAAAATATATTTATTCCAGTTTTTCAACAAATCTTCAACAAAACCTGCCCCAACAAAAAGAAAGAAACAAGAACACAATAAGCAGAAATTATACATTGGATTTCCCCCATATACAATAACCCCCATATAACATTTAAGAACACAAATAGGGAACCACCCCCCCCCCCCCCCACCTTCACTCAAACACCACCCCAAAAGACCCCCCTTGGGATGCTGCTGCTGACCTCCTCCTAACGCTCCGCGAGATAGTCTAGGAACGGTTGCCACCGCCTGAGGAACCCTTGCACAGACCCTCGCAAGGCAAACTTTATCCTCTCCAACTTGATGAACCCTGCTTTGTCATGATCCAAGCTTCCACACTAGGGGGCTTCGCATCTTTCCATAGTAGCAAAATCCTCCGCCGGACTACCAGGGACGAAAAAGCCAGAATACCGGCCTCTTTCGCCTCCTGCACTCCCGGCTCGCACGATACCCCAAATAATGCCAATCCCCAGCTCGGCTTGGCCCGGGCGTGCACCACCTTGGACATAGTCCTCGCAAAACCCCTCCAAAACCCATCCAGCGCCGGGCACGACCAGAACATATGGACGTGATTTGCTGGGCTCCCCAAGCACCTCCCACATCTGTCCTCCACCCCAAAGAACCTACTCAACCTCGCCCCTGTCATGTGCGCTCTGTGAGTAACTTTGAAATGTATTAGGCTGAGCCTGGTGCAAGAGGAGGAAGAATTAACCCTACTCAGGGCATGAGCCCACAGATCCTCATCTATCTCCTCCCCAAGCTCCTCCTCCCACTTGCCCTTTAACTCCTCCACCAAGGCCTCCTCCTCTTCCTTCAGCTCCTGGTAAATCGCCGAAACCTTGCCTCCTCCAACCCATACCAAGCTTCCTACCTCCAAGTCCGGAATACGCCCCAACATCCGTTTCATGAATCCAGCACCGTCCCAATTCGGGGCGTGTACATTTACCAATACCACCCCCATCCCTTGCAACCTACCGCTCACCATCACGTATCGCCTCCATTGTCCGCTACTATGTTCTTGGCCTCAAACGACACCCGCTTCCCCACCAGTATTGCCACCCCTCTATTCTTGGCATCCAGCCCCGAATGGAATACCTGTCCCACCCATCCCTTCCTTTACCTGACCTGCTGAAGCATGACCACGTCTGCCTTCAGTCCCTTTAAGTGCGCGAACACTTGGGCCCTCTTAACCGGCCCATTTAGGCCTCTCACATTCCAAGTCCAAGTCCAATTTTTCAGTTCAAGTCCAATTTTTCCGTTTGGATAAAGGTCCAAGCCTCTTCTGGTGTTTCGAAATAGGGGCGTCGGTCCTGATAAGTGACCCACAGTCGCGCTGGCTGCAGCATTCCGAATCTCACCCTTTTTTTATGCAGCACCGCCTTGGTCTGGTTGAAGCTCTCCTCTTTGCCACCTCCGCGCTCCAGTCCTGGTAGACTCGGATCACTGCATTTTCCCATCTACTGCTCTGCTCCTTCTTGGCCCATCTCAGGACACTCTCTCTGTCCGCGAAACGATGGAACCTCGCCACTATCGCCCTTGGCGGCTTGCCAGCCTTGGGTCTCCTCGCCAGGACCCGGTGAGCCCCTTCTAGCTCCAGGGGACTCGGAGAGGCCTCCGCACCCATCAGCGAATGGAGCATCGTGCTCACATACGCCCCGGCATCAGCCCCCTCCACTCCTTCGGGGAGACCCAGAATCCAGAGATTCTTCCTCCGTGACCTGTTCTCCAGGACCTCGAATCTCTCGGCCCACCTCTTGTGCAGCGCCTCGTGCGCCTCCATCTTCACCGCCAGGCCCAAGATCTCGTCCTCGTTCCCGTTAGTTTTTTCCTCCACCGCTCGGAGCTCTACCGCCTGGGCCTTCTGGGTCTCCTTCAGCCCCTCGATCGCCAACAGCATTGGCGCCAGCACCTCCTTTTTAAGCTCCTCCACGCAGCACCTGAGAAACTCCTGCTGGTCCGGCCCCCATGCTGCTCGATCTCCGCCCGCCGCCATCTTGCTCTTTTCCCCCTCGTTTCTGCCGCTGCTCCAAAGCCTCTTTTTCCGTCGCTCCACTTCTAGTCCCCTCCATACACAACGGAAGGGGAACCTTACTTCACCTTCCCACACGGGATTTGGTCAAACAAAATTCCGTTGGGGCTCCTCCGGAGAGCCCAAAGGTCCGTTCTAGCGGGAGCTGCCGAAATGTGCGGCTTAGCTCCGCATCGCCGCAACCGGAAGTCTTCTCCAACCCATACACCCAAAATCACCCTGTCCTGAATCCCATGTGCCGGAAGCAGCGGGAATTCCCTCACCTGCTGCCTCACAAACGATTTCACTTGCATGTACCTGAAAGCGTTTCCCGGGGGTAGCCCAAACTTCTCCTCCAGCACCCCTAGGCTCGCAAACGTCCCATCGATGAACAGGTCCCCCATTCTTCTAATCCCTGCCCGATGCCAGCTCCGAAAACCCCCATCCATCCTTCCCAGGATGTACCGATGATTCTCCCGAATCGGGGACCAAACCGAGGCTCCTACCTCGCCCGTGTCGCCTCCACTGCCCCCAGATCTTCAGTGCCGTCGCCACCACTGGACTCGTGGTGTACCTTGTCGGCGAGAGCAGCAGCAGTGCTGTCACCAGCACCCTCAGGCTCGTGCCCACACAGGACGCCATCTCTAGCCTCTTCCACACCGCCCCCTCTCCCCCCATTACCCACTTACGGATCATCGCCACATTAGCTGCCCAATAATAGCCACACAGATTCGGCAGCGCCAGCCCCCCCCCTGTCCCTGCTACGCTCCAAAAACACTCTCTTCACCCTCGGGGTCTTATCTGCCCACACAAATCCCATGGTGTTCCTGCTTACCCGTTTGAAAAAGGCCTTGGGGATCATAATGGGAAGGCACTGGAACACAAAGAGAAACCTCGGGAGGGCCGTCATTTTGACTGGCTGCACCTTACCCGCTAGTGAGAGTGGCAGCATATCCCACCTTTTAAAATCCTCCTTCATCTGCTCCACCAACTGCGTCAAATTGAGCTTGTGCAGGGCCCCCCAACTCCTAGTTACTTGGATCGTAGGTACCGAAAGCTCCTTTCCGCCCTCTTCAGTGGTAGCTCGTCTATCCCCCTTCCCTGGTCCCCTGAATGCACCACAAAGAGCTCACTCTTCCCTACGTTGAGTTTATACCCCGAAAAGTCCCCAAACTCCCTAAGGATCCGCATGAACTCCACCATCCCCTCCACTGGATCCGCCACGTACAACAACAGGTCGTCGGCATACAACAACACCCGGTGTTCCTTTCCCCCCGGACCAGTCCCCTCCATTTCCTGGACTCCCTCAGTCCCATGACCAACGGCTCAATTCCGGTGCAAACAAGGGGGACAAGGGGCACGTCTGCCTCGTCCCCCGGTACAGCCGAAAGTACTCCGACCTCCGCCGGTTCGTAGCCACACTCGCCACCGGGGCTCTATATAGCAGTCTGACCCAGCTGATGAACCCCTCCCCGAACCCAAACCACCGCAGTACTTCCCAAAGATACTCCCACTCCACCCGAACAAAGGCCTTCTCCGCGTCCATAGCTGCCACTACCTCCGCTTGCCCCTCCACCGAGGGCATCATAATCACATTGAGGAGCCTCCGCACATTTGTTTAGCTGCCTACCCTTCACAAATCCCGTCTGGTCCTCATGAATCCAGTCCTCAATTCTCGTAGCCAGCACCTTCGCCAGCAACTTAGCGTCAACATTGAGGAGCGAGATTGGTCTATACGACCCACATTGCAATGGATTCTTGTCCTGCTTCAAGATCAAAGAAATCAGCGCCCTGGACATTGTCGAGGGCAAGGTCCCATCCCTCCCTCGCCTTATTAAAAGTCCTCACTAGCAATGGGCCCAGCAGGTCCACGTATTTCCTATAGAATTCAACCGGGAACCCATCCGGCCCCAGGCCTTCCCCGCCTGCATGCTCCCCAGTCCTTTAACCAGCTCCTCCAGCCCAATTGGCGCCCCCAAACCAGCAACCTCCTCCTCCTCCACCCTCGGGAACCTCAGCTGATCTAGGAATCGTCGCATCCCCTCCTCCCCCGCTGGGGGCTCAGACCTGTACAGATCCCCATGGAAGTCCCTAAATACCTTGTTTATTCTCACCGCACTCTGCACCGTATTCCCCCCTCTATCCTCAACTCCACCAATCTCCCTCGCTGCCTCCCTCTTACGAAGCTGATGTGCCAGCATCCGACTCGCCTTCTCCCCATACTTGTACGTCGCCCCCTGCGCTTTCCTCCACTGTGCCTCTGCTTTCCCAGTGGTCAACAGGTCGAATTCCGTCTGGAGGTTCCGTCGCTCCTTGAGTAGCCCCTCCTCGAGGGCCTCTGCATACCTCCTGTCTACCCTTAGAATCTCCCCCACCAACCTCTCCCTCCCCTCTCTCTTCTCCCTGTGGGCCCTAATGGAGATTAGCTCTCCCCTGACCACCGCCTTCAATGCCTCCCAGACTACCCCCACCTGCACCTCCCCGTTGTCGTTGGCCTCCAAATATCTTTCAATACACCCCCTCATCCGCCAACAGTCCCACATCGAGGAGCCACAGCGGGCGCTGGTCCCTCTCCTCCCTCAACTCCAGCTCCACCCAATGCGGGGCGTGGTCCGAGATGGCTATGGCTGAATATTCCATTCCCTCAACTTTCGGGATCAGCGTCCTACTCAAAATTTAAAAATCTATCCGGGAGTCGGCTCAATGGATGTGGGAAAAGGAGGAAAATTCCCTGGCCAGCGGCCTGGCACACCTCCATGGATCCACTCCCCCAATCTGGTCCATAAACCCCCTGAGCACCTTGGCTGCAGCCAGCCTCTTACCTGTCCTGGACCTAGAACTGTCCAGTGCTGGGTCCAGCACAGTGTTGAAGTCGTGACCCCCCCCCCATTATCAAGCTTCCTACCTCCAGATCCGGAATCCGACCCAGCATACGTTTCATAAATCCGGCATCATCCCAATTCGGGGCATATATGTTCACCGGTACCACCCGCACTCCCTGCAACCTACCGCTGACCATCACATATCGACCTCCATTATCCACTACAATATTCAGTGCCTCGAACGACACCCGCTTCCCCACCAGTATTGCAACCCCTCTGTTCTTCGCATCCAGCCCTGAATGAAAGACCTGCCCTACCCATCCCTTTCTCAGCCTAACCTGATCTGCCACCTTCAGGTGTGTCTCCTGGAGCATGACCACATCTGCCTTCAGTCCCTTTAAGTGCGCGAACACCCGGGCCCTCTTGACCGGCCCGTTCAGGCCCCTCACATTCCAAGTTATCAGCCGGATCGGGGGGCTACTCGCCCCCGCCGACTAGCCATCTCCTTTTCTCGGCCAGCCACGTGCCCGCGCCTCCCGCATCCTCCAGTCCCCCAGGCGGCGGACGCCCCCCCCCGCCCCACCCCCCCAACTACCTCTCCTACTTCCAGCTCCCTTTTGGCCAATACAGCAGCAACCCAGTTCCCCCCATCCCCCCTGCTAGATCCTCATCCAGCCATTTTGCTCCCCCATGACACTCCCTTAAGTCAGCTGACTCCTGCTGACCCCAGCCTCTCCCGCCATCCCATCGACCCCCCAGTGAGAGAATCCCCCCACCCCTTGGCAGTCAGTGTGCACTCCTCTCCAGCACTGCCCCCCCCCCCCCCCCCCACCGGCCACGCCCCCATTCTTCCCGAATGCAGGAAAATGCCCGCACTTTCCTGAGCCGGCCCCGCCCCCTCTGGCACAGCTCCTTTTTGCGGCCTTACCCCAACTCCCCATCCCCGGGCCTTCACCCCCCCCCCTTCCTCTGTGGGGCCCTGCCCCTCCAACACCGACGCCCACACTCTCCCACAGCCCCCACATCAAATCCATTCACCCATCCCCACCCAGCACTCAAACCCAGAGAACATTCCCCAAACACGGTAAACACAGTAAACATGCCCCCACGACCAACCCTCAATTTGAGTCCAACCTTTCAGTCTGTATAAAGTTCCATGCCTCATCGGGTGTTTCAAAATAGTGGTGCTGATCTTGGAACGTGACCCACAATCGCGCTGGCTGCAGCATCCCGAACTTCACCCCCTTCCGATGGAGCACCGCCTTAGCCCGTTTGAAACCAGCTGTCTTCTTAGCCACCTCCGCACTCCAGTCCTCATAAATTCAGATCTCCGTGTTCTCCCACCTGCTGCTCCGCTCTTTTTTGGCCCATCTCAGGACATACTCTGTCCACAAAGCGGTGGAACCTCACCACTACAGCCCTTGGCGGCTCGTTGGCTTTGGGTCTCCTTGCCAGGACCGATGAGCCCCATCCAGCTCCAGGGGCCTCGGGAAAGCTCCCGCGCCCATCAGCGAATTGAGCATCGTGCTCATATATGCCCCGGCATCGGCCCCTCCACTCCTTCAGGGAGACCCAGAATCCGAAGATTCTTCCTCCTCGACCTATTCTCCAGGTCCTCGAATTTTTCCGCCCACCTCTTGTGCAGCGCCTCGTGCGCCTCCACCTTCACCGCCTGGCCCAAATCTCGTCCTCGTTCTCCAAAGCTTTTTGCCGCACCTCCCGGATCGCCGCCCCTTGGGCCTTCTGGGTCTCCACAAGCTTCTCAATCGCCGCCTTCATTGGCACCAGCATTTCGGTCTTCAGCTCCTCAAAGCAGCGTTTAAGAAACTCCTGCTGCTCCTGCGACCACACTGCTTGGTCTCCACCCGCCGCCATCTTGCTTTTCCTCCCTCGCACTTTTCGCTGCATCAGAATCACCTTTTTAGCCACTCCACTCCTGGTCCAATCCATATAATGTCGGGGGGACCTTGCTGGCACCTTCCCACACTGGAAGCCGTCGAACAATTGCCGTTGGGGCCCCTCCGAAGAGCCCAAAAGTCCGTTCCCGGTGGGAGCTGCCGAACGTGCGACCTACCTAGGCATAGTCGCAACCGGAAGTCCCCCCTTATTCTTCTGAACTCCAGCGAGGACAATCCCGACCTCGTCACCTTCTCCTCATATGACAGTCCCGCCATCCTTGGAATCAGTCTGGTAAACCTTCGCTGCACTCCCTCGAGAGCAAGAACATCCTTACTCAGAGAAAGAGACCAAAACTGCACACAATACTCCAAGTGTGGCCTCACCAAGGCACTGTACAGTTGCAGCAACACATCCCTGCTTCAAAACCTCTTGCAATGAAGGTCAACATACCATTAGCCTTCTTTACCGCCTGCTGCACCTGCATGCTTACCTTCCGCGAATGGTGCACAAGAACACCCAGGTCCCGTTGCATACTCCCTTCTCCCAATTTACAACCATTCGGGGAGTAATCTGCCTTCCTGTTTTTGCTTCCAAAATGAATAACCTCACGCTTACCCAAATTATTCTGCATCTGCCATTGGTTTGCCCACTTGCCCACAGGAGATTCCTCCACTGCCTACCTAGTGCTCTTGCTCTGCCTGGTGGTCACCCATTTCCTTCCAGCCAGTGGAGTGTGACCACCACGCTGTACCTGCTATCCACGATATTCTCCACCTCACGGGTGCTCCACTGCTCCAGCTCCAAAACCTGGGCTTCCAGGAGCTGCAGCTGGAGACACTTCCTGCGCAAATGCTGGTCCTGGGAACTGGAAATGGTCCTGGTCTCCCACATGGAGCAAGAAGAGCAGGCCACATTGGGCATTGAGCTCTCCCGCCATGTCTTGCTCCTTTAAAGTGTGGTATCAAATAATATTAACTAGTATGTCTTCTCCGCTCCTTGTTATTATAGAATATATAACTGTACTCGCCCAATCAGCTGCTTTGTTTTCCTTAGGAGATAAAAACATGCAGTATGCTTTCTTACATTCAATGGCATTACCATCGCTGAATCCCCCACTATCAACATCCTAGGGGTTACCATATAAAGACAGGTGCCACAAAAGCGGGTTACAGGTGAGGGATCCTGCGGCAAAACTCACCTCCTGACTCCCCAAATCCTGTCCACCATCTACAAGGTACAACTCAGGAGTGTGATGGAATACTCCCCACTTGCCTGGATGAGTGCAGCAGCCCCAACAATTAGGGCTGGTTTAGCTCCGTGGGCTAGACAGCTGGTTTGTAATGCAGAACAAGGCCAGCAGCGTGGGTTCAATTCCCCAACCAGCTTACCCGAACAGGCGCCGGAATGTGGCGACTAGGGGCTTTACACAGTAACTTCATACTTGTGACAATAAAAGATTATTATTATTAATACTCGAGAAGCTCGACACCATCCAGTGCAAAGCAGCCCCGCCTGATTTGCTCCCCTTCCATAAACATTCACTCCCACCACCACTGACAAACAGTGGCAGCCCTGTGTACCATCTACAAGATGCACTGCAAGAAAATAAAACAAGACTCCTCAGACAGCATCTGCCAAACCCACAACCACTAACCATCTAGACAGACAAGGGCAGTAGACGAATGGAACAGCACTGCCTGGAAGTTCCCCTCCAAATCACCCACCACATTGACTTGGGACTTTATCCCTATTCCTTTGCTGTCACTGAGTCGAAATCCTGGAATTCCCACCCTAACAACAGCGCGAGTGCAGCTACGTCACCTGGGCTGCAGCGGCTCAAGGCAGCAACTCACCACCACCTTCGCAGTGGCAATTAGCGACGGGCAACAAATGCTGTCCCAACTAGCGACAGCCACGTTCCTTGAATGAATAAAAACAAACTAAAACAAAAAGAACCCCGTGGAAAATATATACCGAAATGTAGTAATTAAAAAAAAAATGTAGAGTATCCAATTCATTTTTCCAATTAAGGGGCAATTAAGTGTGGCCAATCCACCTAGCCTGCACATCATTGGGTTGTGTGTGTGTGTGTGGGGGGGAGGGGGACCCACGCAGACACGGGGAGAATGTGCAAACTCCACACGTACAGTGAGGCAGAGGCGGGATCGAACCTGGGACTTCGGCGCCGTGAGACTGCAGGGCTAACCCACTGCGCCACCGTGCTGCCCCTGAAATGTAGTAATAACATTCAATTACCAATAGAGGCAAAGAGCATCCATCGATATAAAATAGTGGCAGGGAAGGTCATGAATTTTGCCCCATTCCTCATATTGTTCCCCTTTTGCATAGGTGTTATTGATTAATAAGGAGAATATTAATCAATATACCAATCATAGATAGCAGCTTCAGGGAATTAGTTACACCAAAGATTGGAGATAGGTGGGTAACTGTAAGAGGGACTGGGAAAAAGCAGTCAGTGCAGGGATCCCCTGTGGTCGTTCCCCTGAGAAACAAGTATACCGCTTTGGATACTTGTGGGGGGGGGGGAGACTTACCAGGGGTAAGCCATGGGGTACGGGCCTCTGGCACGGAGTCTGTCCCTGTTGCTCAGAAGGGAAGG
This sequence comes from Scyliorhinus torazame, assembly GCF_047496885.1. Taxonomy (NCBI): domain Eukaryota; kingdom Metazoa; phylum Chordata; class Chondrichthyes; order Carcharhiniformes; family Scyliorhinidae; genus Scyliorhinus; species Scyliorhinus torazame. Next base: position 26,822,203 of record NC_092735.1, on the reverse strand, counting down.
GGGGAGAGGAGCAGAGCATTAGTAATTGGGGACTCTATAGTCAGGGGCACAGATAGGAGATTTTGTGGGAGCGTGAGAGACTCACGTTTGGTATGTTGCCTCCCAGGTGCAAGGGTACGTGATGTCTCGGATCGTGTTTTCCGGGTCCTTAGGGGGGAGGGGGAGCAGCCCCAAGTCGTGGTCCACATTGGCACTAACGACATAGGTAGGAAAGGGGACAAGGATGTCAGGCAGGCTTTCAGGGAGCTAGGATGGAAGCTCAGAACTAGAACAAACAGAGTTGTTATCTCTGGGTTGTTGCCCGTGCCACGTGATAGTGAGATGAGGAATAGGGAGAGAGAGCATTTAAACACGTGGCTACAGGGATGGTGCAGGCGGGAGGGATTCAGATTTTTGGATAACTGGGGCTCTTTCTGGGGAAGGTGGGACCTCTACAGACAGGATGGTCTACATCTGAACCTGAGGGGCACAAATATCCTGGGGGGGGAGATTTGTTAGTGCTCTTTGGGGGGGTTTAAACTAATGCAGCAGGGGCATGGGAACCTGGATTGTAGTTTTAGGGTAAGGGAGAATGAGAGTATAGAGGTCAGGAGCACAGATTTGACGTCGCAGGAGGGGGCCAGTGTTCAGGTAGGTGGTTTGAAGTGTGTCTACTTCAATGCCAGGAGTATACGAAACAAGGTAGGGGAACTGGCAGCATGGGTTGGTACCTGGGACTTCGATGTTCTGGCCATTTCGGAGACATGGATAGAGCAGGGACAGGAATGGATGTTGCAGGTTCCGGGGTTTAGGTGTTTTAGTAAGCTCAGAGAAGGAGGCAAAAGAGGGGGAGGTGTGGCGCTGCTAGTCAAGAGCAGTATTACGGTGGCGGAGAGGATGCTAGATGGGGACTCTTCTTCCGAGGTAGTATGGGCTGAAGTTAGAAACAGGAAAGGAGAGGTCACCCTGTTGGGAGTTTTTTTATAGGCCTCCTAATAGTTCTAGGGATGTAGAGGAAAGGATGGCGAAGATGATTCTGGATATGAGTGAAAGTAACAGGGTAGTTATTATGGGAGACTTTAACTTTCCAAATATTGACTGGAAAAGATATAGTTCGAGTACAATAGATGGGTCGTTTTTTGTACAGTGTGTGCAGGAGGGTTTCCTGAAACAATATGTTGACAGGCCAACAAGAGGCGAGGCCACGTTGGATTTGGTTTTGGGTAATGAACCAGGCCAGGTGTTGGATTTGGAGGTAGGAGAGCACTTTGGGGACAGTGACCACAATTCGGTGACGTTTACGTTAATGATGGAAAGGGATAAGTATACACCGCAGGGCAAGAGTTATAGCTGGGGGAAGGGCAATTATGATGCCATTAGACGTGACTTGGTGGGGATAAGGTGGAGAAGTAGACTGCAAGTGTTGGGCACACTGGATAAGTGGGGCTTGTTCAAGGATCAGCTACTGCGTGTTCTTGATAAGTATGTACCGGTCAGACAGGGAGGAAGGCGTCGAGCGAGGGAATCGTGGTTTACCAAGGAAGTGGAATCTCTTGTTAAGAGGAAGAAGGAGGCCTATGTGAAGATGAAGTGTGAAGTTTCGGTTGGGGCGATGGATAGTTACAAGGTAGCGAGAAAGGATCTAAAGAGAGAGCTAAGACGAGCAAGGAGGGGACATGAGAAGTATTTGGCAGGAAGGATCAAGGAAAACCCAAAAGCTTTCTATAGGTATGTCAGGAATAAGCGAATGACTAGGGAAAGAGTAGGACCAGTCAAGGACAGGGATGGGAAATTGTGTGTGGAGTCTGAAGAGATAGGCGAGATACTAAATGAATATTTTTCGTCAGTATTCACTCAGGAAAAAGATAATGTTGTGGAGGAGAATGCTGAGCTCCAGGTAAATAGATTAGATGGCATTGAGGTACGTAGGGAAGAGGTGTTGGCAATTCTGGACAGGCTGAAAATAGATAAGTCCCCGGGACCTGATGGGATTTATCCTAGGATTCTCTGGGAGGCCAGGGAAGAGATTGCTGGACCATTGGCTTTGATTTTTATGTCATCATTGGATACAGGAATAGTGCCAGAGGACTGGAGGATAGCAAATGTGGTCCCTTTGTTCAAAAAGGGGAGCAGAGACAACCCCGGCAACTATAGACCGGTGAGCCTCACGTCTGTAGTGGGTAAAGTCTTGGAGGGGATTATAAGAGACAAGATTTATAATCATCTAGATAGGAATAATATGATCAGGGATAGTCAGCATGGCTTTGTGAAGGGTAGGTCATGCCTCACAAACCTTATTGAGTTCTTTGAGAAGGTGACTGAACAGGTAGACGAGGGTAGAGCAGTTGATGTGGTGTATATGGATTTCAGCAAAGCGTTTGATAAGGTTCCCCATGGTAGGCTATTGCAAAAAATACGGAGGCTGGGGATTGAGGGTGATTTAGAGATGTGGATCAGAAATTGGCTAGCTGAAAGAAGACAGAGGGTGGTGGTTGATGGGAAATGTTCAGAATGGAGTACAGTCACAAGTGGAGTACCACAAGGATCTGTTCTGGGGCCGTTGCTGTTTGTCATTTTTATCAATGACCTAGAGGAAGGCGCAGAAGGGTGGGTGAGTAAATTTGCAGACGATACTAAAGTCGGTGGTGTTGTCGATAGTGTGGAAGGATGTAGCAGGTTACAGAGGGATATAGATAAGCTGCAGAGCTGGGCTGAGAGGTGGCAAATGGAGTTTAATGTAGAGAAGTGTGAGGTGATTCACTTTGGAAGGAATAACAGGAATGCGGAATATTTGGCTAATGGTAAAGTTCTTGAAAGTGTGGATGAGCAGAGGGATCTAGGTGTCCATGTACATAGATCCCTGAAAGTTGCCACCCAGGTTGATAGGGTTGTGAAGAAGGCCTATGGAGTGTTGGCCTTTATTGGTAGAGGGATTGAGTTCCGAAGTCGGGAGGTCATGTTGCAGCTGTACAGAACTCTGGTACGACCGCATTTGGAGTATTGCGTACAGTTCTGGTCACCGCACTATAGGAAGGACGTGGAGGCTTTGGAGTGGGTGCAGAGGAGATTTACCAGGATGTTGCCTGGTATGGAGGGAAAATCTTATGAGGAAAGGCTGATGGACTTGAGGTTGTTTTCGTTGGAGAGAAGAAGGTTAAGAGGAGACTTAATAGAGGCATACAAAATGATCAGGGGGTTGGATAGGGTGGACAGTGAGAGCCTTCTCCCGCGGATGGATATGGCTGGCATGAGGGGACATAACTTTAAACTGAGGGGTAATAGATATAGGACAGAGGTCAGAGGTAGGTTCTTTACGCAAAGAGTAGTGAGGCCGTGGAATGCCCTACCTGCTACAGTAGTGAACTCGCCAACATTGAGGGCATTTAAAAGTTTATTGGATAAACATATGGATGATAATGGCATAGTGTAGGTTAGATGGCTTTTGTTTCGGTGCAACATCGTGGGCCGAAGGGCCTGTACTGCGCTGTATTGTTCTATGTTCTAATATAGGGTGGCAGCCACAAGGGAAACAGATTTGCCTAGTCATATCAGTTACTCAGAATTCTTAGCCTGAGGGGGGGGGGGGGGAGGAGGAGGAGGAGGAGGAGGAGGAGGGAGAGGAAGAGGAAGAGAGAGAGAGAGAGAGAGAGAGAGAGAGAGAGAGAGAGAGAGAGAGAGAGAGAGAGAGAGAAGAGAGAGAGACATTCTCGCCGATCCAGGCTGTACCCTTTAGCTGGCTCGATGACAGTGGCTCCAATGTAGTCCTCTCCACCCTCTGTTTTGACCACAGGCATCACCAGGTCGTGCTTCATTGCCTAGCAACAGAAAGAAGATTAAACACACCAAACTCATTTTGCCACATCAACCCAGGGGATGCTTTTCAAATTATTTATTTTTTTCAAGTGACAATTAACTGTATATTTTTTTAATGCAGCAAAGATCACGAGGCAAGTTCACGGGAACCGGTGTTATTTTTTTTTTTACTTCTACGCAACCTTGCACCGGCAGAAAAAGCCTAAATTCATAATTTCTTGCAACGTTATTTGCCACCTGGCTGCCTCAGCCTTACCACCACAACAATTAAAGTACCTCTGATTTCGTAAAATGCGCTGATCATCATCAGAGCAGCTTCAGCAAACAAAGTTTAACACTGAGCCGCAGGGATATTAGAATGGACAACTAAAAGATTAGACAAATTGGTTAATTTTAAGGAGCATCTTAGACGAGCAGAGTAGAGTAGGGAGAGAATTCCAGAGTTTTGAGCCCAGCAGCCGCAGGTCACCAATGGTAGAGTGATTAAATGTTTGTGGGGGGGGGGGGGGGGGGGGGGGGGGGGGGGGGGGGTGCGTGCTGGAGGCCAGAATTTGAGGAATGCAGAGGTCTTGGACGACCGCAGGGGTATCGGATTCGAGGGAGTGTCGTCACCATGGAGGGATTTGAAAACAAGGATGAAAGTTTTAAAATTGAGGCGCTGTTGGACTGAGAGCCAATCAAGCCAGGGAGCACAGGGGTGATTGTTGAACGGGATTTGTTGCGGGTTAGGACACGGCTGGGTAGAATTGTAGATGAGCTCAGGTTTTGCCACATGGAAGATGAGAGGCCGGCCAAAAAAGCACAGCAATAGTCAGCTGTAGAGTTAACAAAAGCACAGATGATGATTTCGCCAGCAAACGAGTAGAAGCAGGGTGGAGATGGGCGATGCTGCAATTAAGCGATCTTGGTGATAGAGCAGATTATGTTGTCAGAAGCTCAGCTCAGGTGGAGTTTACAGCAGCAACCAAAGATAATGGGAGAGATCTACCGGCCACGTTGCGCCCGAAAGGCGGCGCAGCGTGTCAGGTAGATGCCGGGTGATCTCTCTTCCGGGATCAACCCGGCTCGCGAAATCTGCCTCTGGGCCTTGGCAGAACTCGGGCGAGCGCCATTCAGTGCTGGTCACCACAAACGGGGACCAGAGGGGACGGCACTCGTGGGGGTCTCCCAGGGGATCAGAGGCCCCCAGGTGCTTGCCCTCTGATAAGGGTGCACCCTGGCAGTGCCACCTGGGTGCCAGCCTGGCACTGCCAAGGTGTCCAGGTGGCACTGGGAGGGTTTTCTGACAGTGACTAAGGCTTGGGTGGGTCTCTTCTTCCTGGGGTAAAGAGGGCAAGGTACGAGGCAATTGTTATCTCAAATCATGCTCCATATTTTGTAGTTTGAGCCAGTTCCCCCTCAACGCCCGCCATGAAGATGGGACACAAGGTTGTTGGCAGATAAAGGTTTCTGTGAGTGTAGAATCTTTGCCATTGGGGAGTACGTCATGTTAAACAAGAGCGACACTATCTCCCATCTACGTTGTGCGAGGTCCTCAAGTTGGTCATTCGGGGAGAGATCATTTCTAAAAGTCACACAGGGAGCGGAGGGTGGAGCAGCAGAGACTGGTGGACTCCACCCTAGAGGTGGACCGCCAGTGCTCGACTGCCCCTACACCGGGGTTGTTGGCGGGTAGGAAGAAGTTGCTGACGGAGTTTGAACTACTCCCGACGGGTAAAGCGGTGGGGTCAGCTGCAACGCTCGACCTTTTATGAACACGGGGAGAAGGCCAGTCGCCTTTTAGCGCACCAGCTGAGGCGACAGGCGGTCTCCTGTGATATGTGCAAGGGGTGGGGTTAGTAGGGCTGATCATGGTTGGAATGTGTTATTCATGCACTGTCTCTGTATATATTTGTAGCTATTGTGGATTTATCTTATAGTAATGAAATATTCTTTTATAATAAAAAAGATATTTAAAAGAGATGGGTGGTGAGGTAGAACCGGATGTCTGTTATCAGTGTACATGTCCAATCTGATGGTGGCATCATCAGAAAACACAATGGTGGATGCTAAACAGGAAGGAGACAAGGGATGCCACCTAACCGTGAGAGAGGCCATTTCAGGTGATTCTCTGGCCATGACTGGGTAATTGAGAATAGAACCAGAAAGAACAATCCCACCCAGCTAAATGATGGATGAGAGGAGTTGAAGGGTGGTGTGGTTAACCGAGCCAAAGGCTACAGGCAGCTCAAGAAAGTTGGACAAACCTCTATACTTAAGCAGGTCAAGGCAGATAATGCAGTGTAATAGAACAGATCCCACATTTTGCTCTTTGGTTCAGCATCAAGCTAGTTGCTAATTAATGATTCCAGGGACTTCCGGGTGCGGCGATCACCAGCTAGGTCTCACGTTTCGGCACCTCCCGTTCGAACGGACTTTTGGGCTCTTATTGGGAGCCCCAACGGCAATTTTTGACGGCTAAACCCATTGTGCGGTGAAACAGAAGGGAGTCCCCCCGGATGTACATGGAGAAAGGAGATAATAGTGGCCGGATTGCAGAGGATCTTCTGGAGCAGCGGCAAGGAAGGGAAGCACAAAGCAAGATGGCAGCGGAGGGAGGCCGTTTGGTATGGGGCCCGGAACAGCAAGAGTTCCTTCGGAGATGTGTTGAGGAGCTAAAGAAGGAGGTGCTGGCCCCGATGCTGCAGGCGATTGAGGGGCTAAAGCAGGCGCAGAAGACCCAAGAATTGGAGCTTCGTGGTGTGAAGGCAAAGGCTGCCGAAAATGAGGACGAAATACAGGGCCTGGTGGTGAAGACAGAGACACACGAGACAGGGAGATGGTCCTGAGATGGGCGAAAAAGACACGGAGCTGCAGGTGGGAGAACGCGGTGATCCGCGTGTACCAGGATTGGAGTGCGGAGGTGGCGAGAAGGAGGGCGAGTTTCAATCGGGCCAAGGCGGTGCTCCATAGAAAGAAAGTTAAATTTGGTATGCTGCAGCCGGCGAGATTGTGGGTTACACATCAAGGGAAACACCACTACTTCGAGACGGCAGAAGAGGCGTGGACATTCATTGAAGAGGAGAAGCTGGACTTCCGGGTGCGGCGATGACCAGCTGAGTCGCACGTTTCGGCAGCTCCCGGTGAAACAGACCTTTGGGCTCTTGATAGGAGCCCCAACGGCAATTTTGACGGCTAAAAACACTGTGCGGTAAACCAGAAGGGAATCCCCCCTGGATACGGATGGAAAAAGGAGGAGAAAGTGGCCGGATTGCAGTGGATCCTTTAGAGCAGCGGCAAGGAAGGCAAGCAAAAACCAAGATGGCGTCGGAAGGTGGCAGTTTAACATGGGGCCCTGAACAACAAGAGTTCTTGAAATGCTGTGTGGAAGAGATCAAAAAGGAAATGAAGAAAGAGCTGTTGGCCCCGATACTACAGGCGATCGAAGGGCTAAAGGAGGAACAAAAGACCCAGGAGCGGGAGCTTCGAGTCGTGAAGGCAAAGGCAGCCGAGAATGAGGACGACATACAGGGCCTGGTGGTGAAGACGGAGATGCATGAGGCACATCAGAAACGATGTGTGGAAAGGTTGGAGGCACTGGAGAACAACGCAAGGAGGAACAACCTGAGGATACTTGGTCTTCCTGAAGGTGCGGAGGGAGCGGACGTCGGGGCATATGTGAGCACGATGCTGCACTCGTTAATGGGAGCGGAGGCCCCGGCGGGTCCGTTGGAGGTGGAGGGAGCATACCGAGTGATGGCGCGAGGACCGAGAGCAGGAGAAATTCCCAGAGCCATAGTGGTGAGATTCCTCCATTTTAAGGATAGAGAAATGGTCCTTAGATGGGCAAAGAAAACTCGGAGCAGTAAATGGGAGAACGCGGTGATCCGCGTTTATCAAGACTGGTGTGCGGAGGTGGCGAGAAGGAGGGCGAGCTTTAATCAGGCCAAGGCGGTGCTTCATAAAAAGATGAAATTTGGAATGCTGCAACCGGCAAGACTGTGGGTCACATATCGAGGGAGGCACCACTACTTTGAGACGGCGGATGAAGCGTGGACTTTTATTGTGGAAGAAAAACTGGAATGAGCGGGTTATTAAAAAGAACGTTTGAACAAAGTGGTGGGGCGAATGCGGGGGGGCGAAGAGGGGGAAGAGGAGTTTTATGTACTAATCCTGCGATGTGGTAACTTTTCTCTCTTCCACAGGTGGTGATGGGGGGAGGAGGGGATGTGGAGGAGATGGGGCGTTGGCCATTGGGGGCGGGGCCAAGGGAGAAGCACGGGCTTGGTTCCCGCGCTATGATAATCATGGCGGGAATAGAGAAGCAGGAAGGAGGGTGCGAGCCGAGGTCACGGGGGGAAGCCGAGGTTGGCCAGAGTTTGCTGACTTCTGGGAGCAACATGGGGGGAGCAATTACGCTAGCGGGGGATCTAGCGGGGGGGGGGGGGGGGGGGGGGGGGGGGGAGGGGGGAATTACTGGGTTGCTGCTGCTGGGGAGAGGGGGGAGCTGGTATGGGAGAGGATGGGCGGGGGGGGCACCGCCTGGGGGAGATACAGCTGCGTGGGAACCGGGTGAGGAGCTGGAAAAAGGGGATGGCTAATCGACAAGGGGGGGGTAGGAAGCCCCCCAACTCGGCTGATCACGTGGAACGTGAGAGGGCTGAACGGGCCGATAAAGAGGGCACGGGTACTCGCACACCTGAAGAAACTTAAGGCAGATGTGGTTATGTTACAGGAAACGCACCTGAAACTGATAGACCAGGTTAGGCTACGCAAAGGATGGGTGGGGCAGGTGTTCCATTCGGGGCTAGATGCGAAAAACAGGGGGGTGGCTATATTAGTGGGGAAGCGGGTAATGTTCGAGGCAAAGACTATAGTGGCGGATAACGGGGGCAGATACGTGATGGTGAGTGGCAAACTACAGGGGGAGACGGTGGTTTTGGTAAACGTATATGCCCCGAACTGGGATGATGCCAATTTTATGAGGCGGATGCTAGGACGCATTCCGGACCTAGAGATGGGAAAGCTGATAATGGGGGGAGATTTTAATACGGTGTTGGAACCAGGGCTGGATAGGTCGAAGTCCAGGACTGGAAGGAGGCCGGCAGCAGCCAAGGTACTTAAAGATTTTATGGAGCAGATGAGAGGTGTAGACCCGTGGAGATTTAGCAGACCTAGGAGTAACGAGTTCTCGTTTTTCTCCTATGTCCATAAAGTCTACTCGCGAATAGACTTTTTTGTGCTGGGAAGGGCGTTGATCCCGAAGGTGAGGGGAACGGAGTATACGGCTATAGCCATTTCGGATCACGCTCCACACTGGGTAGACTTGGAGATTAGGGAGGAAACAGGAGGGCGCCCACCCTGGAGAATGGACATGGGACTAATGGCAGATGAGGGTGTGTGTCTAAGGGTGAGGGGGTGCATTGAAAAGTATTTGGAACTCAATGATAATTGGGAGGTCCAGGTGGGAGTGGTCTGGGAGGCGCTGAAGGCGGTGGTTAGAGGGGAGCTGATATCAATAAGGGCACATAAAGGGAAGCAGGAGAGTAAGGAACGAGAGCGGTTGCTGCAAGAACTTTTGAGGGTGGACAGACAATATGCGGAAGCACCGGAGGAGGGACTGTACAGGGAAAGGCAAAGGCTACATGTAGAATTTGACTTGCTGACTACGGGCACTGCAGAGGCACAATGGAGGAAGGCACAGGGTGTACAGTACGAATATGGGGAGAAGGCGAGCAGGTTGCTGGCACACCAATTGAGGAAAAGGGGAGCAGCGAGGGAAATAGGGAGAGTGAGGGATGAGGAAGGAGAGATGGAGCGGGGAGCGGAGAGAGTGAATGGGGTGTTCAAGACATTTTATAAAAAATTATATGAAGCTCAACCCCCGGATGGGAGGGAGAGAATGATGGGCTTTTTGGATCGGCTGGAATTTCCCAAGGTGGAAGAGCAGGAAAGGGTGGGACTGGGAGCACAGATCGAGGTAGAAGAAGTGGTGAAAGGAATTAGGAGCATGCAGGCGGGAAAGGCCCCGGGACCGGATGGATTCCCAGTCGAATTCTATAGAAAATATGTGGACTTGCTCGCCCCGGTATTGACGAGGACCTTTAATGAGGCAAAGGAAAGGGGACAACTGCCCCCGACTATGTCTGAAGCAACGATATCGCTTCTCTTAAAGAAGGAAAAGGACCCGCTACAATGCGGGTCCTATAGACCTATTTCCCTCCTAAATGTAGATGCCAAGATCCTGGCCAAGGTAATGGCAATGAGAATAGAGGAATATGTCCCGGGGGTGGTCCACGAGGACCAAACTGGGTTTGTGAAGGGGAGACAGCTGAACACGAATATACGGAGGCTGTTAGGGGTAATGATGATGCCCCCACCAGAGGGGGAAACGGAGATAGTAGTGGCGATGGATGCCGAGAAAGCATTTGATAGAGTGGAGTGGGATTATTTGTGGGAGGTGTTGAGGAGATTTGGTTTTGGAGAGGGGTATGTTAGATGGGTGCAGCTGTTGTATAGGGCCCCGATGCGAGCGTGGTCACGAATGGACGGGGATCTGCATATTTTCGGCTCCATAGAGGGACAAGGCAGGGATGCCCTTTGTCCCCATTATTGTTTGCACTGGCGATTGAGCCCCTGGCGATAGCGTTGAGGGGTTCCAAGAAGTGGAGGGGAGTACTTAGAGGAGGAGAAGAACACCGATATATACATATATCTTTGTATACGGACGATTTGTTACTATATGTGGCAGACCCGGCGGAGGGGATGCCAGAAATAATGCGGATACTTGGAGAGTTTGGGGATTTTTCAGGTTATAAATTGAACATGGGGAAAAGCGAGTTGTTTGTGGTGCATCCAGGGGAGCAGAGTAGAGAAATAGAGGACCTACCGTTGAGGAAGGTAACAAGGGACTTTCGTTACCTGGGGATCCAGGTAGCCAAGAATTGGGGCACATTGCATAGGTTAAATTTAACGCGGTTGGTGGAACAAATGGAGGAGGATTTCAAGAGATGGGATATGGTATCCCTGTCACTGGCAGGGAGGGTGCAGGCGGTTAAGATGGTGGTCCTCCCGAGATTCCTCTTTGTGTTTCAGTGCCTTCCGGTGGTGATCACAAAGGCTTTTTTAAAAAAGGATTGAAAAGAGCATCATGGGTTTTGTGTGGGCCGGGAAGACCCCGAGAGTGAGGAAGGGATTCTTACAGCGTAGCAGGGATAGGCGGGGGCTGGCACTACCGAGCCTAAGTGAGTATTATTGGGCAGCTAATATTTCAATGGTGAGTAAGTGGATGGGAGAGGAGGAGGGAGCGGCGTGGAAGAGATTAGAGAGGGCGTCCTGTAGGGGGACTAGCCTACAGGCTATGGTGACAGCCCCATTGCCGTTCTCACCGAGGAACTACACCACAAGCCCGGTGGTGGTGGCTACACTGAAGATTTGGGGACAGTGGAGATGGCATAGGGGAAAGACTGGAGCCTTGGGGGGGTCCCCGATAAGAAACAACCATAGGTTTGCCCCGGGGGGAATGGATGGGGGATATGGAATGTGGCAAAGAGCAGGAATAACGCAACTGAAAGATCGGTTTGTGGATGGGAAGTTCGCGAGTCTGGGAGCGCTGACCGAGAAATATGGGTTGCCCCAAGGGAATGCATTCAGGTATATGCAACTGAGGGCTTTTGCGAGGCAACAGGTGAGGGAATTCCCGCAGCTCCCGACACAAGAGGTGCAGGACAGAGTGATCTCAAAGACATGGGTGGGGGATGGTAAGGTGTCAGATATATATAGGGAAATGAGGGACGAAGGGGAGACTATGGTAGATGAACTAAAAGGAAAATGGGAAGAAGAGCTGGGGGAGGAGATCGAGGAGGGGCTGTGGGCAGATGCCCGAAGCAGGGTAAACTCGTCGTCCTCGTGTGCCAGGCTAAGCCTGATTCAGTTTAAGGTATTACACAGGGCGCATATGACTGGAGCACGGCTCAGTAAATTTTTTGGGGTGGAGGATAGGTGTGCGAGGTGCTAGAGAAGCCCAGCGAATCATACCCATATGTTTTGGTCATGCCCGGCACTACAGGGGTTTTGGATGGGGGTGACAAAGGTGCTTTCAAAAGTAGTGGGGGTCCGGGTCGAACCAAGCTGGGGGTTGGCTATATTTGGGGTTGCACAAGAGCCGGGAATGCAGGAGGCGAGAGAGGCCGATGTTTTGGCCTTTGCGTCCCTAGTAGCCCGGCGCAGGATATTCCTAATGTGGAAAGAAGCCAAGCCCCCGGGGGTGGAGACCTGGATAAATGACATGGCAGGGTTTATAAAGCTAGAGTGGATTAAGTTCGTTCTAAGGGGGTCGGCTCAAGGGTTCACCAGGCGGTGGCAACCGTTCGTCGAATACCTCGCAGAAAGATAGATGGAATGGAAAAAAGGCAGCAGCAGCAGCCCAGGATCGGGGGGGGGGGGGGGGGGGGGAAGAGGAGGAACCAGAAGGACTCTCAGGGTTGTTAATATATACTGTACAATATGTATAGGTCGTTGCTACAGATAATTATATATTGGACTGTTAAATTATATTTTTGGAGAGTGTTACTTGTGATAAGGCAGTTGCCAATTAGGGCTAGTTTTCATTTTTGTTATTTATTATTTATTCATTTTCTGTTTATAAAATAGGTCATTGTTATTTGTGTTGTTATAATATTGTGTAAAGGATGCTCAATGTACTGTGTTGGTTGACCAAAAATTTTCAATAAAATATTTTTAAAAAAAGAAGAGGAGAAGCTGGACTAGACTGGAGAGAGAAAGAACTTTTGTAATAAAGCAGTGGTGTGATTGCATGGGACTGGGAATCGGAAGGGGGGGAAAAAAATTTCGCTTTCCCCTCGATGGGGGGGGGGGGGGGCATGGTGAACTGTGGGCGCCGGGGGGGGAAAGGAGAGGGGGAAGGAGAGAGGGAGCTGCGCCATTAGGGGCGGGGCCGAGTGGGAAGCACGGGCTTTGCTCCCGCGCTATGGTAATTGTGGCGGGAAAAGGGGGCGCAGGAAGGAAGGGGGCCTTACACAATGGGAGGCTGAGGATAAATGGGGGAAGCCGAGGTCAGCCAGGTTTTGCTGACTTCTGGAAGCAACATGGGGGGAGCAATCACGCTAGAGGGGGATCTAGTGGTGGGGGGGGGGGGGGCGGTAACTGGGTTGCTGCTGTTAAGGGGAAGGGGGGAGCTGCTACGGGATGGGATGGTCGGGACGGGAGGACACCGTTGGGGGGACAAGTGGGTGCGTGGGAACCGGGTGAGGAGCTGGTCTAAAAAAGGGGATGGCTAGTCGACGAAGGGGGGGGGGTAATTAATGAGCCCCCCAACCCGGTTGATCACGTGGAACGGGAGAGGGCTGAATGGGCCGATTAAGAGGGCAAGGGTAATTGCGCACCTAAAGAAATTAAAGGCAGATGTGGTCATGCTGCAGGAGACGCATCTGAAACTGGCGGATCAGGTCAGATTACGAAAAGGATGGGTGGGACAGATATTTCACTCGGGCTTGGATGCGAAAAATAGAGGGGTGGCAATATTAGTGGGGAAACGGGTATTGTTTGAGGCGAGGACCATAGTGGCGGACAGTGGGGGTAGATATGTGATGGTGAGTGGCAGATTGGAAGGGGAGGCGGTGGTTCTGGTGAACGTATATGCCCCGAACTGGGATGATGCCAACTTCATGAAGCGTATGCTGGGGCGTATCCCGGACCTGGAGGCGGGAAAGTTGGTAATGGGGGGAGACTTCAACACGGTGCTGGATCCAGGGCTGGACACCAGGTCTAGGACCGGGAGGAGGCCAGCAGCGGCCAAGGTGCTTAAGGACTTCATGGAGCAGATGGGAGGAGTAGATCCCTGGAGATTTACTAGGCCTAGGAGTAAAGAGTTCTCCTTCTTCTCCCATGTCCACAAGGTGTATTCTCGGATAGACTTCTTTGTCCTGGGAAGGGCGCTGATCCCGAAGGTGGCCGGGACGGAGTACTCGGCTATAGCCATTTCGGACCATGCCCCACATTGGTAGATCTGGAAGTAGGAGAGGAAAAGGAACAGCACCCACTGTGGAGATTGGATATGGGATTGTTGGCGGCCGAGGGGGTGTGTGTAAGGGTAAGGAGATGTATCGAAAGGTATCTGGAGATTAATGACGACGGAGAGGTTCAGGTGGGAGTGGTCTGGGAAGCACTGAAGGCGGTGGTCAGAGGGGAACTGATTTCCTTAAGGGCCCATAAGGGGAAACAAGAGAGCAAAGAGAGGGAGAGATTATTGAGAGAAATTGAGGGTGGATAGGCAGTATGCGGTGGCTCCAGATGAAGGACTATACAGGGAAAGACGAAGGTTGCACACGGAATTTGATTTGTTGACCACGGGCAAGGCGGAGGCACAATGGAGGAAGGCACAGGGAGTGCAGTATGAGTACGGAGTGAAGGCGAGCCGGTTACTGGCCCAACAACTGAGGAAGAGGGGGGGCGGCGAGGGAGATTGGATGGGTTGGGGACGAGGAGGGTGAGATGGAACGGGGAGCGGAGAGGGTGAGCGGGGTGTTTAAGGCATTTTACGAGAGGCTGTATAAGGCTCAGCACCCGGAAGGGAAGGAGGGAATGATGCACTTCCTAGACCAGTTGGAATTTCCGACGGTCGAGGAGCAGGAGAGGACAGGACTGGGAGCACAGATTGAGGTGGAGGAGGTGGTAAAAGGGATTGGGAACATGCAGGCAGGGAAGGCCCCGGGACCGGATGGGTTCCCGGTGGAATTTTATAGGAAATATGTGGACCTGCTGGCCCCGCTTCTGACGAGAACCTTTAATGAGGCCAGGGAAAGGGGGACATTGCCCCCGACGATGTCGGAGGCGACGATATCGCTGCTCTTGAAAAGGGACAAAGACCCGCTGCAGTGTGGGTCATACAGGCCTATTTCCCTCCTGAATGTAGATGCCAAGCTTTTGGCCAAGGTGATGGCGACGAGGATGGAGGATTGTGTCCCGGGGGTGGTTCACGAGGATCAAACGGGGTTTGTTAAGGGGAGACAATTGAACACTAACATACGGAGGCTGCTGGGTGTGATGATGATGCCCCCGCCGGAGGGGGAGGCGGAGATAGTGGTGGCGATGGATGCAGAGAAAGCATTTGATAGAGTGGAGTGGGATTACCTGTGGGAAGTGTTGAGGAGATTTGGATTTGGAGAGGGGTTTATTGGATGGGTTCAGCTTCTATACAGGGCCCCGGTGGCAAGTGTGACTACAAATAGGCAGAGATCTGACCACTTCCGTCTATACAGAGGGACAAGACAGGGATGTCCTCTGTCCCAGTTACTGTTTGCGTTGGCAATTGAGCCACTGGCCATAGCGCTGAGGGGCTCTAGGAAGTGGAGGGGAGTACTTAGGGGAGGAGAAGAGCACCGGGTATCACTATACGCAGATGATTTGTTGTTGTATGTCGCGGACCCAGTGGAGGGGATGCCCGAGATAATGCAGACACTCAGGGAGTTTGGGGAATTTTCAGGATATAAACTGAATATGGGGAAGAGTGAGCGGTTTGTGATGCACCCTGGGGAACAGGGCAGGGGAATAGATGATTTTCCGTTGAGGAGAGTAACAAGGGATTTTCGGTACCTAGGGATCCAGATGGCCAGGAACTGGGGAACCTTGCATAAGCTAAATTTAGTAAGATTGGTGGAGCAGATGGAAGAGGACTTTAGGAGATGGGACATGGTGCCCGTCACTGGCGGGTAGGGTGCAGGCGGTTAAAATGGTGGTCCTTCCGCGGTTTCTTTTTGTGTTCCAGTGCCTCCCTGTGATGATTACAAAGGCCTTTTTCAAGAAAGTGGATAAGAGCATTATGAGTTTTGTATGGGCTGGGAAGACCCCAAGAGTGAAGAGGGGGTTCCTGCAGCGTAGTAGGGATAGGGGGGGACTGGCACTGCCGAGCTTAAGTGACTATTATTGGGCCGCCAACATATCAATGGTATGCAAGTGGATGGGGGAAGGGGAGGGAGCGGCGTGGAAAAGACTAGAGATGGCGTCCTGTAGGGGAACCAGCCTAAAAGCATTAGCGACGGCGCCTTTACCGTTCTCCCCGAAGAAATACACCACAAGTCCAGTGGTGGTGGCAACGCTGAAAATTTGGGGGCAGTGGAGACGGCATAAGGGAGTGACGGGTGCCTCGGCGAGGTCCCCGATAAGGAACAACCACAGGTTCGTCCCGGGGAAGATAGATGGGGGATTTAAAGCTTGGCAGAGAGCAGGGATTGTGAAATTGAAGGATTTGTTCCTAGGCGGGACGTTTGCGAGTCTGGGAGCACTGACAGAAAAATATGGGTTGCCACCGGGGAATGCATTTCGATATATGCAACTGAGGGCTTTTGCGAGGCAACAGGCGAGGGAATTTCCGCGGCTCCCGGCGCAAGAGATTCAGGACAGAGTGATTTCGGTGGCATGGGTGGGGGATGGTAGGGTGTCAGATATATATAGAGAAATGAGAGACGAGGGGGAGACGATGGTGGAGGAGCTGAAGGGAAAATGGGAAGAGGAGCTAGGGGAAGAGATTGAGGAGGGGCTGTGGGCCGATGCCTTAAGTAGGGTAAACTCTTCGTCCTCATGCGCCAGGCTCAGCCTGATACAATTCAAGGTTCTACATAGGGCGCACATGACTGGAGCAAGGTTAAGTAGATTTTTTGGAGTGGAGGATAGGTGCGGGAGATGCGCAGGAAGCCCAGCGAACCACACCCACATGTTTTGGTCATGCCCGGTACTGCATGGGTTCTGGGTGGGGGTGGCGAATGTGCTTTCAAGGGTGGCGGGGGTCCGGGTCGAGCCAGGCTGTGGGTTGGCGATATTTGGGGTTGCGGACGAGCCGGGAGTGCAGGAGGCGAGAGAGGCTGATGTTTTAGCCTTTGTGTCCCTAGTAGCCCGGCGAAGGATATTACTTATGTGGAAAGAAGCTAAACCCCCAGGCGTGGAGGCCTGGATAAACGACATGGCGGGGTTTATAAAATTGGAGCGGATAAAATACGCACTAAGAGGTTCGGCTCAAGGGTTCACCAGGCGGTGGCAACCGTTCCTCGATTATCTCGCAGAACGATAAGGGAAATGGGAAAGGTAGCAGCAGCAACCCAGGGTGGGGGGGGGGGGCATTCGGGCCCTCAGGGGTTTTGTACAGGTGTTTGTATACGAGTTATTTATATTGGTTTTTGTGACTTTATTATTTTGGATATTGGCTAGTTTTTATTTTTGTTGCTGGCAGTTGCCGCCTAGTTAATATATTATTTATTCTTTTTTTTTTAAAACGGTCATCATTATTATTTATATTGTTTTAAAGTTGCAAAAGGGAAAATTTTGTACAGTTTTTGTTTGACCGAAAAATTTGAATAAAATATATATATTTTTTAAAATTAATGATTCCAGCAATATATCTTGACCATCAATCAGTCTCCCCCCCCCACCAAATTTCCAAACAAATCACGGTAGCACAGTGATTTGCACTGTTGCTTCACAGTGCCAGGGTCTCTGGTTCGACTGCCGGCTTGGGTAGCTGTCTGTGCGGAGTCTGCACGTTCTCCCCGGGTCTGCGTGGGTTTCCTCCGGGTGCTCCGGTTTCCTCACACAAAGTCCCGAAAGACGTGCTTGTTAGGTAAATTGGACATTCTGAATTCTCCCTCCGTGTACCCAAACAGGCGCCGGAGTGTGGCGACGTGGGGGTTTTCACAGTAACTTCATTGCAGTGTTAATGTAAACCTACTTGTGACAATAATAAAGATTTTTTTTAAAAATTGAGTACCCAATTTTATTTTTTTCCCCAATCAAGAGGGAATTTAGTGTGGCCAATCCACCAACCCTGCACATCTTTGGGTTGACACATGGAGAATGTGCAAACTCCACACGACAGTTATTATTAAATCATTCACTATTGCCCAATTAGTGCTGGAAACTAGATACATGCCATCTGGAAGTTAGGTGACAAATTCACTGAACATGTTACAGCTAACTAATGATGACTTAATTCAAAAAAAGCTTTGTTCTTATTCATACCTGTCTGAGCAACTGAGACACCACTTTGATTTGCTGTCCTCGTGAGAGGAGGTAGGGGAGGGGGACACCTGTCACCCTAGCCATTTCCATGTAGTTAATAACGCACATCAGCTTCTCCAACAGCCGCAAGGGCAAGTAGGCATCCTTCAGGCAGTAGACGGCCAATCGCCTTCGTGTTTGCTCGTTCCCATTCTAAACCGGACAGGAGGACGGTGTGGAGATGGGCCGGGAAGAGAAGAAACAAAATGTAGGAAACAGATGCGTCAAAGGAAAACAGAACAGGCGATACCTGCCGTGCACAAATGAGAAAACTACCCAGATGTTGCAAAATTCTCATTTTAGATTATTTAGTTACACCTCAGGTATAAAAAGTTAAACTACAATTAAAAATAAATCTTAATTCAGCTAAACTTAAAATTAAGCTGATGTGATCAAAGAATTAGATAAAATATTTTAAGACGGTACACTGTGTACACTTGTATGTATGCAGAACTCTTCTCTCTTACTGTAACAGTTTCTCTCTACTGCTCAACTCGGATTGCAACATAAAGCAAGACATCCAGGCACAACGGGATTGCGAGTAGGATTTTAAAGAAATTTAGATTACCCAATTCCTTTTTCCAAATTACGGGGCAATTTAGCGTGGCCAATCCACCTATCCTACACATCTTTGGGTTGTGGGGACGAAACCCATGTAGACACGGGGAGAATGTGGAAACTCCACACGGACAGTGATCCAGGACCGGGATCGAACCCGGGTCCTCAGCGCCTTGAGGCAGCAGTGCTAAAGTGCAAATGTGTCTCTTCAAGTTAAATTTTTAACTGACAAAGGCTTTGACAAAGGATCATCTGGACTCGAAACGTTAGCTCTTTTCTCTCCCTACAGATGCTGTCAGACCTGCTGAGATCTTCCAGCATTTTCTCTTTGGATAAATATTTAAAGGATTCAACTCCACAAGTTCAAGGTTATTGAAGCCCACAGTAAATGTATGATGCCTTCTACCTCTTAATAGTTCTAGTCACCAGTCCAATTCCGAGCAGCTCCCCCCCCCCCCAATTATCATAAAATTAAAGTCAGGGAACTTCAATTAAATTCAAGAATCAAGTTAACCCGCCAAGAGAGATAGCACCACCTCTTTTCCCCACTAAGCAACATATTAAGCAACATATTAAACAACGTTTAGCAATGTCCCAAAAGACGTGCTTGTTCGGTGAATTGGACATTGAATTCTCCTTCAGTATGCCCGAAAAGGCGCCGGAATGTGGCGACGAGGGGATTTTCCAAAGTAACTTCATCACAGTGTTAATGTACGCCTACTTGCGACACTAATAGATTATTATTAGATTATTATATTCGTCCAGCTATCCAATACCTGCAGGTCTGAGATGATTGAGTGCTGAACATCTTCTTTCTGTTCCTGCAGGAAATGGAAACTCACTGCGTTGAGCGTGTACGATCGCAGTTTGTAGTCGCGTAGTAATACCTGACCAAAACAAAAGCAATGCAAGTTACTTCAAAGATAGAAAGCAATTCTCAAATAACAAACGGCTTGCTTTGAAGTGTAGTTACTGGTGTTTTATGGGAGATGAATGTCAGGTTACTTGATTTGTAGGGCAGCACGGTGGCTAGCACTGAGACTACGGCACTGAGGATCCGGGTTCGAATCCCAGCCCTGCGTCATTGTCCGTGTGGAGTTTGCACATTCTCCCCATGTCTGCATGGGTTTCACCTCCACAACCCAAATGTGGATTGGCTATGCTAAAATTGCCCCCTCATTGAAAAAATAATAATTGGGTACTCTAAATTTATTTTTAAAGTTACTTGATTTATCTTTTAGCAATTTTTATCGAGGGATAGATGTTGTCTGCAGGTCTTGTGGCTCAGTGGGTGGTGTCCCGAAGGTCTGGGTTCAAGTGCCACTTCAGGATTTGATGGCCAAAGAAAGTTCCTACCCTGGCCAAACATGTTGTTGATCAGTCTGTAAATCCTTCCAGTACACCCGACGGCAAGTGGCGAGAGCAGGAGAGTTTCCTGGTCAGCCATACTGCAGAAGGCACTGCCAATACTGCACTGAAGTGTCAGTATGAATCCTGTGCTCAAAGGTAGGAAACATGCTCAGGCCACTTAGCTTCGCAAGTCTGTTCCAGAATTTAATTTGTGTGAAACATTACTTCCCAATTGCATTGCTAAATCATCTTGCTTTATTTTTCATGAAGATTATTCTCCAGTAAGAAGAAATAGTTTCTCTGAAGTTACCCTATTGAATCTATCATCATTTTAAACTTTGCGATGAGATCACCGCTCAAATTATCTAAACTCAAGGGGGATACAAGCCAAATTCATGCCATTTGTCCTCCTGATTCGACAATGGCATAATGCTGGTGAAACAGCATTGTAGCCCTCTGCCTATTTCTTGCTCAATTCTGCATGCGGTGCTCCAGATGGGTTCCAAGTTAAAGCTCTGAAGCATCAAATCCTCCCCTTTTCGTTAAGAGATAATGGCCAACATTCTATGAGCTTTTGATTATCTGGGAAGAAATAGGAGCACCCGGAGGAAATACAAGCAGACACAGGGAGAACATGTAAACTCCACACAGACAGTCACCCAAAGCCGGAATCAAACCCGATCCCTGGGTGCTGAGGCAGCAGTGCGCTAGCCTTTGGCTACCCAAATCCCTTTATTTTTCCAGGCTCCCAATTTCTTACCTTAAGAAAATATCCCAACACATTCTTTCTTGGATTCAAAATGGATGACCTTGCACCTACCCACATTGTACTGCTTCTGCTACAGCTTCCCCATTTGGTCTGTCCATGTCCCTTTGTAACTTCCTCCAACCCACACAATTTACTGTTCCTTCAAACCCAAGAATCATCTGCAAACTTGGCTTTATGACTCTCCATTCCTTCATGCCAGTCGTTAATATGGTGAAAAGCTGGGGGAACGCTACAGATCCCTGGGGGACATAGTCTGTTTCATCTTGCCAATCAAAGAACATTTTATCTCTCAACACTCTTGTCTCCAACCTCGCAACCAACTATCAACCAATATCACATGGATCTCTTGAATTCCTTGTTCTCTCACTCTTGCTAATAATCTCATTCACCAAATGTTTTATAGAAGTCCAGAGACAACACTCTCCGATCCACCATGCTTGTGATCTCCCTGTAAAATCTAGGTTAAATATAGCACTTCAGCAGCAGGAGAATAAGCAAATGATGAAAAACCCACTTTACTAGAATCATGGAATTGCTACAGTGCAGAAGGAGGCCATTCAGCCCATTGAGTCTGCACCTACATTCTGAAAGGCCAACCTACTTAGGCCAACTTCTCTGTCCTATCCCCGTAACCCCAACTAACCTCCACATCTTTGGACACAAAGGGCAATTGATCATGGCTAATCCACCTAACTGGAACACCTTTGGGCTGTGGGAGGACATCGGAGCACCCGGAGGAAACCAATGCAGACACAGGAAGAACGTGCAGACTCCGCACAGTCATCCAAAGCCGGAATCGAACCCCGATCCCTGGCGCTGTGAGGCAGCAGTGCTAACCACTGTGCCGCCGTGCCTCCCTACAGTATAATCCACTCACTTGATAGCTTTACACACCTGCAGGAGGTCAAACTGCACTCTTCCCTCGATGTTGATCACTTTATTTTCTCTACGACCCATCTGTCGAGACTGAAACGAGGAATCTCGGATTACAGATTTAAGGCTGGGGATACGACCCAGGAATGGGAAAGTCGTCACCTGAAAAAGAATAGGAGTTACTCTGATTGCTACATGATGGCGACTGTAAATCACAAGGATAAATAACACAACAGTGTTGATGCATTTGTGTCCTTTTAGTGCCCAATTAATTTTTTCCAATTAAGGGACAATTTAGAGCAGCCAATCCACCTAGCCTACACATCTTTGGATTGTGGGGGCGAAACCCAGGCAGACACGGGGAGAATGTGCAAACTCCACACGGACAGTGACCCAGAACCGGGATCGAACCTGGGACCTCAGCGCCGTGAGGCAGCAGGGCAAACTCACTGCGCCACCGTGCTGCCCGTGTCAGTCAGATCTTAACCAATGCCCAAATTACTGAATCATGTAAGTATTATTGATTTTTTTCCCCCCTAATTGCAGACTGGCACCTCAAAGACAGTAAGGGGAGCGCAACTAGTGTGCAATAAAAATATTTCAGCCTTTCACTGTTTCCCTCCCATAGTTGATAAATCTTGACAAAATGTTTGAATGGTTGAATAAACACCAGATGCGCTGTGCAGAACTACCCAATTCACTTTTTCCAATTAAGGGACAATTTAGCGTGGCCAATCCACCTACCCTGTGCATCTTTTGGGTTGTGTGGGTGAAGCCCACGCAGACACGGGGAGAATGTGCAAACAACACACGGACAGTGACCCATAGCCGTGAACGAAGCCGTTACCTCGGCGCTGTGAGGCAGCAGTGCTGCCCTACGTGTCTTACTTCTCACAGTAATCCTGGTGGAATTTCCTATACATGGATATCGGTATCAAGGCTATGACTCATCTTTCATTCCCACTTATCTTCCACTTTCTATGTCTTTTATCGTTGACAAAGGGTCATCTTTTCTCTCCCTATAGATGCTGCCAGACCTGCTGAGATTTTTCAGTATTTTCTATTTTGATATTGGTATCATGGTGGCCACTTTTGGGCTTGGATGTGATGTCCTTCACAACCAGAAAGTTCACTGCCGCCCCGGTCTTCAGAATTAGCTACTTGGCTGTGCTATCAGATTACCGGTTGGCCCCTATCTGACCTGTCCACTGACCCACCAACTAAATTTCTAACCACAGACACAGAGATACAATCAAAGTCCAGTCATCTCTCAACAAGAGATAAAAGGCAACGGGCAGGGCAGCACGGTGGCACGGTGGCACAGCGGGCTAGCCCTGCTGCTTCACGGCGCCGAGATCCCAGGTTCGATCCCGGCTCTGGGTCACTGTCCGTGTGGAGTTTGCAGATTCTCCCTGTGTTTGTGTGGGTTTCACCCCGACAACCCAAAGATGCACAGGGTAGGTGGATTGGCCACGCTAAATTGCCCCTTAATTGGAAAAAATGAATTGGGTACTCTTAATTTATTTTTTAAAAAGGCAACGGGTTGAAGTCATCACTGGACCTGCACGGAATCATCGAGTGATGCAACACAAAACACCACCATTTAATCCAAAGTCCGTGTGTGCCAGCTCTTTTGTAGAGTGGTCTTTCCCCATTACCTTGCAATTGTTTTCCCCACCTATTTATCCAACTCTCTTTTGAATGTGACTATTTAATCTGCTTCCAACACCCTTCTAGACGGTGCATTTCACAACTAGCCGCATCCAACAATGTTGCCTCATCTCCGGTTCTTTTGGAAATCATCTTACATCTGTGTATTCTCGTTACCGTACCCTTCTACCACTAGAAACACTTCTCCTTATTTAATCTTTTCAAAACACCTCATGATTTTGAACATCTCTTTCAAATCTCCTCTCAACCAAATCTCCTCTCAACCCTCTCTGCTCCAAGGAGAATAATCCCAACCTCTCCAATATCGCCGCCTTGGTACAGTTTTAGAACATCTTTCTTGTACCCTCTTCAAGGTTTTGACATCTCCTGGTAGCTGTTTAAGAATTGCAATGACCGAGGTTTAGATGGCTGCCCTCCCTCTCAACCATCGGCACTGTGCGGTACCCAGAAAAAACCTGAAGGGTCGCTCTTTTACATCGAATTCACAGCACTGAAACGTCATTCCACTCCTTCCATTCTACTTCATCCATCAACATATCTCTCTATTCCTGTTTCTCCCTATATCATCTCATTACGACATTCTTTTATAGTGTCACTGGGCTGGGATGGTATAAAAAAAACACTGACGAACCAACATCATAAGGACTTAAACTCACTTCCCTCCCGCCTGATTTCTTGAAAACATTAGAATGCGAAACAGTGACAGAAAGGATTGTTACATTTACCTACGAGCAATGTCGCAAGCTCAATTAGTAACTCAAGAATCAAGGGGCAAATCACGTTACTCTCACTCACCTCTTATTGATTAGTTCACACCAAACACCAGTAAAGGCTCACACCTCCCCTTTCGGTTAAGCGAGAGAGAAAGGCTTGCAGCGCGAGAAGGCAACGGTTTCAAAATTGATTCTCAGTTCCCCTATAAACACCGATTGCCCTCAACTGCAACTTTCAATGTTTAGGCCAGGCTCCAGGAAGCCAGAGTCCACAGAGCCATATCCACCTGCCCTTAACCAGGATGGACGCATTGTAGAAATATAGGGCTGGATTCTCCCAAAATGGGATAGGTCCCACACCGGCGTAAAAACGGTGGCGTTTCACTCTGGAGTTTCCTTTTAAAAAGATCAGCCAATTCACTCACCTTCAGGGGGTTAGCATTGACCCAGAGTGATTCATGCAGTTTTAGCTGCGGATACGGGCCCCCGCACATCCGGTTTTGGGTCCACGCATGCGCACGGCGGCGGCCTCCAGCGGCCGTGCCGAGCGCCATGGCGGACTTGGACCGCCGAGGCAGCTGGAAAATGTAGGCCCCCCCCCCCCGATCGGCCGCGCGCCCGAAGATCTGACCCCGTTGATCTGTCCCCCGGCCGCCTATAAAGCCCCCCCCCCCCCCCCCCCCCGGTGTCCATCTGCCCCCCCCGCCAGGGAGGCCGCGGACTGAGTCCACAGCCGCCATGTGAGTTTCCCGAACGGCGATAGGTGGTTAGAACCACAACGTCGGGAACTCGGCCGGTCAGAAGCGGAGATTCGCTGGGCGGGCCTCTTGCAATGGCCCCCCCCCCAGCCGCGCAGACTACTCCGCGAACACGCCGATTCTCGGGTCTCGGAGAATCGGCGGACTGGCGGCGGGCCCAATTTTGGCGTGAAATTGGATTCTCCGCCCCCGCGCCAATGCAATTTTGGCGCCGGGCTGCGGAGAATCCAGCCCCTGGGTCGTGAAACCACAGTTGTTGCAAAGACAAGAAACCAGACGTAATGTGAAATCAGGACCTTTTAAGGAAAATGCTCTCTTAAAATCTCTACTAAACAAGCAGAAAGGTGGCTGATAATTGAGCTGACATATTTACCTTGAGTGTTTGCGCCCGGTTGATCAGGTATGGCAAGTCAAAGTTCTGAATGTTGTAACCAGTAATGATATCGGGATCAGCCACTCGGACAAACTCTGACCAAGCCTGGAAAGAGAAAAAAATATTAATGTCCAACAAGCCTTTTATACGCAGGTAATAATAATAATAATCGTTATTACTGCCACATGTAGGTTTGCATTAACACTGCAATGACGTTACTGTGAAAGGCCCCTAGTCGCCACATTCAAGCGCCCGAGGGAGAATTCAGAATGTCCAATTCACTTAACAAGTACGTCTTTCAGGACTTGTGGGAGGAGACCGGAGGAAACCCACGCAGACACGGGGAAAGCATGCGGACTCCACCCAGACAGTGACCCAAGCCGGGAATCGAACCCAACTCCCTGGCACTGTGAAGCAAGAGTGCTAACCACTGCGCTGCCGTGCCGCCCAGGTCAAGTACCCTGTATCCGTAAATCTAAAAACCGAACCCATCCTAAACCTCATCGACCTTTCGCGTGGGACGTTTGGTTGGTTCTTTGCACTGCTTACCTTGCAATTCTTGTGGTGAACATGTCAAAAGAAACTTATTACATGTACCCTGTAATTTATTATTCAGTGGTACATCTTACTTTTCTAGCTATCTTATTTACTGTAGACTACATCTGCTCTCAGTTTAGGCTATAGTAATGCCAGCAGACCTAGGCCGATATGCAGTGTCCAAAGCACAAACTAATCGGAACACCAAAACGCAATCGGTCATGAGGGTTTCGGGCAAAGGTTACTCGACCTGTAAATACATAACATATATTCCAAACTGTAAATCAACATAAAATATGCTGGGAATGTGTGTGTGCTCTTAATGGTTCAAGCACCACTCAGGAACAGAGATTCATTTAGTCAGTCAAGGGATATGGAACTAAAGCAGATGAATGGAATTAAGATACAGATCAGCCTCAATATAATCATATGGCAGAACGGTTTTGCCGGGGTTGGGGGGGGTGTTGTTGTTGTTCTGCTTTTGTTGCAAATAACCACAGTTCACTGACAGTTGCGTTGAACAGCCCCACCTCTGACAGCAAGGCTGAGGTCAAGAGCTAGCCGAGTGTCAAATCATTTTTGCGGCCCCTTTTCATCCTAGAATATTTTAGAACATCAGTTTATTGCCCCACTCTGGAAAGATCCAGGCTGGGGGATAAATGTGATATTCATCTCAAAGATGTTCAGGCATCTGAGTAATTTGTGTTTAAGATCACAGCATGCCCTCTATTTAAAGCCATCATCTCAAATAACGAAAGGCACCGGATACACATCTGGGCGTTATCACTGATGAGACTGGCAATACTGAAAGTCATTTCAAGAGTACAGAGCTATTTTGTGTTAGCACGTGGGGCAGGACTTTTCAACAAGAGTTTTCAATCAACATGAAGGTCGGAGAGAAGCAACAGACAGCAGGGTCACTGAACAGCCCGACTTACACACTGCAGCTCATCTGTCTACTGAGGAGTGGGAAGTGGTCCTGTCGGAGCCCCACAGAAAAGAGAAAGTAAATCAAACTCACTCAAGCATGGTATTGTACAGTAATGCCAGAGTGACTTGACAGCGAAACTACCCATCTGGTTATCGAATGATGGAACACAAAATTTTACATCACATTTTACAGCACAGAAACGATGCCAACTGGTCCACGTGAGGCTCCCCCCATCCTACTTCATCTCACCCTATCAGCATAAACTACTATTCCTTTCTCCCTTTATCCAGCTTCCCCTTAAATGCGTCAATGCTATTTACCTCAACCACCACATGGCAGCAGGTTCCACATTCTCATCACTCTGTGGGTAAATGGGTTTCTACTGATTTTGTTTTTGTGACCATCTTACATTTATAGTCCCTCGTCTTGAAATCCGTCAGATATTTTCTCTGTGTAGTGATATGGGACAGGGTTTAGAGAACCCCAAATTGTATCATGGAATTCACCTGACCCACAACTTTTAATAGATTGTGGTACGGGGAGCACACGGCCCACTCTACAGGTGTGGTACAGCAGAAATGGAAAAGTATTTTTTAAAGCAAAACAATGTTTATTCTATGAACTCAAGTTAACCATTTTAAAACATGCAGTGAACATCTTAGCAACCATCAATTCAAGTACAACCCCCAAAGAATACAACACTAAGTAATTCTTACTTTCCTTTTAACATCCATAAGACTTAAAAAATCTTTTAACAGAAGCACATCAGGTTAAAGTCACTACTGAGAGCAGTTATTAGTTTTAAATCACCAAAGGGTCGATTTACATTCTTTAGATTACAGAGAGAGACTCTAATACACCTTCTGGCTGTGACTGCAGCTATCCAGCTCTGAAAATGAAACAAAAACACGGCCTGCAGCAAACAGCCTAAAACGAAAGTAAAAAGCTGACAGACAGCCCAGCTCCACCCCCTCGGACATCACTGCAGTAATAAACACCCATTTCTTAAAGATACCTCACTACAGCTATTTATATACACACCCATTTATAAACAACCATTTCTTAAAGGTACTCTCACATGACACTAGATCTTATCAAACTCCTTCACAATTTTAAAAAGCTTCATCAGGTCATAGAATCATAGAACCTCTACTGTGCTGAAGGAGGGCATTCATCCCATGAAGTCTGCACCGGTCCTCAAAAAAAGCACCCTCCTTAAACCATGAGATCATTAGTCATAGGAGCCCACTGAGCCTCCTCCGCCATTCAATCATGGCTGATATTTTTCTCATCCCCATTCTCCTACCTTCTCCTCATAACCCCTGATCCCCTTATTAATTCCTTAATTATTAATCAGCCCACTCCCCCGCCCTATCCCATTAACCCCACCTAACCTGCACTTCTTTGAACACTAAGGAGCAATTTAATATGGCCAATCCGCCTAACTTGCATACGTTTGGACTTTGGGAGGAAACCCGGAGGAAACACACGCAGACAGGGGGAGAAAGTCACCCAAGGCCAAAATTGAACCCGGGTCCCTGGCGCTGTGAGGCAGTATTGCTAACCACTGTGCCGCCCATAAGGTCACCCTCAGCCTTCTCTTTTCTATAGAAGAGTCCAGGCCTGCTAAGTCAAACATCACCACTAGGAGTTTGTTCCATCGGTAGCTCGCCTAGAGTCTGAACAGAAGCCAAGAAGAACATTGAAAGTGACCCTTCCTCACCCACATGGTAGTATAGTAGTTGTAGCTATAGACCTATGGCCCTTTAACCTAGCATTCATATAGAGCAACTTCATGCAAGCGGCAGAAGAAGGCAGCTTAGCTGATCTTTATTCCCAGAACCCCATCCCCATTCTGGACTGAAACCAGGTGACACAGGGCTCTACGCAGTTCTGCAGCAGATCAAAAGCTGATCATTCATTCAAACAATCCTTTGTCAAAAATTTATTTTCTACAATAAAGAAGAGGAGGGAAAGTGTGTAAACTAAACTTATTCTTAGCGAGACCTCAAAACGAGTTCTCACTTCCACTCAAAAGCCAATGAGCGCGTTATCTTGCCTTTGTCTGCTGAATCAATACGGGTTTTGTGTGATGGTGAGAAACTGCATAAACTATTACTGGGAGATGTCAGGAAATGTTGCTGGGATTGATACCGACAATAGAAAGCAATGGTTCTCCATTTTGTGATATTTATACCAGGACATGGGTCAAAGCATATATTGCCCATGAGTTACCAAGTTGTATGCTAGGCCACTTCAGGGCTTGACTGTGGAGTACGGACATCATTTGTAGGTGAGAGCCGGCAGAGATGGTCGATTCTCTTCCTTGAAAAGGGTTACCAAACAATCCAACAACTTTCACGGCCATTTTTTGTTTTTTTTTAAACTTCCGGTGACGGGACCGCAAATGACCAGATTTACTGACTTCGAATTCACTGCTTGCCACGCAGAGATTTGAATTTACGTTTCTCTGCGTCGTGGTCTAAAGCTGCAACTGCTAAACTATCATACGTTCTGAAGCAAGAAGAAAAAGTCATAAGAACAAAAATATACTGACCAAAGAAACAGGCTAGATCCCCCATCCCCCTCCCCTGAATGGAACAAAAGTGCCAAGGGTGAGGTTGTGAACACTCAGCGAAGCATGGAACAGCCTCCCCCGCCATGTAATTATGACTGATCATCATACTGGCTGGTTAGATCTAAAAGTGGAGAGGTCCGAAATACAAAACCGCAAAAAATTCTTTTTAAAGGTTTTACATAAATTTACCTCTTCGTTCAAGAAAGCACACCGTTAAAACCTGTCCTTTTCTGAGGTGAGGGGGTGTGTGGGGAGAGGGAATTAATTAGTTATACATCAGTACATTTTTAAAAATGATACGTCGTTATCAAGAAGGATTCAAGTGCATAACCCATTCTGCAGGATAGCACCAAACTTGCAAAGGGCAAAAGATGTAAACCCTCTCCCTTCGCCAACCCACCCCACCACCATCTCAAAGCTTGGAGGGTGAAGGCATCACAAGGCTCAGTGCTAAACCCACAAATGGCCAGGCTCAACGCAAGTGCCGAGTTAGCCATAATCGGTCTCTGCTCTTTTGATTGTCAGCTGCCACAGCTCCCTCTTGTGCAAGACCACACTTCGCAGGGTCAAGTCTCACTCCAGCGACTTGAGCTCAGAATTCAGGTGGACAGACCCCTGCTGTGCTTGAGGAAGGGCGGAGGTTCCTCTTTGTAGATAACAGGTTAAACCGAGCAACCCCCCTCTATCGCTCAGGTGGACATAAAAGATGCCCTGGCAGTATTCAAGCAGGGGAGGTATCTCCAAGCCCAGCCAACATTTACCCTCAACCAACTTCACCAAAACAGATTATCTGATCATTATCTCAATCTCATTTTCTTTATTACAACAATTGCTGCACTACCTGGCAGTGAATCCCTTTCGGACGTACAGATAAAAACAAGCGCCATTCTATTTCTTTCAGAGAAAATATAGCTAGAAATACACACTGCAAGCAGTGACATCTGCTGGAAATTACATGAGGATGTAATGTGTTCCTGTAGAGTCAAAAGGCTGAACGATAACTCACATAGAATGGCTACTAGGACACGATACAACTTGGCTGATGCCTTTGAAATCGTGGTTTGGTCAAAGTTAAGGCCCGGGAGTGGGTTAAAAAAGGTTTTTAATGTAATCGATGAGTCGTTGGATGCACAGCAATGAGAGTCATTTTTCGACTTCAGCGATAACAGTTTGAGCAAAGCAGCAATTTCATCCTCAGAATGGGAAACTATACCTTGGGCAGAGTAAGATTTATCATACGTCTGTGGCATCTGGATAAAAATCTCCAAAGATCCAGTGCTGACGTTGCACATGCACATATCCCCCATCACCTTCCACCCCAGTGCAAATACCTTAAGCAGCTCATTCTCCTTCTCAAAGCACAGGACCTGTGAGCCCACGATTCTAGCACAAGATCGAAGGGTGAAGACATTACGGATGAAGGGGTCCTTTTCGCCCTGTCGCAGCATCATGTTGGCAATCTGTATCACAGGGTCCTTGTCAGCCTCTGGAAAAATACCTTCAGGAAAAGAAAAGCAACAATTCAAAGAGAGACAACCGGAGCCAAAAATAACTATTAACTGTCGCAGTGATATTACATCCACAAAAAGGAACAGGGAAGTGATCAAGCAAACATTCTCAAGTGGTCATTAAAATTTCTCTTAGGATCAAATCATCTAGGGCGGCACGGTGGCGCAGTGGTTAGCACTGAAGCCTCACAGCGTCGAGGAACCCGGATTCGATCCCGGGTCACTACCTGTGGAGGTTGTACATTCTCCCCCTATCTGCGTGGGTCTCACCCCCACAACTCAAAGTTGTGCAGGATAGGTGGATTGGCCATGCTAAATTGCCCCTTAATTGGGAAAAAAGGAAAATATGGTGCTCTAAATTTATTTACAAAAAGGATCTAATCATCTGAATATATGGCTCAGGCGAGGGAACATAAAGCAGCGATGTAGCAATCCCCAGTGACGGGGAATGCTGTGATGTAGATTTCACATTGAGAATGTTGTGGACCATCAATAAGGGCACATAAAGGAAAGCAGGAGAGTAGGGAACGGGAGCGGTTGCTGCAAGAACTTCGGAGGGTGGACAGGCAATATGCGGAGGCACCGGAGGAGGGACTGTACAGGGAAAGGCAAAGGCTACACGTAGAATTTGACTTGCTGACAACGGGTACTGCAGAGGCACAGTGGAGGAAGGCACAGGGTGTACAGTACGAATATGGGGAGAAGGCGAGCAGGTTGCTGGCCCACCAATTGAGGAAGAGGGGAGCAGCGAGGGAAATAGGGGGAGTGAGGGATGAGGAAGGAGAGATGGAGCGGGGAGCGGAGAGAGTGAATGGAGTGTTCAAGACATTTTATAAAAAATTATACGAAGCTCAACCCCCGGATGGGAGGGAGGGAATGATGGGCTTTATGGACCGGCTGGAATTTCCCCAAGGTGGAGGAGCAGGAAAGGGTGGGACTGGGAGCACAGATTGAAATAGAGGAAGTAGTGAAAGGAATTAGGAGCATGCAGGCGGGGAAGGCTCCGGGACCGGAAGGATTCCCAGTTGAATTTTACAGGAAATATGTGGACTTGCTCGCCCCGCTACTGATGAGGATCTTTAATGAGGCAAAGGAAAGGGGACAGCTGCCCCCGACTATGTCCGAGGCAACGATATCGCTTCTCCTAAAGAAGGAAAAGGACCCGCTGCAATGCAGGTCCTATAGACCTATTTCCCTCCTAAATGTAGACGCTAAGATTCTGGCCAAGGTAATGGCAATGAGGATAGAGGATTGTGTCCCGAGGGTGGTCCATGAGGACCAAACCGGGTTTGTGAAGGGGAGACAGCTGAATACGAATATACGGAGGCTGCTAGGGGTAATGATGATGCCCCCACCAGAGGGGGAAACGGAGATAGTGGTGGCGATGGATGCCGAGAAAGCATTTGATAGAGTGGAGTGGGATTATTTGTGGGAGGTGCTGAGGAGATTTGGTTTTGGAGATGAGCATGTTGGATGGGTGCAGCTGTTGTATAGGGCCCCAGTGGCGAGTGTGGTCACGAATGGACGGGGATCTGCATACTTTCGGCTCCATAGAGGGACAAGGCAGGGATGCCCTCTGTCCCCATTACTGTTTGCACTGGCGATTGAGCCCCTGGCAATAGCATTGAGGGGTTCCAAGAAGTGGAGGGGAGTACTTAGAGGAGGGGAAGAACACCGGGTATCTCTGTATGCGGATGATTTGTTGTTATATGTAGCGGACCCGGCGGAGGGGATGCCAGAGATAACGCGGACACTTCGGGAGTTTGGAGAATTCTCAGGATATAAACTGAACATGGGGAAAAGTGAGTTGTTTGTGGTGCATCCAGGGGAGCAGAGCAGAGAAATAGAGGACTTTCTGCTGAGGAAGGTAACAAGGGACTTTCGTTACTTGGGGATCCAGATAGCTAAGAATTGGGGTACATTGCATAGGTCAAATTTAACGCGATTGGTGGAACAAATGGAGGAGGACTTCAAGAGATGGGACATGGTATCCCTGTCACTGGCAGGGAGGGTGCAGGCGGTTAAAATGGTAGTCCTCCCGAGATTCCTCTGTGTTTCAGTGCCTCCCGGTGGTGATCACGAAGGCTTTTTTCAAAAGGATCGAAAAGAGTATCATGAGTTTTGTGTGGGCCGGGAAGACCCCGAGAGTGAGGAAGGGATTCTTACAGCGTAGTAGGGATAGGGGGGGCTGGCACTACCGAGCCTGAGTGAGTACTACTGGGCCGCCAATATCTCAATGATGAGTAAGTGGATGGGAGAAGAGGAGGGAGCGGCGTGGAAGAGATTGGAGACGGCGTCCTGTAGGGGGACTAGCCTACAAGCTATGGTGACGGCCCCATTGCCATTCTCACCGAAGAAATACACCACAAGCCCGGTGGTGGTGGCGACTTTGAAAATTTGGGGACAGTGGAGACGGCATAGGGGGAAAGACGGGAGCCTTGGTGGGGTCCCCGATAAGAAATAACCACAGGTTTGCCCCGGGGAGAATGGATGGAGGATTTGGAATATGGCAAAGAGCAGGAGTAACGCAACTGCAAGATCGGTTTGTAGATGGGAAGTTTGCAAGTCTGGGAGCGCTGACCGAGAAATATGGGTTGCCCCAAGGGAATGCATTCCGATATATGCAACTGAGGGCTGTTGCAAGGCAGCAGGTGAGGGAATTCCCGCAGGTGAGGGAATTCCCGCAGCTCCCGACGCATGAGGTGCAGGACAGAGTAATCTCAAAGACATGGGTGGGGGGCGGTAAGGTGTCAGATATATATAGGGAAATGAGGGACGAGGGGGAGATTATGGTAGATGAGCTGAAAGGGAAATGGGAAGAAGAGCTGGGGGAGGAGATTGAGGAGGGGCTGTGGGCGGATGCCCTAAGTAGGGTAAACTCATTGTCCTCGTGTGCCAGACTAAGCCTGATTCAATTTAAGGTGTTACACAGGGCGCATATGACTGGAGCACGGCTCAGTAAATTCTTTGGGGTAGAGGATAGGTGTGCGAGATGCTCGAGAAGCCCAGCGAATCACACCCACATGTTCTGGTCATGTCCGGCACTACAGGGGTTCTGGGTGGGGGTGACAAAGGTGCTTTCAAAAGTAGTGGGGGTCCAGGTCGAACCAAGCTGGGGGTTGGCTATATTTGGGGTTGCACAAGAGCCGGGAGTGCAGGAGGCGAGAGAGGCCAATGTTTTGGCCTTTGCGTCCCTAGTAGCCCGGCGCAGGATACTGTTGATGTGGAAGGAAGCCAAGCCCCCGGGGGTGGAGACCTGGATAAATGACATGGCAGGGTTTATAAAGCTGGAACGGATTAAGTTTTTGTTATATATTATTTATTCTTTGTTTATAAAACAGGTCATTGTTATTTATACTGTTATATTATTGTGTGAAGGATACACAATGTACTGTGACGGTTGACCAAAAATTTTCAATAAAATATTTTTTTTTAAAAAAGAGAATGTTGTGGACCCGAGTTCAATCTCGGCCCCGGGTCGCGATCCGTGTGGAGTTTGCACATTCTCCCCGTGCCTGCGTGGGTCTCACCCCCCACAACCCAAAAAGATGTGCAGGGTAGGTCAATTGGCTACGCTAAATTGCCCCTTAACTGGAAAAATAAATAATTGGGTATACTAAATTTATTTTTAAAAAGAGAATGCTGTGATATAGATTTCACAGTGACTGAGAGTGCCGAGATGTAGATTTCAGAGTGACGGGGAATGCTGTCATGTAGATTTCACAGTGACGGGGAATGTTGTGATGTAGATTTCACAGTGACAGGGAATGCAGTGATGTAGATTTCACAGTGATGAGGAATGCAGTGATGTAGATTTCACAGTGACGGGGAATGTTGTGATGTAGATTTCACAGTGACGGGGAATGATGTGATGTGGATTTCACAGTGACGGGGAATGCTGTGATGTAGATTTCACAGTGACGGGGAATGTTGTGATGTAGATTTCAGTGACGGGGAATGCTGTGATGTAGATTTCACAGTGACGGGGAATGCTGTGATGTAGATTTCAGAGTGACTGGGAATGCTGTGATGTAGATTTCACAGTGACTGGGAATGCTGTGATGTAGATTTCACAGTGATGGGGAATGCTGTGATGTAGATTTCAGAGTGACGGGGAATGCTGTGATGTAGATTTCAGAGTGACGGGGAATGCTGTGATGTAGATTTCACAGTGACGGGGAATGCTGTGATGTAGATTTCACAGTGACGGGGAATGCTGTGATGTAGATTTCACAGTGACGGGGAATGCTGTGATGTAGATTTCACAGTGATGGGGAATGCAGTGATGTAGATTTCACAGTGACGGGGAATGCAGTGATGTAGATTTCACAGTGACGGGGAATGCTGTGGTGTAGATTTCACAGTGACGGGGAATGCTGTGATGTAGATTTCAGAGTGACAGGGAATGCTGTGATGTAGATTTCACAGTGACGGGGAATGCTGTGATGTAGATTTCACAGTGACGGGGAATGCTGTGATGTAGATTTCACAGTGACGGGGAATGCTGTGATGTAGATTTCACAGTGATGGGGAATGCAGTGATGTAGATTTCACAGTGACGGGGAATGCAGTGATGTAGATTTCACAGTGACGGGGAATGCTGTGGTGTAGATTTCACAGTGACGGGGAATGCTGTGATGTAGATTTCACAGTGACGTGGAATGCAGTGATGTAGATTTCACAGTGACGGGGAATGCTGTGATGTAGATTTCATAGTGACGGGGAATGCAGTGATGTAGATTTCACAGTGACGGGGAATGCAGTGATGTAGATTTCACAGTGACGGGGAATGCAGTGATGTAGATTTCACAGTGACGGGGAATGCTGTCATGTAGATTTCACAGTGACGGGGAATGCTGTGATGTAGATTTCACAGTAAGAAGTCTTACAACACCAGGTTAAAGTCCAACAGGTTTGTTTTGATGTCACTAGCTTTCGGAGCGCTGCTCCTTCTTCAGGTGAATGAAGAGGTATGTTGCAGAAACATATATAGACAAATTCACATCAAAACAAACCTGTTGGACCTTAACCTGGTGTTGTAAGACTTCTTACTGTGCTCACCCCAGTCCAATGCCGGCATCTCCACATCGTAGATTTCACAGTGACGGGGAATGCTGTGATGTAGATTTCACAGTGACGGGGAATGATGTGATGTAGATTTCACAGTGACGGGGAATGCTGTGATGTAGATTTCACAGTGACGGGGAATGCTGTGATGTAGATTTCACAGTGACGGGGAATGCAGTGATGTAGATTTCACAGTGACGGGGAATGCAGTGATGTAGATTTCACAGTGACGGGGAATGCTGTGATGTAGATTTCACAGTGACGGGGAATGCAGTGATGTAGATTTCACAGTGACGGGGAATGCAGTGATGTAGATTTCACAGTGACGGGGAATGATGTGATGTAGATTTCACAGTGACGGGGAATGCAGTGATGTAGATTTCACAGTGACGGGGAATGCTGTGATGTAGATTTCACAGTGACGGGGAATGCTGTGATGTAGATTTCACAGTGACGGGGAATGCTGTGATGTAGATTTCACAGTAAGAAGTCTTACAACACCAGGTTGAAGTCCAACAGGTTTGTTTTGATGTCACTAGCTTTCGGAGCGCTGCTCCTTCCTCAGGTGAATGAAGAGGTATGTTGCAGAAACATATATAGACAGATTCAAAGATGCCAGACAATGCTTGGAATACGAGCATTAGCAGGTGATTAAATCTTTACAGATCCAGAGATGGGGTAACCCCAGGTTAAAGAGGTGTGAATTGTGTCAAGCCAGGACAGTTGGTAGGATTTTGCAGGCCAGATGGTGGGGGGTGAATGTAATGCGACATGAATCCCAGGTCCCGGTTGAGGCCACACTCATGTGTGCGGAACTTGGCTATAAGTTTCTGGTCGGCGATTCTGCGTTGTCGCGCGTCCTGAAGGCCGCCTTGGAGAACGCTTACCCGGAGATCAGAGGCTGAATGCCCTTGACTGCTGAAGTGTTCCCCGACTGGAAGGGAACATTCCTGCCTGGTGATTGTCACGCGATGTCCATTCATTCGTTGTCGCTGCGTCTGCATGGTCTCGCCAATGTACCACGCTTCGGGACATCCTTTCCTGCAGCGTATGAGGTAGACAACGTTGGCCGAGTCGCACGAGTATGTACCGCGTACCTGGTGGGTGGTGTTCTCACGTGTAATGGTGGTATCCATGTCGATGATCTGGCACGTCTTGCAGAGATTGCCATGGCAGGATTGTGTGGTGTCGTGGTCACTGTTCTGAAGGCTGGATAGTTTACTGCAAACAATGGTTTGTTTGAGGTTGCGCGGTTGTTTGAAGGCAAGTAGTGGGGGTGTGGGGATGACCTTGGCAAGATGTTCATCTTCATCGATGACGTGTTGAAGGCTGTGAAGAAGATGTCGTAGTTTCTCCGCTCCGGGAAAGCACAACGCAATGCCATCCGCACTCTCAAGACCAACCGCAACATCGTCATCAAACCAGCAGACAAAGGAGGGGCCACTGTCATACTGAACAGAACGGACTACTGCAAAGTATGCCGACAACTGAACAACCAAGAACACTACTGACAGTTACCCGCAGATCCGACCAAGGAACACATCCGCCAACTTAACAGACTGATCAAGACCTTAGATCCAGATCTTCAGAGCACCCATCGTGCTCTCATCCCACATACTCCCCGCATTGGAGATCTCTACTGCCTCCCGAAAATACACAAAGCCAACACACCAGACCATCCTATCGTTTCAGGCAATGGGACCCTGT
Organism: Scyliorhinus torazame; assembly: GCF_047496885.1. Taxonomy (NCBI): domain Eukaryota; kingdom Metazoa; phylum Chordata; class Chondrichthyes; order Carcharhiniformes; family Scyliorhinidae; genus Scyliorhinus; species Scyliorhinus torazame. Next base: position 26,784,972 of record NC_092735.1, on the reverse strand, counting down.
GTGAGTACCTCTCTGGCTACATCGAGGGCATCTTGAAACCCATCGTACAAGGTACGCCCAGCTTCTGTCGCGACACGACGGACTTCCTACAGAAACTCAGCACCCATGGACCAGTTGAACCAGGAACATTCCTCGTCACAATGGACGTCTCGGCACTCTATACCAGCATCCCCCATGACGACGGCATTGCTGCAACAGCCTCAGTACTCAACACCGACAAAGCCAATCTCCAGACGCAATTCTGCAACTCATCCGCTTCATTCTGGATCACAACGACTTCACCTTCGACAACAAGTTCTTCATCCAGACGCATGGAACAGCCATGGGGACCAAATGTGCACCCCAATACGCCAACATCTTCATGCACAAGTTTGAACAAGACCTACTCACCGCACAGGACCTTCAACCGACGTTATACACCAGATACATCGATGACATTTTTTTCCTTTGGACACACGGCGAAGAATCACTAAAACGACTACACGATGGCATCAATAAGTTCCATCCAACCATCAGACTCACTATGGACTACTCTCCAAAATCAGTTGCATTCTTGGACACACTCGTCTCCATCAAGGACGGTCACCTCAGCACTTCGCTTTACCGCAAACCCTCGGATAACCTCACGATGCTCCACTACTCTAGCTTCCACCCTAAACACATTAAAGAAGCCATCCCCTATGGACAAGCTCTCCGTATACACAGGATCTGCTCAGACGAGAAGGAGCGTAACAGACATCTACAGACGTTGAAAGATGCCCTCGTATGAACGGGATATGGCGCTCGACTCATCGATCGACAGTTCCAACGCGCCACAGCAAAAAACCGCACCGACCTCCTCAGAGAAACTACGACATCATCTTCACAGCCTTCAACACGTCATCGATGAAGATGAACATCTTGCCAAGGTCATCCCCACACCCGCACTACTTGCCTTCAAACAACCGCGCAACCTCAAACAAACCATTGTTTGCAGCAAGCTACCCAGCCTTCAGAAAATGAAAATGAAAATCGCTTATTGTCACAAGTAGGCTTCAATGAAGTTACTGTGAAAAGCCCCTAGTCGCCACATTCCGGCACCTGTTCGGGGAGGCTGGTACGGGAATTGAATAGTGCTGCTGGCCTGCCTTGGTCTGCTTTAAAAGCCAGCGATTTAGCCCAGTGTGCTAAACCAGCCCCTAGTGACCACGACACCATACAACCCAGCCATGGCAATCTCTGCAAGACGTGCCAGATCATTGACATGGATACCCATTACACGTGAGAACACCACCCACCAGGTACGCGGTACATATTTGTGCGACTCGGCCAACGTTGTCTACCTCATACGCTGCAGGAAAGGATGTCCCGAAGCGTGGTACATTGGCGAGACCATGTAGACGCTGCGACAACGAATGAACGGACATCGCGCAACAATCACCAGGCAGGAATGTTCCCTTCCAGTCGGGGAACACTTCAGCAATCAAGGGCATTCAGCCTCTGATCTCCGGGTAAGCGTTCTCTAAGGCAGCCTTCAGGATGCGTGACAACGCAGAATCGCCGAACAGAAACTTATAGGCAGGTTCTGCACACACGAGTGCGGCCTCAACCGGGACCTGGGATTCATGTCACATTACATTCATCCCCCACCATCTGGCCTGCAAAATCCTACCAACTGTCCTGGCTTGACACAATTCACACCTCTTTAACCTGGGGTTACCCCATCTCTGGATCTGTAAAGATTTAATCACCTGCTAATGCTCACATTCCAAGCATTGTCTGGCTTCTTTGAATTTGTCTATATATATGTTTCTGGAACATACCTCCTCATTCACATGAGGAAGGAGCAGCGCTCCGAAAGCTAGTCACATCAAAACAAACCTGTTGGACTTTAACCTGGTGTTGTAAGACTTCTTACTGTGCTCACCCCAGTCCAACGCCGGCATTTCCACATCGTAGATTTCACAGTGACGGGGAATGCTGTGATGTAGATTTCACAGTGACGGGGAATGCTGTGATGTAGATCTGCATTCTAAGAGCATATTTAGCAGGGGCAGAAGTGCAGGCGTCCCCTCAGGCCTGCTCCGCTATTCAGGCCATGGCTAAACATCAACCTCACCACCACCCTGCCATATCCCTGCATTCCTTTGATTCTCGGAGTCCAAAAATAAAACGTTATTGTTCAGTGGTCGCAGACATTATCCTGTGATGTATCAGGGACTGTGTCCCCATGTGGAGTTTGCACATTCTCCCCGTGTTTGCATGGGTTTCGCCCCCACAACCCAAAACATGTGCAGGGTAGGTGGATTGGCCACGCTAAATTGGCCCTTAATTGCAAAAATGAATTGGGTACTCTAAATTTTCAAGAGAAAAAAAAGAAAGGTACACAGCCTTACAGGGTCCCGGTGTTTCTTGCCCTCACTCAACTATTCATTCAAAAGTAGCAAGACATACAAATCAGATTCACTCAGGTTCAACCCTCAAGTCTGAGGGTTGGACGGGTGGATCTCTGTCTGTCAAGTCGATGACAACGGGTCGGGGTATGCGATTGGTCACAATGCCACTGGAGCTGGGAAGGCTGGGAATGGGAAATGAGCCAGGGTTCCCTTTCTCACCTGTGCTGCAGACCACATCTTCGTGAACGTCAGGGGGAGGATATGATTCAGAGTGCCTGCGATTTCTCTCAAGATACACTGAGCTTGCCAGTATGCACAGTCATGTGCGCACACAGAGAATGGCTACAGCGAGGTGTCCGCAAAAGTACAAGGGGAAAATAAACATCTACTGGTCTGTTTTCCTCCACTGACCTGTGTGTCAGTGAAGTATAGGGACCTGGAGAAAAATACACCATGCTGATCCCACTCACTCAAAAGAATTTAATTGAGATTTGTAAAACAAAAAGCAAATATTAGGTTGCAGATTTTATTAAACATACCCTTCCTGCCAGCACACTCTATGTCGAAGCTCAGCACTCGAAGCGGAGGGATTTTCTGCCACTCGCCTTCGGTGGGGTGGCTGATGAAGTCCGTCCAGGCGACGTCGACCTCAATCTGCGCCAAAGTCACCTGCATGAGACGGAAAAAAATTAAAGAGAGACTACACAGTTAGCAAAGGCAATGCTCAGTGTGCACCTTTTCCTTTTCATTCATTTTCAGGGTGTGGGCATCACCGGCGAGGTCAGCATTTATTGCCCGTGCTGAAGTGCCTCGAGAAGTGATGAGCCAGCCACTACCTTCTTGAACTACTGCGGTCTGCACGCTGAAATGATGTTGGCTGCAATATTCCAAGACCATTAGGGGAACAGTAGTATATTTCCAGGTCAGCATGGTGTGTCTGTGACTTGGAGAAAGCTCGGAGTAAAATCTTGCAGGTGTTGGTGTTCCCAACCACTGTTGCCCTTATAGTTGAGGATTACAGGTTTAATTGATACCGGCACCATTACTGCAGTGCAGCCGGTAAATAGCACACACTGCAGTCAACATTCCCTCCAAGCTGTTGATGTTACATTAATTCATAGAATCCCTACAGTGCAGGAGGTCATTCGGCCCATCGAGTCTGCACCGACCCGCTGAAAGAGCGCCCTACCCAGGTCCACTCCACCCACCCTATCCCTGTAACCAAACCTGCACATCTTTGGACTGTGGGAGGAAACCGGAACCCCCAGAGGAAACCCACACAGACACGGGGAGAAACTGTAAAGTGGTTAGCACTGCTGCCTACGGCGCTGAGGACCCGGGTTCGATCCCGGATCCGGGTCACTGTCTGTGTGGAGTTTGCACATTCTCCCTGTGTCTGCGTTGGTCTCACCCCTACAACCCAAAGATGTGCAGGGTAGGTGGATTGCCCACACTAAATTGCCCCTTAATTGGAAAAAAAATAATTGGGTACTCTAAATTTATAAAAGAAAACTCCACACAGATAGTTGCCCAAGGCCAGAATTGAACCCAGTTCCCCAGTGTTGTGAGGCAGCAGTGCTAACCACGGTGCCACCATACATTGTTTTTTTTTTTTTAAATATCTATTTTATTCAAAATTTTGTGGCCAAACATACCAGTACATAGTTTTTCTTTTGAACAACAACAAAGCAATATAAATACCCGTGACCAGTTTTAAACAAATAAATAAATAATATATAAACAAAAACAAAACTGAGTGGCAACTGCCTTGTCAAAAATAGTTACTCTCCAAAGATACAATCCAACAATCCAATATACATTACTTATAACAAGTGTCTATTCATACACAATGACATCCCTGAGTGTCCGTCCGGTTCCTCTCCCCCCCCCCCTCCCCCCCCCCCCCTCCCCCCTCCCCCCCCCCCCCGGGCTGCTGCTGTTGTCTTCTTCTTTTCCATTCCCTCTATCTTTCTGTGAGGTAGTCGACGAACGGTTGCCACCGCCTGGTGAACCCTTGAGCCAAACCCCTTAATACGAACTTGATCCGTTCTAACTTTATAAACCCTGCCATGTCGGATATCCAGGTCTCCACGCCCGGGGGTTTGGCTTCCTTCCACGTAAGCAATATCCTGCGCCGGGCAACTAGGGACGCAAAGTCCAAAACATCAGCCTCTCTCGCCTCCTGCACTCCCGGCTCTTCTGCAACCCCGAATATAGCCAACCCCCAGCTTGGTTCGACCTGGACCTCCACCACCTTCGAAAGCACCTTTGCCACCCCCACCCAGAACCCCTGTAGTGCCGGGCATGACCAGAACATGTGGGTGTGATTCGCTGGGCTTCTCGAGCATCTCCCACACCTATCCTCTACCCCCAAAAATTTACTGAGCCGTGCTCCAGTCATATGCGCCCTGTGTAACACCTTAAATTGTATCAGGCTTAGCCTGGCACACGAGGACGATGAGTTTACCCTACGTAGGGCGTCGGCCCACAGCCCCTCCTCAATCTCCTCCCCCAGCTCTTCTTCCCATTTCCCTTTCAGCTCATCTACCATGATCTCCCCCTCGTCCCTCATTTCCCTATATATGTCAAAAACCTTACCATCCCCCACCCATGTCTCTGAGATCACTCTATCCTGCACCTCCTGCGTCGGGAGCTGCGGGAATTCCCTCACCTGATGCCTCGCGAAAGCCCTCAGTTGCATATACCGAAATGCATTCCCTTGGGGCAACCCATATTTTTCCATCAGCGCTCCCAGACTCGCAAACGCCCCATCTACGAACAGATCTCTCAATTGTACTACCCCAGCTCTTTGCCATGTTCCAAATCCCCCATCCATTCTCCCCGGAACAAACCTATGGTTATTTCTTATCGGGGACCGCACCGAGGCTCCCGTCTTTCCCCTATGCCGTCTCCACTGCCCTCAAATTTTCAATGTAGCCTCCACCACCGGGCTTGTGGTGTATTTCTTCGGTGAGAACGGCAACGGTGCCGTCACCATTGCTTGTAGGCTAGTCCCCCTGCAGGACGCCCTCTCCAATCTCTTCCACGCCGCTCCCTCCCCTTCTCCCATCCACTTACACACCATTGAAACATTGGCGGCCCAGTAATAGTCGTTTAGACTCGGTAGTGCCAACCCCCCCCTGTCCCCTCCTCACTCTCGGGGTCTTCTCGGCCCACGCAAAACTCATAATGCTCTTCTCAATTCTCTTGAAAAAAAGCCTTCGTGACCACTACCGGGAGGCACTGAAACACAAAAAGGAATCTCGGGAGGACCACCATTTTAACCACCTGCACCCTACCTGCCAGTGACAGGGACACCATGTCCCATCTCTTAAAGTCCTCCTCCATCTGTTCCACCAATCTTGTTAAATTAAGCCTGTGTAATGTACCCCAATTCTTGGCTATCTGGATCCCCAAGTACCGGAAGTCCCTTGTTACCTTCCTCAACGGTAAATCCTCTATTTCCCTGCTCTGCTCCCCTGGATGCACCACAAACAATTCACTTTTCCCCATGTTCAATTTATACCCTGAAAAACCCCAAACTCCCCAAGTATCCGCATTATCTCTGGCATCCCCTCCGCCGGGTCCGCCACATACAACAAATCATCCGCATACAGAGATACCCGGTGTTCTTCTCCTCCCGAGTACTCCCCTCCACTTCCTGGAACCCCTCAATGCTATGGCCAGGGGCTCAATCGCAAGTGCAAACAATAACGGGGACAGAGGACATCCCTGCCTCGTCCCTCTATGGAGCCGAAAATAATCGGACCCCCGTCCATTCGTGACCACGCTCGCCATCGGGGCCCTATACAGCAACTGTACCCATCTGATATACCCATCTCCAAAGCCAAATCTCCTCAGCACCTCCCACAAATAATCCCACTCCACTCTATCAAATGCTTTCTCGGCATCCATCGCCACCACTATCTCCGCTTCCCCCTCTGATGGGGGCATCATCATTACCCCTAGCAGCCTCCGTATATTCGTGTTCAGCTCTCTCCCCTTCACAAACCCAGTTTGGTCCTCATGAACCACCACCGGGACACAATCCTCTATCCTCGTTGCCATTACCTTGGCCAGAATCTTAGCATCCACATTCAGGAGGGAAATGGGCCTATAGGACCCGCACTGCAGCGGGTCTTTTTCCTTCTTTAGGAGCAGCGATATCGTTGCCTCTGACATAGACGGGGGCAGCTGCCCCCTTTCCCTAGCCTCATTAAAGGTTCTCATCAGTAGCGGGGCCAGCAAGTCCAAATATTTCCTATAAAATTCCACTGGGAATCCGTCTGGTCCCGGGGCCTTCCTCGCCTGCATGCTCCCAATCCCTTTCACTACTTCCTCCGTCTCAATCGGTGCTCCCAGTCCCGCCCTCTCCTGCTCCTCCACCTTAGGAAATTACAGCTGATCCAGAAAGCACATCATTCTCTCCTTCCCTTCCGGGGGCTGAGCTTCATATAATCTTTCATAAAATGCCTTGAACACTCCATTCACTCTCTCCGCTCCCCGCTCCATCTCTCCCTCCTCATCTCTCACCCCCCCTATCTCCCTCGCTGCTCCCCTTTTCCTCAGTTGGTGGGCCAGCAACCTGCTCGCCTTCTCCCCATATTCGTACTGTACACCCTGTGCCTTCCTCCATTGTGCCTCTGCAGTGCCCGTAGTCAACAAGTCAAATTCTACATGTAGCCTTTGCCTTTCCCTGTACAATCCCTCCTCCGGTGCCTCCGCATATTGTCTGTCCACCCTCAAAAGTTCTTTCAACAACCGCTCCCTTTCCCTACCCTCCTGCTTTCCTTTATGTGCCCTAATAGATATCAGCTCCCCTCTAACCACTGCCTTCAACGCCTCCCAGACCACTCCCACCTGAACCTCCCCATTGTCATTGAGTTCCAAGTACCTTTCAATACACCCCCTCACCCTTAAACACACCCCCTCATCTGCCAATAATCCCATGTCCATTCTCCAGGGTGGGTGCTGTTCTGTTTCCTCCCCTATCTCCAGGTCCACCCAATGTGGAGCGTGGTCCGAGATAGCTATAGCCGTGTACTCCGTCCCGTCACCTTCGGGATCAGTGCCCTTCCCAAAACAAAAAAGTCTATCCGTGAATAAACTTTGTGGACATAGGAGAAAAACGAAAACTCCTTACTCCTAGGTCTACTAAATCTCCAGGGGTCTACTCCTCCCATCTGCTCCATAAAGTCCTTGAGCACCCTAGCTGCAGCCGGCCTCCTTCCAGTCCTGGACCTCGATCTGTCCAGCCCTGGGTCCAGCACCGTATTAAAATCTCCACCCATTACCAACTTTCCCGCCTCTAGGTCCGGGATGCGTCCCAACATACGCCTCATAAAATTGGCATCATCCCAGTTCGGGGCATATACGTTCACTAAAACCACCGCCTCCCCTTGCAATCTGCCACTCACCATCACGTATCTGCCCCCACTATCCGCCACTATGGTCTTTGCCTCAAACATTATCCGCTTCCCCACTAATATAGCCACCCCCCCTATTTCTTGCGTCTAGCCCCGAATGAAACACCTGCCCCACCCATCCTTTGCGTAGTCTGACCTGGTCTATCAGTTTCAGATGCGTCTCCTGTAGCATAACCACATCTGCCTTAAGTTTCTTTAGGTGTGCGAGTACCCGTGCCCTCTTAATCGGCCCGTTCAGCCCTCTCACATTCCACGTGATCAGCCGGGTTGGGGGGCTCTTTACCCACCCCCCCCCTTGTCGATTAGACATCTCCTTTTTCAATCCAGCTCCTCACCCGGTTCCCACGTAGCCATATCTCCCCCCAACGGCGCCCTCCCGCCCCGACCACCCCACCCCATACCAGCTCCCCCTTCTCCCCAGCAGCAGCAACCCAGTTAACCCCCTCCCCCCCGCCAGATCCTTCTCTAGCGTAATTGCACCCCCCAGGTTGCTCACAGAAGTCAGCAAACTCTGGCCGACCTCGGCTTCCCCCCGTGACCTCGGCCCCCACTGTGCGAGGCCCCCTCCTTCCTGCTACCCTGTTCCCGCCATGATTACCATAGCGCGGGAACAAAGCCCGCGTTTCCCATTTGGCCCCGCCCCCAATGGCCGGCGCCCCCAGCTCCTCATCCCCCCTCCCCCACGACATGGGGAAGAGAGAAATGTTACAGGGTCACAGGATTAACAACTTGGGAAATCACCTCTTCCCCCTTTCCCCCCCCCTTCACCCCACGTAATCACCCCACCACTTTGTCCCAAACGTTCTTTTTCTAGCCCGCTTATTCCAGTTTCTCCTCGACAATAAATGTCCACGCCTCTTCTGCCGTTTCAAAGTAGTGGTGTTTCCCTTGATGTGTGACCCACAGTCTTGCCGGCTGCAGCATTCCAAATTTAACCTTCCTTTTGTGCAGCACCGCCTTGGCCCGATTAAAGCTTGCCCTCCTTTTCGCCACCTCCGCACTCCAATCTTGATATACGCGGATCACCGCGTTCTCCCACCTACTGCTCCGGGTTTTCTTTGCCCATCTGAGGACCATCTCTCTGTCCTTATAATCGGAGAAATCTCACCACTATGGCTCGAGGAATTTCTCCAGCCCTCGGTCTTCGCGCCATAACTCGATAAGCTCCCTCCACCTCCAACGGGGGGCCCGTCGGGGCCTCCAATCCCATTAACGAGTGAAGCATCGTGCTCACATATGCCCCGACGTCCGCCCCTTCTGCACCTTCGGGAAGACCAAGAATCCTTAAATTCTTCCTCCTCTCATTATTCTCCAGCACCTCCAGCCTTTCCACACACCTTTTGTGTTGTGCCTCGTGCATCTCTTTCTTCACCACCGGGCCCTGTATTTCGTCCTCATTCTCAGTAGCCTTTGCCTTCACGACCCGAAGCTCCTGCTCCTGGGTCTTTTGCTCCTCCTTTAGCCCTTCAATCACCTGTAATATCGGGGCCAACAGCTCCTTCTTCATCTCCTTTTTAAGTTCTTCCACGCAGCGCCGCAGGAACTCTTGTTGTTCAGGGCCCCATATTAAACTGCCACCTTCCGACGCCATCTTGCTTTGTGCTTGCCTTCCTTGCCGCTGCTCTAGAGGATCCACCGCAATCCGGCCACTTTCCTCTCCTTTTTCCATCCGTGTCCAGGGGGGATTCCCTTCTGGTTTACCGCACAGTGTTTTAGCCGTTATAATTGCCGTTGGGGCTCCTATTAAGAGCCCAAAAGTCCGTTCCACCAGGAGCTGCCGAAACGTGCGACTTAGCTGGTCATCGCTGCACCCGGAAGTCCCACCATACATTGTTAAGAGTCAAGGATGAGGAGGTGGAAAGTATTGATTAAATATCTTGCGAACATAGGAAAAGGGGTTACTGGGACACTGTTAGGTGGGATGCAGAGATATGCAATCCAGCATTCTGTAAATAAACTGACCAAGAATAGGATTTGTGTCTCGATTCACGTTCACCGTCTGGCCTCGGATCCATTGAACACAAGTTGCGTGGATGCACAGCTGCAGCACATTCGAGAACGTACCGCGCAGGGGACAAACAGTGCACCCTGCCAATATTTTTATTATATAAATTTAGAGTAGCCAATTATGTTTTTTCCCCAATTAAGGGGCAATTTAGCGGGGCCAATCCACCTAACCTGCACATCTTTGGGTTTTGGGGGTGGATCCCACGCAGACATGGGGAGAATGTGCAAACTCCACACGGAAAGTGACCCAGGGCCGGGATTCAAACCCGGGTCCTCAGCGCCGCAGTCCCAGTGCTAACCACTGCGCCACATGCCGCCCCTCCCTGCCAACATTAAAGGGACCACACAGTGCGAGAAACAGGCAGTGCATAGCAAAGAAAATTAGGGGAACATAGTTTTTTTACAAAATTCATTTTTACAGGATTTGGAAGTCGCTGGGCCAGCATTTATTGCCCGTTCCTAATTGCCCTCGAGAAGGTGGTGGTGAGCCGTCTTCTTGAACCCGCTGCAGTCCATGTGGTGTAGGTACACCCACAGTGTTGTTAGGAAGGGAGTCCCAGGATTTTGCCTCAGCAATGGTGAAGGAACGGCGATATATTTCCAAGTCAGGTTGACGGGTGGCTCAGAGAGGAGCTTGCAGTGGTGGGGTTCCTAGGTGGCTGCTGCCTTTGTCCTTCTATATGGTAGTGGTTGTGGGTTTGGAAGGTACTGTCTAAGGAGCCTTGGTGAGTTCCTGCAGCTCATCCTGTAGAGGGTACACACGGTACACAGTGGAGGAGGGAGTGAATGTTGGTAGAAGGGGTACCCATCAAATGGGCTGCTTTGTCCTGGATAGTGTCGGGTTTCTCGCGTATTGTTGGAGCTGCAAGTGGGGAGCATTCCAACACACTCCGGACTTGTGCTTTTTAGGTGGTGGACAGACTTTGGGGAGTTAGGTGGTGAGTTACTCAACACAGAATTCCCAGCCTCTGACATTCTCTTGTGGCCACAGTATTGATGTGACCAGTCCAGTTCAGTTTCTGGCCAATGCTAACCCCCAGGGATGTTGATTGTGGGGGATTCAGTGATGGTAATGCCATTGAATGTCATGGAGCGATGGTTAGATTCTCTCTTGTTGGAGGTCATTGCCTGGCACCCGTGTGGCGTAAATGTTACTTGCCACTTGTCAGCTCAAGCCTGCAATTGTCCAGGTCTTGCTGCATTTGGACATGGACTGCTTCAGATATGAAGAGTCGCAAGTGGTGCTGAGCATTGTGCAATCATCAGTGAGCATCCCCATATCTGACCTTATGTTGGAAGGAAGGTGATGAATTATGATGAAGCAGCTGAAGATGGTTGGGCCTAGGACGCTACCCTGAGGAAATTTTGCAGTGATGTCCTGGGATTGAAATGACTGAACTCCAACAACCACCGTCCTTTGTGCTAGGTATGACTCCAGTTTTCACCGATTCTCATTGACTCCAGTTTAGCTAGGACACCTCGATACCACAATCGGCCAAATGTTGCCTTGATGTCAAGGGCAGTTACTCTCACCTCACCTCTGTCATTCAGCTCTTTTGTCCATGTTTGAACCAAGGCTGTAATGAGGTCAGGAGCTGAGTGACCCTGGTGGAACCCAAACTGAGCGTCCGTGAGCAGGTTATTGCTGAGTAAGTGCCGCTTGGTAGCACTGTTGATGACCCCTTCCATCGGTTTACTGATGATGGGGAGTAGACTGATAGGACAGTAATTAACTGGGTCAGATTTGTCCTGTTTCTTGTGTGCAGGACACACATGGGCAATTTTCCAGATTGCCGGGTAGACGCCAGTGTTGTAGCTGTACTGGAACAGCTTGGCTAGGGGTGTGGCAAGTTCTGGAGCTCAAGTCTTCAGTACTATTGCCGGAATTTTGTCAGGGCCCATAACCTTTGCAGTATCCAGTGACTTCAGCGGTTTCTTGATATCACATGGGGTGAATCGAATTGGCTAAAGACTGACATCTGTGATGCTGGGGACCTCTGGAGGCAACCAAGATTAATCATCCACTCGGCACTTCTGGCTGAGGATTACTGTGAATGCTTCAGCCTCGACTTTTGCTCAGATGTGCTGGGTTCCTCCAACATTGAGGATGGGGATATTTGTGGAAACAGTGAGTTGTTTAACTGTCCACCACCATTCACAACTGGATGTGGCAGGACTGCAGAGTTTAGTTCTGATCCGTTGGTTGTGGGATTGCTTAGCTCCGTCTATCACTTGCTGCATCTGTTGTTTGGCGCGCAAGTAGTCCTGTGTTGTAGCTTCACCAGGTTGATACCTCATTTTTCGGTATGCCTGGTGTTGTTCCTGGCATGCCCTCCTGCACTCTTCATTGAACCAGGGTTGATCCCCTGGATTGGTGGTAATTGTAGAGTGGGGGATATGCCGGGCCATGAGGTTACAAATTGTGGCAGAGTACAATTCTGTTGCTGTTGATGGCCCACAGCGCCAAGGCTCCCAGTCTTCAGTTGCTAGATCTATTCTGAATCTATCACATTTAGCATGTTAGTAGTGCCACACAACACGATGGACGATATCAATGTAATGATGGGACTTCATCTCCCCAAGGACTGTGCGGTGGTCACTCCTGCCAATACGGTCATGGACAAGTGCATCTGCAACAGGTAGGTTGATGAGGATGAGGTCTAGTATGCTTTTCACTTGTTGGTTCCCTCATCACCTGTTGCAGACCCAGTCTAGCAGCTATGTCCTTCAGGAAATGGCCATCTCGGTCAGTAGTGATACTACCGAGTCATTCTTGGTGATGAACATTGAAGCCCTCTCCCCAGAGCACATTCTGTGCCCTTGCCACCCTCCGTGCTTCCTCCAAAGGTGTTCAACATGGAGGAGTACTGATTCACCAGCTGAAGGTGGACGATACATGGCAATCAGTAGGAGGTTTCCTTTCCCATGTTTGAACTGGTGCCAGGAGACTTCATGGGGTCCGGAGTCGATGTAGAGGACGCCCAGGACAACTCCCTCCCGACTGCACACCACTATGCTGCAACTTCTTCTGGGTCTGTTCTGTCAGTGGGACAGGTCATACACAGGGATGGGAATGGTGGTGGCTGGGACGTTATCTGTGAAGTATTAATAATAATCGCTTATTGTCACAAGTAGGCGTCAATGAAGTTGCTGTGAAAAGCCCATAGTCGCCACATTCCGGCGCCTGTTCGGGGAGGCCGGTACGGGAATTGAACCAGCGCTGCTGGCCTTGTTCTGCATTACAAGCCAGCTGTGCTAAACCAGCACCTATTATTATTCCGGGAGGATGGCTAGGTCAGGCTGTTGCTTGACTGGTCTGCGAGACAGCTCCTCCAATTTTGGCACAAGCCCCCAGATGTTAGTAGATTGCAGCCACTAGGTACCACAGAGGTTCCTGGATTTGATTTTTAGTTCATGCCAATTAGGGTCCTAGCCTCTGTGGGCTGCTGCTACAAAACCTTCCAAGGCCCCTCACAGCAGCATAATCAGATGAAAAAGTGACACCAGGGAAAAAACAATGGAGGTGGAATTGAAAGAAAAAGTATTAGCCTGGATTGTTATTCATATGGAAAGTGCGTGTGCAAGAACATTAATAGAGAATAGAATGAAGTTCCGTTGTTAAGCCCTACAGAATCAAAGAGCCTGCCACCAATCAGTGCCCATACTGACAGGCAAAGAATGATCATAATTACCTAGATGAAGCTCCAGAAACTGTTGGCACAAACAGATGGCGAGAACACCTACAGGAGGGGGGGGGGGAAGAGTGGGAAAAGTGGGCAAATAATACGCAACTGCCCTCTTTGCCGGTTGTGGTCCTTATGTTCTTGTTTTGCTCAAAATAAGGGAGATTTAAAAGGCTGGGCAGTCATAGGAGGAAATGAAACAAAATGCAAAACACTGGATGCTACAAATCTGAAACAAAAAACAGAAAATGCTGGAAACATTCAGGTCAGGCAGCATCTGTAGAGTGTGAGAGATTCTTGACCTGCTGATTGATATTCGCATTTTCTATTTCTTTTTTTTTTTAATTTAGAGAACACAATTACATTTTTTTCCAATTAAGGGGCAATTTAGCGTGGCCAATCCACCTAGCCTGCACATCTTTGGGTTGGGGTGAGGCCCACGCAAAGCCGGGGAGAACGTGCAAACTCCACACGGATAGTGACCTGGGGCCAGGATCGAACCCAGGTCCTCAGCGCCGTGAGGCAGCAGTGCTAATCACAGTGCCACCGTGCCGCCCGTAGTTTCTATTTCTTCTGTTTTATAAATTTAGAGAACCCAATTCATTTTTTTCCAATTAAGGGGCAATTTAGCGTGGACAATCCACCTAGCCTGCACATCTTTGGGTTGTGGGGGACGAAACCCACGCAAACACAGGGAGAATGTGCAAACTCCACATGGTCAGTGACCCAGACAGTATTTTCTATTTCTGATGAGAGAATGGAATGGGCAGGCATTCCAGCTTCTTCAGGCTCCAAAAAATAGAATTAAACCTCTCTCAACCTCTTGTTCAATATCATAAAAGAGAAAAGTATACCTAAAATGAGTGTCCAGAGTCACATGGGTTTAATAACAAAGGTTTCTTTTTTGGTCACAATCTGAGACCCTGAATTTCATTTGAGCATAAAACTAAATGATACACAAGAGCATCTTCAAACTACTTGTGGGTTTTAACAACCATCATAAATAATCGAACCGGCGACATGCAACTGAAGAAACAGAGCACAAACAAGAGGCTGCACACGGAAAAGGGAGGGCAAATATGGAGCAAGAGCAATCATAGAATCCCTACGGTGCAGGAGGCCATTCGGCATAGAGTCTGCACCGGCCCCTACTCCGATAGAGCACCCTGCCTAGGCCCAATTCCCCAACCCCTATCCCCGTAATCCCACTTAACTTTTGGGCAATATTAGTATGGCCAATTCACCTAACCTACACATCTCTGGACTGTGGGGAGAAACTGGAGCACCGGGAGGAAACGCACGAGGACACGGGGAACATGTGCAAACTCCACATGGATGTACGAATAGCTAATTCTCTGGTTTGTCCTCGCTGAAATTTCTGAGCCTGAAGTTTGCATAAGAGACGGTTTTCACCAAAGCACTAATTTCAACATCAGATCCGTGAGAATCAACAAGTTGAGATATACGTTAAATAAAGACGGTAGGGTTTTAGATGTGGTCTAACATTAGAGATGAACCTCTCAGGAGTGAAATCTTACTCACAAGGGGGGCCAGAAATGAAACTTTCCTCTGCAATTGGCAATCAATGCAAGATGAATTATTCAGTTTAAAACCAAGACCAATAATAACTTTGGTTAACAAAATAAAAACAAGCGATACCGGGCAGATGCAAGTGTGTGGAGCTAGGTCTCCTTGAATGGCAAAACCCGTTCGAAGGGTTGAACCGCCATTCCGGTTCCTATGGCCCCTGAAGCTCGGTCGTATGCACCCATGACTTTGGGCACTATGGTAAATGACTATTTAGGTCAGCCCCAATCTGCATCCATTTGATCAACCTCTGGCATTGTAGCACCCTCAACCCAGCCAGGCGAGGAGCTAAGGAAGAGGGTAGAGCTGCCGAGGGGGAGCGAGTTCAGGTATCTGCAGGTTAGGGACTTTGCGTGAAAGGTCTCAAAGGGGTTCCCTAGCTTGCCGGGATACACCCTGCTAGAGCGATTGCTGCTTCCGGTTGTGGAACGGGAGGGAAGAATTGGGGCTATATACAAGTGGCTGGGGGAGCAGGGAGGCGAACGGGGTGTGAAGATCAAGGAGAAATAGGAAACAGAGTTGAGGGGAGATCAATCGGGGAGTATGGAGTGAGCCACTGCGAAGGGTAAACGGGACTTCCTCTTGTTCAGTGATGAGCCTGATACAGTTCAAGGTGGTGCACAGGGTACAAATGACTCGGGTGAGAATGAGTGGGTTCTTTCAGGGGGTAGCAGATGAGTGTGTGAGGTGCGGGCGGGGACCAGCGAATGTTTTGGGGTTGCAAAAAATTGGGAAGATTCTGGGCGGGAGCGTTCGCGGTCTTAGCCAGGATAGTGGAGGAGGAGGTGGACCCAGACCCTTTGATGCCAACATTTGGGGTTTCAGAGAAGCTGGAGCTCATGGAGAGGAGGAAGGCCGATGTCGATTGCACGGCGGCAAATTTTACTGCAGTGGCAGTTGGCATCGCCACTGGGGTAGCAGCTTGGTTGGAGTTGGACCTGTACGACGCCCTGTGGTTGGAGAAGATAAAGTATGAGTTAAGGGTCTCTGCAGTTGAGAAAAGGTGGGGTATGTTTGTGCCCGTGTTTGAGGAGCTGTTCATTGCAGGGGGTAGGGGGAGGGTGAAAAAGGGAAAAAACTTGTACAGACTGTATAGTTGATTGTTGGAAAGTAGGTTTCCCAGGTTGTTTATTTGCTGTAAACCTGTTTTGATACAGGTTTGTAATAAAATTAAAATAAAAGAACATAAAACCCAGTCAGGCGGTCGTAGGTCCCACTGCAGAGAATTGAGCACAAAATCTAGGCTATATAAATGCAAGCTCTTCTGAACATTTCGGAGGGAAAATATTTCTTCAGTCTAATCCTGTGCCATTAGACAAGCAGAAGCCTTATTATGTCACATTCAACACATTCCTGCATTTCCCAAAGCTGTAATAGGTAGAAGAGCTGTATTATTATTCAGCTCTCCCCCAGGCTCGGCAAAGTCATGTTTCGAACAGAAGGACTAACCTTCCAGGAATTAGTGTACCAGGATAGGAAAATACAGGTGTTCAAAAGGTGAACCCCACTCCGTACCCCTCTAAACATCCAACCCAACTAGCCTTTGGCCGAACACACCTTTCTGGGGCTGTCCCTCGATGCAGTAAAGCTTCCTGTTGTCTGTTCTTCCCTTAACAGGTACTTTCCGGCAGGTAATTCTATCCAGTTACAGCCAACGACGTCACTGTCCACCATGAATCTATCAAAATGTTGCAATAAGTGGAGAAAAATGTAAAGTTTAAAAGAAAAAGTTATATTTAATCTTTTTAAACAGTGTCCTTTCACGCATCTGCACACACGGTGGGCTCAGAGCCCGCCCGACTCAATAAAAAACGCCCTTTGGGCTGGTGGACTACCAAGTACAGCACCGGATATGTTTGTGTTAACACAGCTCTCTCACCAAACATGCTTAAGAAAAAATCAAATGAATCCAATATCTCTTCCGAAAGCAGGCGTGATGCAGAATACCTGAAGTTCCCTTTGAGCAGCTGCCTCTGCAATACTGATAAATAGCCAAATTGAGATGAACAAGGAACACAAGAAGGGGGAGGCATCAGAACAGTTAGTTGTTTGCGTGCAAACACCTCGCACTTCAACGCTGAACAAACAGCTAACTGAATGGGCCTAACAGGCCTGCTAATTGAGAGTGACCTTGCCTGAATTCAGCAGAGCTGGTTAGATCGGTAAATATTGGGAATTAATGAAGTGTGTAGAACTTATTGAACTACCCGAGATAGTCAGCATTACATTACGAGCAGCGCTTCTGTAATCGATTATGCTCATGGCACATGGTTAGCGCTATTTAGACAATCCGTGCAAAAAGTGGGGAGAGTGTAAATGGGACCGTACCCATTTTGTCACTGGCGGGACTTGTGCTATTTCTTCCCCCCCCCCCTCCCAATTAAGGGACAAACCATTTGTTTTTGTAGAAACGTGTTGTGAACTGTTTTAATAATCAGAGTATCCACCCGCCCCCCCATACATTGGGACTGAGGGGAGGCTATTGGTTTCTCCAGCACAAAATTAGTATTTGCACCGTTTGGCCTTGCATATATATTTTTACTGTTTGAATAAAAAGATATGGCCAATCCACCTACCCTGCACATCTTTGGTTGTGGGGGTGAGGCCCACACAGACACGGGGAGAATGTGCAAACTGACTTGTGCTATTTCTATGGCTCACAGATAACCCCTATTGGCAAAAGCCCAACACTACAAGCAATAGAACACTGCACATTTCAAACAGGTTTAAACTATTTTACTTGGTCACCCAAAAGAAAGGTTTAAGAAAGAAAGTTGGCAGATGAAGTTCAATGTGGATAAGTGTGAAGTAATTCATTTTGGTAGGAAGGACTTGGAAGGGACAGTTTAAGATAAAGGGTGCAGGAGCAACTAGGTCTGGCTATATATGTGCATAAGTCATTGCAGGTACCAGGATAGGTGAGATCCTGGTTAATAATAATAATGTTTATTGGTGTCACAAGTAGGCTTACATTAACACTGCAATGAAGTTACTGTGAAAATCCCCGAGTCGCCACACTGCGGCGCCTGTTCGGGTACACGGAGGGAGAATTCAGAATGTCCAATTCACCTAACAAGCACATCTTTCGGGACTTGGAGGAAACCGGAGCACCCGGAGGAAACCCACGCAGACACGGGGAGAACGTGCAGACTTCTCACAGTGACCCAAGCCGGGAATCGAACCTGGGACCCTATAGCTGTGAAGCAACAGTGCTAACCACTGTGCTACCATGCTGTAAGGTATCCAGTATCCTAGGCTTTACTAATAGGGGCATGATCAAGGAAGTGCCACGTTGAACTTGCTTAAGACACTGGTTTGACCACAGCGGGAGTCTTGCGTCCAGTTCTGGGTGCCACACATTAGGAAGGATTTAGTGAAGACATTGCAGAGAGCGTAGAAGAGGTTCACAAGAGTAGTTCCAGGGACAGAAAACTTCAGTTACGAAGCTGGATTGGAGAAATTGGGTCTGATTGTCTGATAGGAGATCTGCTAAAGGTATTCAGAATAGTGAGACGTCCAGACAGAATACACAGAGTGAAACTCCCCCACTCATGAAAGAACTGAGAATGAAAGAACACAGATTGAAGGCAAGCAGCACAGCCACACGAAGAAAAACATTTTCATGCAACGAGTGGTTAGGATCTGGAACGCGCTGCCTGAGTGCGAGGTGGGGGCAGGTTCAATCGAGACTTTCAAAATGGGAACAATATTGTTCAGTGTAAAGGGACAAAGTGCAGAGTTACGGGGAGAACGTGGAGGAATGTTATGGGGGGATTGCTCATTTGCAGAGCCGTTGCAGACATGATGGGGGTGAATGACCACTTTCCACGCTGTAACAATTCTGTGAAGAAACTCTTGGCTCAGATCAGCATCCATTGAAACAGGAGATTGTGGTTTCCACTCCCATTCCAGAGACCTGAGCATGCAATCCAAGCTGCGCTACGGGGCACCACGCTGTCAGATCGGACGTTAAACCAAGGCCCATTTGCCCTCTCTCATGTGCACGCATAAAAAGCCCTATGGCACCATGCAAAGGGAAGGGGAGGTCTCCCTGACGTCCCAGGTCCAACCGACACCACCAGAAAAAAAGTCACTTCTTTCATTGCTGTTTGTGGGATCTTGCTGTGTGCAAATTGGCTGCTCCGTTTCCTACATTACAACAGCGACTACACTTCAGAGGTACTTTTCTATTGGTTGTAAAGTGCTTTTAGATGCCCTGAGGTTGTGAAAGATGCAACATAAAATGCAAACCTTTCTTTGCACAATTTCTTTAATAGACACACAAAGTAGCAACAAGTACCTGATTTCAAAGTCTATGTTGGCCTCATATGACTGATAGTTACACACTGGGGTTGAACCAAAGCGGAATCCTTGCTCTAGCAGGCGTTTAGCAGGGGCAATTAAACGCGGTAGTGCCATCGTAATCTTGAGAAACGGCATCTTAGTGTTTCCTCCATAGCCGTACATATCTGTAATTACACATCATTCACCTCCTGAACGCATATCCTCAGGAATGTCAAAACATATCGATTTTCTTCCCGCCTCTCCTTAGCATAGTTTGTTTAAGCTTCTGGGTTGCTGCAGAATAAAGGAGACTGGAGTTCTGCTTCTCCACAAAACACCTTTATTACTTTGATCCAACTTCACGCACAAATCTCCACCAACAAATATTGCCACCTGTAAACCCCTTTATATATCAGTAACTTCTATTGGATAATTGACATCAAATTAATATTTAATTGGAAGGTTTGTTAACCCATTCCTAACATAGTTAACATTGCAAGGGGCAGAGGCAACTCTGTCAAAGTGGAGTTCCTTCCATGCAAATCTATGCAAGATGCCAGAGTAGAAGTTGGGAATGGTGTAAAGCATCACGGGCTGTTCAATTGTAGGGGTCCTCACAGAGTCGCGTTGTCTGCCCACCTGACACCCAAACACACAAGCTTTCCAGGAGGGCTCAAGGACAGCGATCAGGAGTCAAAATCTTGCCCTTGTCCGAATCCTGCTCCGGTCAATTGTGACAGCCTCTTTATAGATCAAGCTCACATGCAAACTGGAGGAACAGTATCTCATCGTCCAATCAGGCACTTTACAGACTTCTGGACTGGATACGGAGTTCGCCAACTTCAGACCATGAACTCTCTCCTCCACCTTAACCCCTTTACTAATCTTTGTTTTTGTCCCAACTCCATCCCGCCCCAACCCACAGGGCCACCTGTCGCTTATCCTCAAGTCCTGCTTTCACAGAGCACTGACCTTTGTTCTGCTATTAACACATTCTGCTATCTTAACCTTTATGCCATGATTCGCACCTTCTTTAGTCTTTAACACTATCATCAACACTCTTTGTCTTGTTCCCGAAACATATTTGTCAAATATACCTCGTTCCCACCATTCCCAACTTCTACTCTGCTCCAGCTACTTTGCACTCTGTATAACGCCCATCACTTTGCTCCTTCTCCTTAGCTCTGAAGATGTCATACGGACTCGAAACGTTAACTCTTGTTTCTCTCTCCACAGATGCTGCCAGACCTGCTGAGTTTTCCAGCATTTTCTGTTTTTATTTCACATCAAACCATCTCCTGCTAGAATTCATTCTTCTGAGGATCTGGAAACCAAAGAATCTTACCTTCCCCTTCCTCCGACAATCTCTTACAAGTTTAGGAAGACTTCCTAATTTGCCTCATCATGTATCCTGCTACCTTTGACCATCGCGGCATTTCTTGCAGTAGACTTTGGCCCTTTTCCCAGCTTTCCCCAACCACTGCACGGGAGAACACTGTAGGAGCCGCACAAGTAAATTTAACACTTACTCTCCTTCAGACAGATATCAACCGCCAGAACCGCTTGCATAATGTTGCCCTTATTCGATCTCATGTCCTTAATCACAATTACATTCAGCTCCCGTTGAAAATCATGGAGGTGCTCTGAACCGAAACCTGCAAGGAGGAATTAGTTTTTATGGTTAACAAAACCCAACGGTAACACAAACGTGGCTGCTCAGAGGATCCAGAGCAGTAAGACATATCACCATGAGAGGTGGCCGCAAAAGACATTTAACCTAAAACGCAGCTCAAATACTTACTCACTCAAGCAGTGCCGGGCAGCACAGCAGTCTCTGTAATTTTGACACTGAACAACATATCAAACAGAGGCTTATGCAGAGATCAGTTCTGTCAATGTTGCTGTCTTGGCCACGTATTCGGCTCCAGTCTTCCCAGTGAGTAACACTCATTCACACAGACTATGAAGTGGTCCAGGAAGTCACCATGTTCTCGGGGCAACTTAGAAAGCCCAATAAGTATGACCATACTAGCAACATGAGAACCATGGGGGGGGGGGGGGGGGGGGGGGGGTGACAGAAACAGATTCGACAGGAGCTTACAAGGAGGATGCAATGAATTGTGGAGAGAAGTGCTGGTAAGAAATTAGCTGGATTACTCTTTGAAAGGACGGGCTTAGGCCTGGTGGGAACTTCGACCTCTTCTATGTTGTACTGTTCTATACATATTCTTTTTAAGTCAACCCCTCAAGCCAACAGATTGTGACATGCTGTTGGGGAGGGGAGAGATCTGAACACGAAGAGGGGCCAATAATAATAATAATCTTTACTAGTGTCACAAGTAGGCTTACATTAACACTGCAATAAAGTTACTGTGAAAATCCCCGAGTCGCTAGTGTTCGGGTACACGGAGGGAGAATTCAGATTGTCCAAATTACCTAATAGCATGTCTTTCGGGACTTGTGTGAGGGAACCCATGCAGAGACAGGGAGAATGTGCAGTCTACGCACAAACAGTGACCCAAGCCAGGAATCGAACCTGGGACCCTGGCGCTATGAAGCAACAGTGCTAACCACTGTGCTAAAATATTAGAACTCTAGTGAGTTAACCTGGGAATATCCTCCAAATGGGAAATTCCTGAGGCCCTAAAGAAGCGCGCGTGTGTGAAATTTACACAATTCCCAAGGTAGATTAAGCGCAGGTTCCTAGAATTTAGAAGAAGGTGATTTCATTGAAATATATTAAATTCTTAAGGGGCTCGACAAGGTAGATGCTGGGAGGGTGTTTCCCCTGGATGGGGAGTCTAGAACTAGGGATTACAATCTCAGAATAAGGGTCGGCTCCTTAGGACTGAGATAAAGAGAAATGTCTTCAATCAAAGTGTTACGATCCTTTGACATTTTCTACCCCATAGAACTGTGGATTCTCAGCTATTGAGTGCATTCACGAGAGATCTCATTAAAAGCTGAATAAAAGTTGGTTATAATCAACTGAAAAAAAATAGACAACCTCACTTATAGAACATAACAGCGCAGTACAGGCACTTCGGCCCTCGATGTTGCGCCGACCTGTGAAACCACTCTAAAGTCCATCTACACTATTTCCTTATCGTCCATATGTCTTTCCAATGACCATTTGAATGCCCTTAGTGTTGGCGAGTCCACTACTGTTGCAGGCAGGGCATTCCATGCCCTTACTACTCTCTGAGTAAAGAACCTACCTCTGACATCTGTCCTATATCTATCTCCCCTCAATTTAAAGCTATGACCCCTCGTGCTAGATATCACCATCTGAGGAAAAAGGCTCCCACTGTCCACCCTATTTAACCCTCTGTTCATCTTGCATGCCTCAATTAAGTCACCTCTTAACCTTCTTCTCTCTAACGAAAACAGCCTCAAGTCCCTCAGCCTTCCCTCATAAGATCTTCCCTCCATACCAGGCAACATTCTGGTAAATCTCCTCTGCACCCTTTCCAATGTTTCCACATCCTTCCTATAATGCGGCGACCAGAATTGCACGCAATACTCCAAATGCGGCCGCACCAGAGTTATGTACAGCTGCAACATGACCTCATGGCTCCGAAACTCAATCCCTCTACCAATAAAAGCTAACACACCGTACGCCTTCTTAACAACCCTCTCAACCTGGGTGGCAAATTTCAGGGATCTATATACACGGACACCGCGATCTCTCTGTTTATCCACACTACTAAGAATCTTACCATTAGCCCAGTACTCTGTCTTCCAATTATTCCTTCCAAAATGAATCACCTCACACTTTTCTGCATTAAACTCCATTTGCCACCCCTCAGCCCAACGCTGCAGCTTATCTATGTCCCTCTGTAACTTGTAACATCCTTCCGCACTGTCCACAACTTTAGTGTCATCTGCAAATTTACTCGCCCACCCTTCTACGCCCTCCTCCAGGTCATTTATAAAAATGACAAACAGCAGTGGCCCCAAAACAGATCCTTGTGGTACACCACTAGTAACTGGACTCCAGTCTGAACATTTCCCATCAACCATCACCCTTTGTCTTCTTCCAGCTAGCCAATTTCTGATCCAAACTGCTAAAGCACCCTGAATCCCATGCCTCTGTGTTTTCTGCAGTAGCCTACCGTGGGGAACCTTATCAAACGCTTTACTGAAATCCATATACACCACATCAACTGCTTTACCCTCATCCACCTGTTTGGTCACCTTCTCAAAGAACTCAATAAGGTTTGTGAGGCACGACCTACCCTTCACAAAACCGTGTTGACTAACTCGAATCAAATTATTCCTTTCCAGAT
The DNA here is from genome assembly GCF_047496885.1 of Scyliorhinus torazame. Lineage (NCBI taxonomy): Eukaryota > Metazoa > Chordata > Chondrichthyes > Carcharhiniformes > Scyliorhinidae > Scyliorhinus > Scyliorhinus torazame. Next base: position 26,761,321 of record NC_092735.1, on the reverse strand, counting down.
GATTATACATCCTATCTCTTATAAACCTTTCCAAGACTTTGCCCACAACATAAGTAAGGCTCACTGGTCTATAGTTACCGGGGTTGTCTCTACTCCCCTTCTTGAACAATGGGAGACCATTTGCTATCCTCCAGTCTTCTGGCACTATTCCTGTAGACAAAGATGACTTAAAGATCAAAGCCAAAAGGCACAGCAATCTTCTCCCTAGCTTCCCAGAGAATCCTAGGATAAATCCCATCCAGCCCAGGGGACTTATCTATTTTCACACTTTCAAGAATTGCTAACACCTCCTCCTTATGAACCTCAAGCCCGTCTAGTCTAGTAGCCTGTATCTCCGTATTCTCCTCGTCAACATTGTCTTTTTCCTGTGTGAATACTGATGACAAATATTCATTTAACACGTCTCCTATCTCCTCGGACTCCACGCACAACTTCCCACTACTGTCCTTGACTGGCCCTACTCTTACCCTAGTCATTCTTTTATTCCTGACATTTCTATAGAAAGCTTTAGGGTTATCCTTGATCCTACCTGCCAAAGACTTCTCATGTCCCCTCCTGGCTCCTCTTAGCTCTCTCTTTAGGTCCTTCCTAGCTAATTTGTAACTCTTGAGCGCCCTAACTGAACCTTCATGTCTCATCTTTACATAAACCTCCTTCTTCCTCTTGACAAGTGTTTTGACTGCTTTAGTAAACCACTGTTTCCTCGTTCGACCACTTCCTCCCTGCCTGACAGGTACATACTTATCAAGGGCACGCAGTAGCTGTTCCTTGAACAAGCTCCACATTTCCATTGTGCCCATCCCTTGCAGTTTTCCTCTCCATCTGATGCAACCTAAGTCTTGCCTCATCGCATCATAATTGCCTTTCCCCTAGATAATAACTCTTGCCCTGCGCTATATACCTATCCCTTTCCATCACTAAAGTAAACGTAATCGAATTGTGGTCACTATCACCAAAGTGCTCATCTACCTCCAAATCTAACACCTGTCCAGGTTCATTACCCAGTACCAAATCCAATATGGCCTCGCCTCTCGTTGGCCTATCTACATACTGTGTCAGGAAACCCTCCTGCACATATTGGACAAAAATGGACCCATCTAAAGTACTCGAACTATAGCGTTTCCAGTCAATATTTGGAAAGTTAAAGTCCCCCATAACAACTACCCTGTTGCTTTTGCTCCTATCCAGAATCAACTTTGCAATCCTTTCCTCTACATCTCTGGAACTTTTCGGAGGCCTATAGAAAACCCCTAACAGGGTGATCTCTCCTTTCCTGTTTCTAACCTCAGCCCATACTACCTCAGTAGACGGGTCCTCATCAAACGTCCTTTCTGCCACCGTAATACTGTCCTTGACTAACAATGCCACCCCTCCCCCTCTTTTACCACCTTCCCTGAACTTACTGAAATATCTAAACCCCGGCACTTGCAACAACCATTCCTGTCCCTGCTCTATCCATGTTTCCGAAATGGCCACAACATCGAAGTCTCAGGTACCAATCCATGCCGCAAGTTCACCCACCTTATTCCAGATGCTCCTGGCATTGAAGAAGTCACACTTTAAACCACCTTCCTGCCTGCCAGTACACTCCTGAAACTTTGAAACCTTACTCATGACCTCACTACTCTCAACCTCCTGTATACTGGAGCTACAATTCAGGTTCCCAATCTGCTGCTGAACTAGTTTAAACCCTCCCAAAGAGCATTACCAAATTTCCCCCCCAGGATATTGGTACCCCTCTGGTCCAGGTGTAGACCATCCTGTTTGTAGAGGTCCCCACCGACACCAGAATGAGCCCCAATTATCCAGAAACCTGATACTCTCACTCCTGCACCATCCCTGTAGCCACGTGTTCAACTCCTCTTTCTCCCTATTCCTTGTCTCGCTAGCACGTGGCACGGGTAACAACCCAGAGATAATAACTCGGTTTGTCCTAGATCTAAGTTTCCACCCTAGCTCCCTGAATTCCTGCCTTATTTCCCTATCCCTTTTCCTACCTATGTCGTTGGTACCTATGTGGACCACGACTTGGGGCTGCTCCCCCTCCCCCTTAAGGATCCCAAAAACACGATCCGAGACATCACGCACCCTGCCACCTGGGAGGCAACACACCAACCGCGAGTCTCTCTCGTTCCCACAGAATCTCCTATCTATCCCCCTAACTATGGAGTCTCCAATGACTAATGCTCTACTCCTCTCCGCCCATCCCTTCTGAGCAACAGGGACAGACTCTGTGCCAGAGACCTGTACCCCATGGCTTACCCCTGGTAAGTCTCCCCCCCTCCCCCCACCCCCCCTCACCCCCCAACAGTATCCAAAGCGGTATACTTGTTACTAAGGGGAATGACCACAGGGGATCCCTGTACTAACTGCTTCCTCACAGCCCCTCGCACCGTCACCCATCTATCTTCATTCTTCGGAGTAACTACATCCCTGAAGCTTCTATCTATAACCACCTCTGCCTCCCAAATGATCCGAAGTTCATCCAGCTCCAGCTCCCTAAAGCGGTTTCTGAGGAGCTGGACATGGGTGCACTTCCCACAGATGAAATCAGCAGGGACACTGGTGGCGTCCCACACCTCAAACATTCTGCAGGAGAAACATTGTACTGCCTTCCGTGCCATCCCCGTACTGCCTTCCCTACCATCCACCCACGGATGGAAAAGGAATGCCTTATTTGTAAAATTCAGAGTTATTCTGGCACAATTTTGAAGTTCGGGTTCAAAGTGGGGCCAAAATAGAGCAAATGTTATACTTCCATGTTATATCGGAGGGGGAGGTAGCCAATACTGAAACTTGGCAACTAAAGTGGAATGAGAATCCACTTTATAAAAAGTGGATCCTCATAAAAGTCTATCATCTCCAGTAAGGGTTCACAAAGTCTCACCAGGTGGTGCCTTAACGTAGAAGTAGGGCATGAATCCATGCACGTGGCAGCAGACGCTATTCCCTTCCATTGTAATTCCAAACATTCGGGTAACAGGAACCGGTCCCTGTTTATTCCCAGGCATTCCAGCAACGTAGGACCCTTCAAGAAAAACAGAAAACTGCAATTATTAAAAACAACAGGTACTTAAATCATTTGCTGTTTTGGGGGAGCACGCTGCACACAAATTGGCTGCCAGGTTTCCAACATCAAGCACACTCATTGGCTATAGAGCACTTTGGGATGTCCTGTGTTCGTGAAAGAGGAGGTCTTATGGTGCTCACAGCGGGTAGCGTCCCTGCCCCTAAGCCAGAAGCTCCAAGTTCGAGTCCCACCCCAGGACTTGATGGCCAAGGAAGGTGGGTTCAAAACGCGGCCAAAACAGATCGAGTGTCAACCTGCAAAATCCTTCCAAACATGCCAATGGCTGGCGGTAAGAGCAGGAGAGACTCCTGGTCAGCCACGCTTGATGTGGAGTGGCGCCCCTCAAGTTATATATGCCTCTGGCGACAAACTAGCGACCTGTTCCAGGAATAACTGGCTAGGGAAACAGACAAAGTCTGCCTTAATGCACCACTAGGTGCGGAGAGAGAATTGGAATTAGAATGGTCGGGAAAGGCACTAAATAAATGCTTTTTTAAAATGTCTTATGTTCTGAAGAAAAGTAGTTAAGGAACAAAAGCATAGTGGAGAAAGAGTGGAAGAGTCACCTTTAGACGATATATAAGAAAATTCTAACAGGTTCAAGGAAAGGCACACAAGAGGAGCCTGGCAAAAGGACTTCAAGCAGAGAAAATAAACCCTTCCCTTTCCAGTATTCAGCAGAAGGGATGGGCCGAAAAGCCACTGTCTGTGCAGCATTGCCCCATGATTGTCTGGTGAAAGATTAGCTAAGAGAGGAAGATAATTCTTAATGAAAGATAATATTGGCACAATTGAAACTACTGAAGGGGAAATAGCAGAATTAATGCTCCCCAGGCAGGAAAGTAATGGTTCACTGATTAATTATCAAGAAACAAGAAGCATATGTTTTGACGTCACTGAGTAGGTGGTTGCTGCCTTAAAAGTACAGATGACTGGCACATTCCCGAGCCAGATGGCCTATGATGAAGGAGACTATTGAGGAAATTTTCATAGCGCTGCCCACAGTAATGATGAGATTCAGCAGTACCAGAAATACAATGCTTTTTTTTTTAAAATGGGGACCAAATCTGAGCCAGACCCAAAGCATACCAAAAAGATTTGAGCAGGAACTTAAGTAGTATGGACCGACAAGGATTTAGGAGGTGAGCCTTTTGCTCGGCAAACCTCCACTTCCTTCACAACATTGCAAATAAAACAGATCCTATGATATAGCTTATTTCCATGTTTATAAAGCTTTTGACAATGACCGGGATGAAAGAAATGCTTGCCTTTCTGTGACACCTTTCGCAACCACAGGATGCCCCCCCCAAATCATTCTGCAGGTCAGAGCTGCCACGTAGGAAACACAGCAGCCAATTGGTGCACAGCAAGATCCCACCAACAGCGACATGATAACGAACAGGAAATTTACTAAATTATTATGGCATTAAATTGAAGAGATGAAGCCAGGATATGGGCCAGCTAAATCAATAAGAGCAGAACATAGAAAAGTTACAGCACAGAAAATGGCTATTCAGTCCATCGTGTCTGAGCCAGCTGATAAAAACCAGCCGCCCATTCTAACCCCAGCGTACAGCCTTTCAGGTGAACATCCAGGTTCCTTTTAAATGAGTTAAGGGTTTTTGCCTCAACCACAAATCTGGGCTGCGCACTCCAGACATTTACCACCTTCTGGGTGAAGAAGCTTTTCCTTATTATCCACTCGCATCCTTCTACCAATCACATTAAATTTGTGGCCCTGGTAACTTCTCTCTCTGCTGGGGGAAACAAGTGCTCCCTGAATAACATAGACATAGAAAATACAGCACAGAACAGGCCCTTCGGCCCACGATGTTGTGCCGAACCTTTGTCCTAAATTAATCATAGATTATCATTGAATTTACAGTGCAGGAGGCCATTCGGCCCTTTGAGTCTGCACCGGCTCTTGGAAAGAGCACCATACCCAAACTCAACACCTCCACCCAACACCAAGGGCAATTTGGACATTAAGGGCAATTTATCATTGGCCAATTCACCTGACCCGCGCATCTTTGGACTGTGGGAGGAAACCAGAGCACCCGGAGGAAACCCACGCAGACACAGGGAGGACGTGCAGACTCCGCACAGACAATGACCCAAGCCGGAATCGAACCTGGGACCATGGAGCTGTGAAGCAATTGTGCTATCCACAATGCTACCGGGCTGCCCTTAAGAACAAATAAATCTACACTATATCATTTTACCGTAATCCATGTACCTATCCAATAGCTGCTTGAAGGTCCCTAATGTTTCCGACTCAACTACTTCCACAGGCAGTGCATTCCATGCCCCCACTACTCTCTGGGTAAAGACCCTACCTCTGATATCCCTCCTATATCTTCCACCTTTCACCTTAAATTTATGTCCCCTTGTAATGGTGTGTTCCACCCGGGGAAAAAGTCTCTGACTGTCTACTCTATCTATTCCCCTGATCATCTTATAAACCTCTATCAAGTCGCCCCTCATCCTTCTCCGCTCTAATGAGAAAAGGCCTAGCACCCTCAACCTTTCCTCGTAAGACCTACTCTCCATTCCAGGCAACATCCTGGCAAATATTCTTTGCACCTTTTCCAGAGCTTCCACATCCTTCCTAAAATGAGGCGACCAGAACTGTACACAGTACTCCAAATGTGGCCTTACCAAAGTTTTGTACAGCTGCATCATCACCTCACGGCTCTTAAATTCAATCCCTATGTTAATGAACGCGAGCACACCATAGGCCTTCTTCACAGCTCTATCCACTTGAGTGGCAACTTTCAAAGATGTATGAACATAGACCCCAAGATCTCTCTGCTCCTCCACATTGCCAAGAACTCTACCGTTAACCCTGTATTCCGCATTCATATTTGTCCTTCCAAAATGGACAACCTCACACTTTTCAGGGTTAAACTCCATCTGCAACTTCTCAGCCCAGCTCTGCATCCTATCTATGTCTCTTTGCAGCCGACAACAGCCCTCCTTACTATCCACAACTCCACCAATCTTTGTATCGTCTGCAAATTTACTGACCCACCCTTCAACTCCCTCATCCAAGTCATTAATGAAAATCACAAACAGCAGAGGACCCAGAACTGATCCCTGCGGTACGCCACTGGTAACTGGGATCCAGGCTGAATATTTGCCATCCACCACCACTCTCTGACTTCTATCGGTTAGCCAGTTTGTTATCCAACTGGCCAAATTTCCCACTATCCCATGCCTCCTTACTTTCTGCATAAGCCTACCATGGGGAACTTTATCAAATGCCTTACTAAAATCCATGTACACTACATCCACTGCTTTACCTTCATCCACATGCTTGGTCACTTCCTCAAAGAATTCAATAAGATTTGTAAGGCAAGACCTACCCTCTAACTGGTAAAGTCGCCATAGTCCCAGATGACCATAGGCTGCTTTCCCCTTTGAAGGGGAGAGCTCACAGGTAGTGATTTAACCGGAGCATCACCCCACACCTCAGGCGAGGGGCAAGGTTGAGAAGGCTTGAATAATCTTCATGAATAACCTCAGCTGGTACCGTGATTGAACCTGGCTGCTGACCTGACTCTACAGCACTAACCAGCTGTCCAGTCAACTGAGCAAAACCACACCCCTCTAACTAAGCGCCTCAATTTTGTACGCCTCAATCAATCCTCTGTCCTCTGAAAATCCCCTAGTCGCCACATTCCGGCACCTGTTCAGGTACACAAAGTGAGAATTCAGAATGTCCAAATTACTTAACAGCACGTCTTTCGGGACTTGTGGGAGGGAACCTGAGCACCCGGAGGAAACCCAGGCAGGCACAGGGAGAACATGCAGACTCCGCACAGACAGTGACCCAAGCCGAGAATCGAACCTGGGACCCTGGCGCTGTGAAGCAACAGTGCAACTTCACACTTTGAGGAAAAAAAAGGGACAACCTGGTAAATCACCACAAAAGTGCTGGAATTGAAGAGGCGAGTTGAAGTTGGATGCTCGACTGGCTGAATCAAAATACCACAGGGTTAAGTTTTATGGGCCAAACGGCCTTTTCTCTTCACCTTTTTATGCTAGAACAACGCGTCCACCTCAGTTTTGAGATTTTCAATTCACCACGCAGCCTCAAAAGCTTTTGGGTGAAGCTTCGATACTGTGTCACAAAGTCTAACTGGGAGAGCTGAATTCAAGCTTCCCTCTGAGCTTTCTGCTGTCCACCAACCCTTGGTCTCAGCACTTACCCACGTAGTGCTCCAGCTCCACCTGCTGAAAGGTGATGGCGTCCGCTTTCGGGTCGATTTTGGGTGCTGGCGGGCGCTGCCATTTGTTGTTCATAACCTTGGAAGAAAACAGATTTCCTAAAAGAGGGGGGGGGGTAGAAAAAGATCTTTCAGCACAAACCAAAATGGCCACGGTGAATATAACAACGAGGAGTACATGGCACAGTCAATGAGAAATTGTCCCGTTATTTTTTTCCCCTACTATTTAATTACAGATCCCTGGGAATCAGAAGTTTACCTGTCAACAGTCCATGGCTCAGAACAGATTCCCTTCTTTCAATTTTCTTTGCCGTTTTTCTAGGGGCCACTGTGCACTCAGGTTCCAAAGGCATCAGAGGCTTTTGGTTCTTCATCCAAGCAATCATTCTTCAGGCATGAGCCTTGACAATTAGTGTTAATGAGCCATGGGCCATGGAAGCCATCACAACTATTCCTCAATCAAAAATGGAAAAATGCAGGAAGATCTCAGCCAGTCTGCCAGCACCTGCGGAGAGGGAAAGCGAGTTAACGTTTCGAGTCCGTATGACTCTGATGCTCTGAAGAAGAGACATACGGACTCGAAACGTTGACTCTGTTTCTCTCTTCACAGGTGCTGCCAGGCTGCCTTGAGTTTCTCCAGCGCTTTCTGTTTGTTTAAGGTTTCCGGTATTTTGCTTTGACAGCTAACCCTCACCCTGTTCTCACACAGCACCACCCTCCCCTCAACCACATTCACGGTCACAGGAGAATGGGAAAGCCAAATCGGTTTCTACACCATTAACATCGAGGAGGTCCTCATGAACCAGAGGTTTTTCTGGGCCAGCAAATAATGCCATCCTACAGGGGCAAGACACTCCCTGAGCCCTCAAAGCCTGTCCAACAACAAGTCACGACTGTGATCACAGAATAGAATCCCTACAGTGCAGGAGACCGATCCGCCCATCGAGTCTGCACCAACCCTCTGAAAGAGCACCCTACCTAGGCCCACTCTACCACCTATCCCTGTGACCTCACCTAATCTTTGGACACTCGGGGGCAATTTGTCAAGGCCAATCCTTCTAAACTGCACGTCTTTGGACTGTGGGAGGAAAGCGAAGCACCCGGAGGAAACCCACACAGGCATGGGGAGAAAATACAAACTCCACACAGTCACCCAAGGCCAGAACTGAATCCGACTCCTTGGCATTGTGAGGCAGCAGTGCTAACCAGTGTGCCACCCCCCCCCCCCCGTCACCACTCACTTGATAACTTTCAGCTGCAACAATACTCAGCAATATTCACCAACAGCCAGGATATAGCAATTAGCGTGATTAGTGTTTCTGATCTCACTATCTACCCAATCCATCGCCACGCCCCCTGCCAGCAGCATGTAGGAACTATTGAGTTATACCGCATAGATGCAAGTTGAGTCCATATATCTGCTGATAAAATCGTAATACCACCGAACCAAGAGGGTAACTGCAGCAGACGCAGGTTTAGAACAGAAACCCTTTCCGTTGAAGACCCCTCGTCTCCATACCTCTCTGTGACAAGGTGCCTGATCTCAGCTAAGGTAGGGGTAAGAGTGTTACAATCAGAGACAGTGCCTAGCTCCGCCAGCTATCGTACTGATAAAACTCGATGCAGTGCCAGAGAATACACGCGCAGAAGTCAGAGGACACTCCTGCCATTACCCCGTGAACAAATAACTTGCGAATGTTTACCACTGAAGGTTATGCCACAAGGATAGTCACCTGGGTCAGTGCTCAGGGGGCTCTACCTGGCAAAGAATCTGCCCCTCCAAGACCCGTAGAAAGTGAGAAGAAAAATATTTTCAAATAAATTAACATTCCCACGTTCACAGCAAAGGTTAGAGAAGTGAAAAAATACAGGTCCATCCAGCTCTACCAGCCTGGTTACCGTTCAATATAATGATAATAATTGTTAACTAAACACAGCAATCAACCTCCTATCAATCAGTCAACATCAGGCAATGTTATCATTCACATCTAAAACAGTCTGCTACCTACCAACTGGAACCACGTCATGCGAGACCTGCATTTCCTTGGCATCCATTGCCATTTCCGCCTCCACTTCGTCAAGATACGCCAGCTCCTCTTCAAACTGTGACGGCCCCTCATCATCCCAATCTCCGCGGAGCTTCTTCGCCTTCGGCCGATTGCCATTGCCACCTCCGCCAAGCGGCTTGTTTCTCGCAAGCTGCATACTTATCTATTATGTTTTAAAGAAAAAGACATTGCCGGTCCTTTTAATTGGAAGCTCTACAGACGGCGGTTGCATTTTAATTAAAAACCTGCATTTACATAGGGCCTTTCAGTACTGTCACTGTTACAGTGTGTATGCTTTACATCAAGATTCCGGCCTGCGCAAGCGGCAATAATAATAAAAGAAGCATTTTATTTTTTACACCACTGGAAAGAGGCACGTTGAAGTTTTTCATCTTGCACTCATCATCAGGGCACACGCAAGAAAGCCAAATTTCAAACGAGTTCAACAATTTCTACTACGGGCGAAAATGATACCGCTCGGCTATATATAGCTCTACGGACTATTTGATTTGATTTATTGTCACATGTACCGAAGTACAGTGAGAAGTATTTTTCTGTGGCCGAGGGAACGTACACAGTAAGTACATAGCAGACAAAAAAGAATAATCGACAGAGTAAATTGACAAATGGTACATCAACAAACAGTGATTGGTTACAGCGCGGAACAAGGGGCCAAACAAAGCAAATACATGCGCAAAATCAGCATAGGGCGTCGTGAATAGTGTTCGTACAGGGAACTGACCAGTCCGAGGGAGAGTCGTTGTGGAGTCTAGTAGCTGTGGGGATGAAGCTGTTCCTATGTCTAGATGTGCTAATCTTCTATGTCTGGAACGTCTAGGTGTCTGGATCTTCTATGTCAAGAAGATCGGCCTCATCGGTAATCATATAAATAGGTTAAAGTCCAACAGGTTTGTTTCGATGTCACTAGCTTTCGGAGCGCTGCTCCTTCCTCAGGTGACGCCTCAGGTACATTCACCTGAGGAAGGAGCAGCGCTCCGAAAGCTAGTGACATCGAAACAAACCTGTTGGACTTTAACCTGGTGTTGTAAGACTTCGTACTGTGCTCACCCCAGTCCAACGCCGGCATCTCCACATCATATAAATAGGGACCCAGCAATTTGCTCAGATTGTAGGCTTGAAGCAGAAGTCAAGACCATCAAAGCTATCCCTTGGGACAATGGCTATTCCGATCAGACCATTCTTCAATGTGTATCATGCAAACCTGCAAGTGGACCAAGCGCCACCACTTTCGGGCCTGAGAAGTTAAGGTCTCTCTCAGATTACCCCGGAAAGGCAAAAGTATCTCAACTGTTTGAACAGGTTAAGCAAGCTGTTTCACTCCGCCACCACTATGCAGTGGCTGCGCAACTGGTACTTTCCATTGGCAGGACATTACCGTCAGTCCAAAAAGATATTCTGTCTACCACACAATTGAGCAATGTCATGTAAGTGTTTCAGTCGGTAAAAGGCCAGGTACATAGACCATGCATCACAACAAATGGCTGATAGGAACATGCTGTATAATTCTTCAGCTGTCTGTAATAGAACAGACCATTCTCAAACAGCCCACACTTGCAAACCCCAAAACATTGAACATAGAACATACAGTGCAGAAGGCCATTCGGCCCATCGAGTCAGCACCGGCTCTTGGAAAGAGCACCCTACCCAAGGTCAACACCTCCACCCTATCCCCATAACCCAGTAACCCCACCCAACACTAAGGGCAATTTTGGACACTAAGGGCAATTTATCATGGCCAATCCACCTAACCTGCACATCTTTGGACTGTGGGAGGAAGCCGGAGCACCCGGAGGAAACCCACGCACACACAGGGAGGATGTGCAGACTCCGCACAGACAGTGACCCAAGCCGGAATTGAACCTGGGGCCCTGGAGCTGTGAAGCAATGGTGCTATCCACAATGCTACCGTGCTGCCCCTTTCATCTCATGAAAGAATAAAACAATTTAGATGATCAGTCAAACTCGCAACGTGGCTTATTTGCAATTGCCACGGTTGCATGCATTGCATAAGATACCTGGGAGCTTGGGGAGCCAATGGGGCTGTGTTGCTTTCACCATGGCAACGCCTCGCCCAGAGTTGGTTTGCCAGCCAATCAGCATCAAGGTATATTTTGGATCCTGAAAACCTACCCTCGCATTTCTCAGAATAGAAGTTAAACTAAAATAGACATCTTTGAATATTTTGGGATGTGAACTGCAGGCCCTCCAAAATAATGGGATCTTTCTGATGGTGGATTCCAAAGTAATTGATTACATGGGGGTACCGCTGGTCGTCACTGCCCATCATAAGGTTGACAAATGTGAGGATATGCATTTTGGTAGGAGTAACAGCAAAAGGGATTATTATTTAAATGATAAAATATTAAAGCTGTGCAGAGGGACCTGGGTGTCCTAGTGCATGAGTTGCAAAAAGTTGGTTTACAGGTGCGACAGATGATTAAGGCGGCGAATTGAGTTTTGTCCTTCATTGCCAGAGGGATGGAGTTTAAGACTAGGGAGGTTATGCTGCAACTGTATAAGGTGTTAGTGAGGCCGCACCTGGAGTATTGTGTTCAGTTTTGGTCTCCTTACCTGAGAAAGGACGTACTGGCACTGGAGGGTGTGCAGAGGAGATTCACCAGGTTAATCCCAGAGTTGAGGGGGTTGGATTGAGGAGAGGTCGAGTAGACTGGGACTGTACTCGTTGGAATTTAGAAGGATGCGGGGGGCGGGGAATCTTATAAAAACATATAAAATTACGAAGGGAATAGATAGGATAGATGCGGGCAGGTTATTTCCACTGGCAGGTGAAAGCAGAAATAGGGGGCATATCCTCAAAATAATTTAGGACTGAGTTTAGGAGGAACCTTTTCACCCAAAGGGTGGTGAATCTATGGAATTCCTTGCCCAGTGAAGAAGTTGAGGCTCCTTCATTAAATGTTTTTAAGATAAAGATAGATAGTTTTTTGAAGATTAAATAAAGTGTTCGGGTGGGAAAGGGGGAGCTGAGTCCACAAAAGATCAGCCATGATCTTATTGAATGGCGGAGAAGGCTCGAAGGGCCAGGTGGCCTACTCCTGCTCCTAGTTCTTATAACACACGCTGACAAAAGGAAAAACAGAACAGTATGCCCGAGCACATTTTGCCAAATGGGGGACAAACACATACAAAGCACCCACTGGGATGGCATTAAAATGGCTCACCAAATAATTTAAGCTTTGCTTTTAACTCATCCCAACAAGCTTGCTGCAGCATCGTTGCATAATGTACTCCAGTTGATGACAGAGCATAACCTACATACAGCGAGCGTCTCAAAACCTTGGGACAGAAGTCCACACTGGACTTCAGAACTTGTCTGTTTTTTTTTTTGGGGGGGGGGGGGGGGGGAGAAAAGAAATCGGAACCCTTGATTCGGTGAAAGGGGACAGGTGGAGACCAAATAGTATGATACCCGGTTCAAAGGTCGCTCCGAGCACGGGAAACGGCAGGCGCGTGAAGCCGCTCCCGATGCAGCAACTTCTGGAACTTTTCCCGAACTGGGTCGGGCGGGTTCAGGGATCGCTTAAGCCACTCAAAATGTCAGGCACACAAGGCAGATAAGGACTCGACGTGACACAGCGTCAAGACCCTCCAAACAAGCCAGCAAGCTTTTTTCCCCCATTCGTTTAAAATTCTTGCTTGGCCCACTTTTTTTTAAAATGCCTTGTTTTCAGACACAGACAGTTTTCAGATAGCCAGATTTGAGGCGCTGTAAATGTACTAACCACATTACAAAGACAATATGTTCTACCTGCATTACTGCACAGAAACTGGCATGCTCTGGCACCGGCGGCCCAGGTTTATGTGCACCGCATACTCTGCATTGTTGCAGAACCACCACTGGCTTTGCCCATCCACAGCTGTGTCATTTTCCTCAGATTAACAGTCATTCATATCTCAATTGGGGGACACAGTTGCCCAAGTCAGAATGCTGCAGGCTCAAGCTTCATTCAGGACTTGAACACCTAATCCAGGCCAACACTCCCACTGTAGTACTGAGTGCTGGACTACCAGAGATGCCGGCTGAAATGGTAAACAAGAGGTCCCAGCTGTCTGTAAGGAGCGCCACAATGCTACAAAGGACAAGAGACTTCTTCCCCTGTTCTGGACAACCATTACGCCCCAACCAATGTGTAAATCTGACGATCTAGCATTTTATTTTATGGCTGTTTTGCAGGGCCTTGCTATTCACAATTTGATGCCGCATTCACTACACCATAGCAGCAATTTACTGCAAAAAAAAGTGCCACATAAATGCAAGTTTCTTTCCTTCTGTCTTTAAAGAATTCAAGGCAGCATCGGTGAGAGGAGTACCCCCTGGAATCCTGGCCCACATTCCTCCCTTAATCAATGTCATCACCGGAAGCAGTTAGTTCATATCACTGCTGTCTGTGGGATTTCTTTGTGCACAACACAGCAGCTACAACTGCCCAACAACCAACTCACCGCACTTCAGAGCAATTCAGTGTATGCGAGATGCTTCGGGAAATCAAGAGACAAGGCGCAATACAACTCGTGCATCACTCAGGGCAATTGAGAAAGCAACAACCTGCAAAGTGTCCCCAAGGCACTTCACAACAGCTTTTATCGACACAGAATTAGAATGCACTGACTGTGAGCTCAGTGGAGGCAGGTTCATTTGAAGCATTCACTGTCTTTCTGAAAAGGAGGAATGTGCAGGCTTACAGGGAGAAGGCGGGCAGAATGTTAATAGGTGAACTGCTCATTCGGAGGGGCCGTCGCGGACACGATGGGCCAAATGGCCTGGTTAACTTTCCGAGACAGTGGTGGAGGCAGGTCTGATCGGAGGTATTCAAAAGGGAGTGGGATGGCTGTCCGAAAGGAAAAAAAGCACACGGTTACAGGGATAAGGGGGTGGGTGGGTGCGGCCCGAGACAAGGTAGAATGTTCTTTCAGACATCCAGCTAGGTGGTCCAAATGGCCTCCTTCTCCACTGAAGATTCCACGCCACAACAATTCTTGCGAGTATGACACGGGGTCAGTCACACATTAGGCCGGATAGCCAAAGGTTTGGTTGAGAGGAAAGATTTTAAAGTATGGCTTGAAAGAGGGAGGGAATCACGGGAGCTGAGGATAACGATGGCATAGCTACTGATGGCGGAGCGATTAAAATCAGTATAGGCAAGAAATCAGGATTCAAGCAGTGATGGTCAAGAGGTCAGGGTTCAAGCAGTCACGGGGGCACTGCTGCCTCACAGCAGCATGGACCTAGGTTCAATTCCAGCCTTGGATGACTGTGTGGAGTTTGCACTTTCTCCCCGTGACTGCGCGAGTTTCCTTCGGGTGCTTTGGTTTCCTCCCACAGGAAAGATGTGCAGGTCAGGCGGATTGGCCATGATAAGATTGCCCCTTGGTGTCCAAAGGTTAGGTGGGGGTTATGGGATTACAGGGATAGGGCCTAGATAGGGTGTCCTTTCAGAGAGTCAGTGTCAACTCCATGGGCCGAATGGCCTGCTTCTGCACATTCATCCATCAAGAGGTCAGGGTTTGCACAGTGAGGGTCAAGAGGTCAGGGTTTTGGGAAGCACAGTGGCGCAGTGGTTCGCATTGCTGTCTCGTGGCACCGAGGTCCCAGGTTTGATCCTGGGTCACTGATCGTGTGGAGTTTGCACATTCTCTCCGTGTTTGCGTGGGTTTCGCCCCCACAACCCAAAGATGTGCGGGATAGGTGGATTGGTCACGGTAAATTGTCCCTTAAAATTGGAAAAAATGAATTGGGTACTAAAAAATTTATCAAAAAAGAGGTCAGGGTTTGCGCAGTGATGGTCAAGAGGTCAGGGTTGGGGGGGGGAATGGGATGAGGGTTTTGGGGGGGGAATGGGATGAGGGTTTTGGGGGGGGGGAATGGGATGAGGGTTTTGGGGGGGGAAAATGGGATGAGGGTTTTGGGGGGGAAAATGGGATGAGGGTTTTGGGGGGGAAAATGGGATGAGGGTTTTGGGGGGGAAATGGGATGAGGGTTTTGGGGGGGAAATGGGATGAGGGTTTTGGGGGGGAAATGGGATGAGGGTTTTGGGGGGGAAATGGGATGAGGGTTTTGGGGGGGAAATGGGATGAGGGTTTTGGGGGGGAAATGGGATGAGGGTTTTGGGGGGGAAATGGGATGAGGGTTTTGAGGGGGAAATGGGATGAGGCGTTGGGTGGGGGATGAGGCGTTGGGTGGGGGATGAGGCGTTGGGTGGGGGATGAGGCGTTGGGTGGGGGATGAGGCGTTGGGTGGGGGATGAGGCGTTGGGTGGGGGATGAGGCGTTGGGTGGGGGATGAGGCGTTGGGTGGGGGATGAGGCGTTGGGTGGGGGATGAGGCGTTGGGTGGGGGATGAGGCGTTGGGTGGGGGATGAGGCGTTGGGTGGGGGATGAGGCGTTGGGTGGGGGATGAGGCGTTGGGTGGGGGATGAGGCGTTGGGTGGGGGATGAGGCGTTGGGTGGGGG
Source organism: Scyliorhinus torazame (assembly GCF_047496885.1). Lineage (NCBI taxonomy): Eukaryota > Metazoa > Chordata > Chondrichthyes > Carcharhiniformes > Scyliorhinidae > Scyliorhinus > Scyliorhinus torazame. The sequence continues at coordinate 26,745,482 of NC_092735.1, read as the reverse complement.
ATGAGGCGTTGGGTGGGGGATGAGGCGTTGGGTGGGGGATGAGGCGTTGGGTGGGGGATGAGGCGTTGGGTGGGGGATGAGGCGTTGGGTGGGGGATGAGGCGTTGGGTGGGGGATGAGGCGTTGGGTGGGGGATGAGGCGTTGGGTGGGGGATGAGGCGTTGGGTGGGGGATGAGGCGTTGGGTGGGGGATGAGGCGTTGGGTGGGGGATGAGGCGTTGGGTGGGGGATGAGGCGTTGGGTGGGGGATGAGGCGTTGGGTGGGGGATGAGGCGTTGGGTGGGGGATGAGGCGTTGGGTGGGGGATGAGGCGTTGGGTGGGGGATGAGGCGTTGGGTGGGGGATGAGGCGTTGGGTGGGGGATGAGGCGTTGGGTGGGGGATGAGGCGTTGGGTGGGGGATGAGGCGTTGGGTGGGGGATGAGGCGTTGGGTGGGGGATGAGGCGTTGGGTGGGGGATGAGGCGTTGGGTGGGGGATGAGGCGTTGGGTGGGGGATGAGGCGTTGGGTGGGGGATGAGGCGTTGGGTGGGGGATGAGGCGTTGGGTGGGGGATGAGGCGTTGGGTGGGGGATGAGGCGTTGGGTGGGGGATGAGGCGTTGGGTGGGGGATGAGGCGTTGGGTGGGGGATGAGGCGTTGGGTGGGGGATGAGGCGTTGGGTGGGGGATGAGGCGTTGGGTGGGGGATGAGGCGTTGGGTGGGGGATGAGGCGTTGGGTGGGGGATGAGGCGTTGGGTGGGGGATGAGGCGTTGGGTGGGGGATGAGGCGTTGGGTGGGGGATGAGGCGTTGGGTGGGGGATGAGGCGTTGGGTGGGGGATGAGGCGTTGGGTGGGGGATGAGGCGTTGGGTGGGGGATGAGGCGTTGGGTGGGGGATGAGGCGTTGGGTGGGGGATGAGGCGTTGGGTGGGGGATGAGGCGTTGGGTGGGGGATGAGGCGTTGGGTGGGGGATGAGGCGTTGGGTGGGGGATGAGGCGTTGGGTGGGGGATGAGGCGTTGGGTGGGGGATGAGGCGTTGGGTGGGGGATGAGGCGTTGGGTGGGGGATGAGGCGTTGGGTGGGGGATGAGGCGTTGGGTGGGGGATGAGGCGTTGGGTGGGGGATGAGGCGTTGGGTGGGGGATGAGGCGTTGGGTGGGGGATGAGGCGTTGGGTGGGGGATGAGGCGTTGGGTGGGGGATGAGGCGTTGGGTGGGGGATGAGGCGTTGGGTGGGGGATGAGGCGTTGGGTGGGGGATGAGGCGTTGGGTGGGGGATGAGGCGTTGGGTGGGGGATGAGGCGTTGGGTGGGGGATGAGGCGTTGGGTGGGGGATGAGGCGTTGGGTGGGGGATGAGGCGTTGGGTGGGGGATGAGGCGTTGGGTGGGGGATGAGGCGTTGGGTGGGGGATGAGGCGTTGGGTGGGGGATGAGGCGTTGGGTGGGGGATGAGGCGTTGGGTGGGGGATGAGGCGTTGGGTGGGGGATGAGGCGTTGGGTGGGGGATGAGGCGTTGGGTGGGGGATGAGGCGTTGGGTGGGGGATGAGGCGTTGGGTGGGGGATGAGGCGTTGGGTGGGGGATGAGGCGTTGGGTGGGGGATGAGGCGTTGGGTGGGGGATGAGGCGTTGGGTGGGGGATGAGGCGTTGGGTGGGGGATGAGGCGTTGGGTGGGGGATGAGGCGTTGGGTGGGGGATGAGGCGTTGGGTGGGGGATGAGGCGTTGGGTGGGGGATGAGGCGTTGGGTGGGGGATGAGGCGTTGGGTGGGGGATGAGGCGTTGGGTGGGGGATGAGGCGTTGGGTGGGGGATGAGGCGTTGGGTGGGGGATGAGGCGTTGGGTGGGGGATGAGGCGTTGGGTGGGGGATGAGGCGTTGGGTGGGGGATGAGGCGTTGGGTGGGGGATGAGGCGTTGGGTGGGGGATGAGGCGTTGGGTGGGGGATGAGGCGTTGGGTGGGGGATGAGGCGTTGGGTGGGGGATGAGGCGTTGGGTGGGGGATGAGGCGTTGGGTGGGGGATGAGGCGTTGGGTGGGGGATGAGGCGTTGGGTGGGGGATGAGGCGTTGGGTGGGGGATGAGGCGTTGGGTGGGGGATGAGGCGTTGGGTGGGGGATGAGGCGTTGGGTGGGGGATGAGGCGTTGGGTGGGGGATGAGGCGTTGGGTGGGGGATGAGGCGTTGGGTGGGGGATGAGGCGTTGGGTGGGGGATGAGGCGTTGGGTGGGGGATGAGGCGTTGGGTGGGGGATGAGGCGTTGGGTGGGGGATGAGGCGTTGGGTGGGGGATGAGGCGTTGGGTGGGGGATGAGGCGTTGGGTGGGGGATGAGGCGTTGGGTGGGGGATGAGGCGTTGGGTGGGGGATGAGGCGTTGGGTGGGGGATGAGGCGTTGGGTGGGGGATGAGGCGTTGGGTGGGGGATGAGGCGTTGGGTGGGGGATGAGGCGTTGGGTGGGGGATGAGGCGTTGGGTGGGGGATGAGGCGTTGGGTGGGGGATGAGGCGTTGGGTGGGGGATGAGGCGTTGGGTGGGGGATGAGGCGTTGGGTGGGGGATGAGGCGTTGGGTGGGGGATGAGGCGTTGGGTGGGGGATGAGGCGTTGGGTGGGGGATGAGGCGTTGGGTGGGGGATGAGGCGTTGGGTGGGGGATGAGGCGTTGGGTGGGGGATGAGGCGTTGGGTGGGGGATGAGGCGTTGGGTGGGGGATGAGGCGTTGGGTGGGGGATGAGGCGTTGGGTGGGGGATGAGGCGTTGGGTGGGGGATGAGGCGTTGGGTGGGGGATGAGGCGTTGGGTGGGGGATGAGGCGTTGGGTGGGGGATGAGGCGTTGGGTGGGGGATGAGGCGTTGGGTGGGGGATGAGGCGTTGGGTGGGGGATGAGGCGTTGGGTGGGGGATGAGGCGTTGGGTGGGGGATGAGGCGTTGGGTGGGGGATGAGGCGTTGGGTGGGGGATGAGGCGTTGGGTGGGGGATGAGGCGTTGGGTGGGGGATGAGGCGTTGGGTGGGGGATGAGGCGTTGGGTGGGGGATGAGGCGTTGGGTGGGGGATGAGGCGTTGGGTGGGGGATGAGGCGTTGGGTGGGGGATGAGGCGTTGGGTGGGGGATGAGGCGTTGGGTGGGGGATGAGGCGTTGGGTGGGGGATGAGGCGTTGGGTGGGGGATGAGGCGTTGGGTGGGGGATGAGGCGTTGGGTGGGGGATGAGGCGTTGGGTGGGGGATGAGGCGTTGGGTGGGGGATGAGGCGTTGGGTGGGGGATGAGGCGTTGGGTGGGGGATGAGGCGTTGGGTGGGGGATGAGGCGTTGGGTGGGGGATGAGGCGTTGGGTGGGGGATGAGGCGTTGGGTGGGGGATGAGGCGTTGGGTGGGGGATGAGGCGTTGGGTGGGGGATGAGGCGTTGGGTGGGGGATGAGGCGTTGGGTGGGGGATGAGGCGTTGGGTGGGGGATGAGGCGTTGGGTGGGGGATGAGGCGTTGGGTGGGGGATGAGGCGTTGGGTGGGGGATGAGGCGTTGGGTGGGGGATGAGGCGTTGGGTGGGGATGAGGCGTTGGGTGGGGGATGAGGCGTTGGGTGGGGGATGAGGCGTTGGGTGGGGGATGAGGCGTTGGGTGGGGGATGAGGCGTTGGGTGGGGGATGAGGCGTTGGGTGGGGGATGAGGCGTTGGGTGGGGGATGAGGCGTTGGGTGGGGGATGAGGCGTTGGGTGGGGGATGAGGCGTTGGGTGGGGGATGAGGCGTTGGGTGGGGGATGAGGCGTTGGGTGGGGGATGAGGCGTTGGGTGGGGGATGAGGCGTTGGGTGGGCGTTGAGGCGTTGGGTGGGCGTTGAGGCGTTGGGTGGGCGTTGAGGCGTTGGGTGGGCGTTGAGGCGTTGGGTGGGCGTTGAGGCGTTGGGTGGGCGTTGAGGGTGGTTGGGTGGGCGTTGAGGGGTTGGGTGGGCGTTGAGGGGTTGGGTGGGCGTTGAGGGGTTGGGTGGGCGTTGGGGCGTTGGGTGGGCGTTGGGGCGTTGGGTGGGCGTTGGGGCGTTGGGTGGGCGTTGGGGCGTTGGGTGGGCGTTGGGGCGTTGGGTGGGCGTTGGGGCGTTGGGTGGGCGTTGGGGCGTTGGGTGGGCGTTGGGGGGTTGGGTGGGCGTTGGGGGGTTGGGGGGGCGTTGGGGGGTTGGGGGGGCGTTGGGTGGGCATTGGGGCGTTGGGTGGGCATTGGGGCGTTGGGTGGGCATTGGGGCGTTGGGTGGGCATTGGGGCGTTGGGTGGGCATTGGGGCGTTGGGTGGGCATTGGGGCGTTGGGTGGGCATTGGGGCGTTGGGTGGGCATTGGGGCGTTGGGTGGGCATTGGGGCGTTGGGTGGGCATTGGGGCGTTGGGTGGGCATTGGGGCGTTGGGTGGGCATTGGGGCGTTGGGTGGGCATTGGGGCGTTGGGTGGGCATTGGGGCGTTGGGTGGGCATTGGGGCGTTGGGTGGGCATTGGGGCGTTGGGGTGGGCATTGGGGCGTTGGGTGGGCATTGGGGCGTTGGGTGGGGCATTGGGGCGTTGGGTGGGCATTGGGGCGTTGGGTGGGCATTGGGGCGTTGGGTGGGCATTGGGGCGTTGGGTGGGCATTGGGGGCGTTGGGTGGGCATTGGGGCGTTGGGTGGGGCATTGGGGGCGTTGGGTGGGCATTGGGGCGTTGGGGGGCATGGGTTGGGTGGGCATTGGGGCGTTGGGTGGGCATTGGGGGGTTGGGTGGGCATTGGGGGGTTGGGTGGGCATTGGGGGGTTGGGTGGGCATTGGGGGGTTGGTGGGCATTGGGGGTTGGGTGGGCATTGAGGGGTTGGGTGGGCATTGAGGGGTTGGGTGGGCATTGAGGGGGTTGGGGTGGGCATTGAGGGGTTGGGTGGGCATTGAGGGGTTGGGTGGGCATTGAGGGGTTGGGTGGGCATTGAGGGGTTGGGTGGGCATTGAGGGGTTGGGTGGGCATTGAGGGGTTGGGTGGGCATTGAGGGGTTGGGTGGGCATTGAGGGGTTGGGTGGGCATTGAGGGGTTGGGTGGCATTGAGGGGTTGGGTGGGCATTGAGGGGTTGGGTGGGCATTGAGGGGTTGGGTGGGCATTGAGGGGTTGGGTGGGCATTGAGGGGTTGGGTGGGCATTGAGGGGTTGGGTGGGCATTGAGGGGTTGGGTGGGCATTGAGGGGTTGGGTGGGCATTGAGGGGTTGGGTGGGCATTGAGGGGTTGGGTGGGCATTGAGGGGTTGGGTGGGCATTGAGGGGTTGGGTGGGGCATTGAGGGTTGGGGGGGGCATTGAGGGGTTGGGGGGGCATTGAGGGGTTGGGGGGGCATTGAGGGGTTGGGGGGGGCATTGAGGGGTTGGGGGGGCATTGAGGGGTTGGGGGGGCATTGAGGGGTTGGGGGGGCATTGAGGGGTTGGGGGGCATTGAGGGGTTGGGGGGCATTGAGGGGTTGGGGGGCATTGAGGGGTTGGGGGGGCATTGAGGGGTTGGGGGGCATTGAGGGGTTGGGGGGGGCATTGAGGGGTTGGGGGGGCATTGAGGGGTTGGGGGGGGCATTGAGGGGGTTGGGGGGGGCATTGAGGGTTGGGGGGGCATTGAGGGGTTGGGGGGGCATTGAGGGGTTGGGGGGCATTGAGGGGTTGGGGGGGCATTGAGGGGTTGGGGGGGCATTGAGGGGTTGGGGGGGCATTGAGGGGTTGGGGGGGCATTGAGGGGTTGGGGGGGCATTGAGGGGTTGGGGGGGCATTGAGGGGTTGGGGGGGCATTGAGGGGTTGGGGGGGCATTGAGGGGTTGGGGGGGCATTGAGGGGTTGGGGGGGCATTGAGGGGTTGGGGGGCATTGAGGGGTTGGGGGGGCATTGAGGGGTTGGGGGGGCATTGAGGGGTTGGGGGGGCATTGAGGGGTTGGGGGGGCATTGAGGGGTTGGGGGGGCATTGAGGGGTTGGGGGGGCATTGAGGGGTTGGGGGGGCATTGAGGGGTTGGGGGGGCATTGAGGGGTTGGGGGGGCATTGAGGGGTTGGGGGGGCATTGAGGGGTTGGGGGGGCATTGAGGGGTTGGGGGGGCATTGAGGGGTTGGGGGGGCATTGAGGGGTTGGGGGGGCATTGAGGGGTTGGGGGGGGCATTGAGGGGTTGGGGGGGCATTGAGGGGTTGGGGGGGCATTGAGGGGTTGGGGGGGCATTGAGGGGTTGGGGGGGCATTGAGGGGTTGGGGGGGGCATTGAGGGGTTGGGGGGGCATTGAGGGGTTGGGGGGGCATTGAGGGGTTGGGGGGGCATTGAGGGGTTGGGGGGGCATTGAGGGGTTGGGGGGGCATTGAGGGGTTGGGGGGGGCATTGAGGGGTTGGGGGGCATTGAGGGGTTGGGGGGGCATTGAGGGGTTGGGGGGGCATTGAGGGGTTGGGGGGCATTGAGGGGTTGGGGGGGCATTGAGGGGTTGGGGGGGCATTGAGGGGTTGGGGGGGCATTGAGGGGTTGGGGGGGCATTGAGGGGTTGGGGGGGCATTGAGGGGTTGGGGGGGCATTGAGGGGTTGGGGGGGCATTGAGGGGTTGGGGGGGCATTGAGGGGTTGGGGGGGCATTGAGGGGTTGGGGGGGCATTGAGGGGTTGGGGGGGCATTGAGGGGTTGGGGGGGCATTGAGGGGTTGGGGGGGCATTGAGGGGTTGGGGGGGCATTGAGGGGTTGGGGGGGCATTGAGGGGTTGGGGGGGCATTGAGGGGTTGGGGGGGCATTGAGGGGTTGGGGGGGCATTGAGGGGTTGGGGGGGCATTGAGGGGTTGGGGGGGCATTGAGGGGTTGGGGGGGCATTGAGGGGTTGGGGGGGCATTGAGGGGTTGGGGGGGCATTGAGGGGTTGGGGGGGCATTGAGGGGTTGGGGGGCATTGAGGGGTTGGGGGGGCATTGAGGGGTTGGGGGGGCATTGAGGGGGTTGGGGGGCATTGAGGGGTTGGGGGGGCATTGAGGGGTTGGGGGGGCATTGAGGGGTTGGGGGGGGCATTGAGGGGTTGGGGGGGCATTGAGGGGTTGGGGGGGCATTGAGGGGTTGGGGGGGCATTGAGGGGTTGGGGGGGCATTGTGGGGTTGGGGGGGCATGAGGGGTGGGGGGGGGGGTTGGGGGGTTGGGGGGGGGCTTGAGGGGTTGGGGGGGCATTGAGGGGTTGGGGGGGCATTGAGGGGTTGGGGGGGCATTGAGGGGTTGGGGGGGCATTGAGGGGGTTGGGGGGGGCATTGAGGGGTTGGGGGGGCATTGAGGGGTTGGGGGGGCATTGAGGGGTTGGGGGGGCATTGAGGGGTTGGGGGGGCATTGAGGGGTTGGGGGGGCATTGAGGGGTTGGGGGGCATTGAGGGGTTGGGGGGGCATTGAGGGGTTGGGGGGGCATTGAGGGGTTGGGGGGCATTGAGGGGTTGGGGGGGCATTGAGGGGTTGGGGGGGCATTGAGGGGTTGGGGGGGCATTGAGGGGTTGGGGGGGCATTGAGGGGTTGGGGGGGCATTGAGGGGTTGGGGGGGCATTGAGGGGTTGGGGGGGCATTGAGGGGTTGGGGGGGCATTGAGGGGTTGGGGGGGCATTGAGGGGTTGGGGGGGCATTGAGGGGTTGGGGGGGGCATTGAGGGGTTGGGGGGGCATTGAGGGGTTGGGGGGCATTGAGGGGTTGGGGGGGCATTGAGGGGTTGGGGGGCATTGAGGGGTTGGGGGGGCATTGAGGGGTTGGGGGGCATTGAGGGGTTGGGGGGGCATTGAGGGGGTTGGGGGGGCATTGAGGGGTTGGGGGGGCATTGAGGGTTGGGGGGGCATTGAGGGGTTGGGGGGGCATTGAGGGGTTGGGGGGGCATTGAGGGGTTGGGGGGGCATTGAGGGGTTGGGGGGGCATTGAGGGGTTGGGGGGGCATTGAGGGGTTGGGGGGGCATTGAGGGGTTGGGGGGGCATTGAGGGGTTGGGGGGGCATTGAGGGGTTGGGGGGGCATTGAGGGGTTGGGGGGGCATTGAGGGGTTGGGGGGGGCATTGAGGCGTTGGGGGGGCATTGAGGCGTTGGGGGGGCATTGAGGCGTTGGGGGGGCATTGAGGCGTTGGGGGGGCATTGAGGCGTTGGGGGGGCATTGAGGCGTTGGGGGGGCATTGAGGCGTTGGGGGGGCATTGAGGCGTTGGGGGGGCATTGAGGCGTTGGGGGGGCATTGAGGCGTTGGGGGGGGCATTGAGGCGTTGGGGGGGGCATTGAGGCGTTGGGGGGGCATTGAGGCGTTGGGGGGGGCATTGAGGCGTTGGGGGGGCATTGAGGCGTTGGGGGGGCATTGAGGCGTTGGGGGGGCATTGAGGCGTTGGGGGGGGCATTGAGGCGTTGGGGGGGCATTGAGGCGTTGGGGGGGCATTGAGGCGTTGGGGGGGCATTGAGGCGTTGGGGGGGCATTGAGGCGTTGGGGGGGCATTGAGGCGTTGGGGGGGCATTGAGGCGTTGGGGGGGCATTGAGGCGTTGGGGGGGCATTGAGGCGTTGGGGGGGCATTGAGGCGTTGGGGGGGCATTGAGGCGTTGGGGGGGCATTGAGGCGTTGGGGGGGCATTGAGGCGTTGGGGGGGCATTGAGGCGTTGGGGGGGCATTGAGGCGTTGGGGGGGCATTGAGGCGTTGGGGGGGCATTGAGGCGTTGGGGGGGCATTGAGGCGTTGGGGGGGGCATTGAGGCGTTGGGGGGCATTGAGGCGTTGGGGGGGGCATTGAGGCGTTGGGGGGGCATTGAGGCGTTGGGGGGGCATTGAGGCGTTGGGGGGGCATTGAGGCGTTGGGGGGGCATTGAGGCGTTGGGGGGGCATTGAGGCGTTGGGGGGGCATTGAGGCGTTGGGGGGGGCATTGAGGCGTTGGGGGGGCATTGAGGCGTTGGGGGGGCATTGAGGCGTTGGGGGGGCATTGAGGCGTTGGGGGGGGCATTGAGGCGTTGGGGGGGCATTGAGGCGTTGGGGGGGCATTGAGGCGTTGGGGGGGCATTGAGGCGTTGGGGGGGCATTGAGGCGTTGGGGGGGCATTGAGGCGTTGGGGGGGCATTGAGGCGTTGGGGGGCATGAGGCGTTGGGGGGGCATTGAGGCGTTGGGGGGGCATTGAGGCGTTGGGGGGGCATTGAGGCGTTGGGGGGGCATTGAGGCGTTGGGTGGCATTGAGGCGTTGGGTGGGCATTGAGGGCGTTGGGTGGGCATTGAGGCGTTGGGTGGGCATTGAGGCGGTTGGGTGGGCATTGAGGGGTTGGGTGGGCATTGAGGGGTTGGGTGGGCATTGAGGGGTTGGGTGGGCATTGAGGGGTTGGGTGGGCATTGAGGGGTTGGGTGGGCATTGAGGGGTTGGGTGGGGGCATTGAGGGGGTTGGGTGGGCATTGAGGGGTTGGGTGGGCATTGAGGGGTTGGGTGGGCATTGAGGGGTTGGGTGGGCATTGAGGGGTTGGGTGGGCATTGAGGGGTTGGGTGGGCATTGAGGGGTTGGGTGGGCATTGAGGGGTTGGGTGGCATTGAGGGGTTGGTGGGCATTGAGGGGTTGGTGGGCATTGAGGGGTTGGGTGGGCATTGAGGGGTTGGGTGGGCATTGAGGGGTTGGGTGGGCATTGAGGGGTTGGGTGGGCATTGAGGGGTTGGGTGGGCATTGAGGGGGTTGGGTGGGCATTGAGGGGTTGGGTGGGCATTGAGGGGTTGGGTGGGCATTGAGGGTTGGGTGGGCATTGAGGGGTTGGGTGGGCATTGAGGGGTTGGGTGGGCATTGAGGGGTTGGGTGGGCATTGAGGGGTTGGGTGGGCATTGAGGGGTGGGGTGGGCATTGAGGCGTTGGGTGGGCATTGAGGGCGTGGGTGGGCATTGAGGGGTTGGGTGGGCATTGAGGGCGTTGGGTGGGCATTGAGGGGTTGGGTGGGCATTGAGGGGTTGGGTGGGCATTGAGGGGTTGGGTGGGCATTGAGGGGTTGGGTGGCATTGAGGGGTTGGGTGGGCATTGAGGGGTTGGGTGGGCATTGAGGGGTTGGGTGGGCATTGAGGGGTTGGGGTGGGCATTGAGGGGTTGGGTGGGCATTGAGGGGTTGGGTGGGCATTGAGGGGTTGGGTGGGCATTGAGGGGTTGGGTGGGCATTGAGGGGTTGGGTGGGCATTGAGGGGTTGGGTGGGCATTGAGGGGTTGGGTGGGCATTGAGGGGTTGGGTGGGCATTGAGGGGTTGGGGTGGGCATTGAGGGGTTGGGGGGGCATTGAGGGGTTGGGTGGGCATTGAGGGGTTGGGGGGGCATTGAGGGGTTGGGGGGCATTGAGGGGTTGGGGGGGCATTGAGGGGTTGGGGGGGCATTGAGGGGTTGGGGGGGCATTGAGGGGTTGGGGGGGCATTGAGGGGGTTGGGGGGGCATTGAGGGGTTGGGGGGGCATTGAGGGGTTGGGGGGGCATTGAGGGGTTGGGGGGGCATTGAGGGGTTGGGGGGGCATTGAGGGGTTGGGGGGGCATTGAGGGGTTGGGGGGGCATTGAGGGGTTGGGGGGGCATTGAGGGGTTGGGGGGGCATTGAGGGGTTGGGGGGGGCATTGAGGGGTTGGGGGGGCATTGAGGGGTTGGGGGGGCATTGAGGGGTTGGGGGGGCATTGAGGGGTTGGGGGGGCATTGAGGGGTTGGGGGGGCATTGAGGGGTTGGGGGGGCATTGAGGGGTTGGGGGGGCATTGAGGGGTTGGGGGGGGCATTGAGGGGTTGGGGGGGCATTGAGGGGTTGGGGGGCATTGAGGGGTTGGGGGGGCATTGAGGGGTTGGGGGGCATTGAGGGGTTGGGGGGCATTGAGGGGTTGGGGGGGCATTGAGGGGTTGGGGGGGCATTGAGGGGTTGGGGGGGCATTGAGGGGTTGGGGGGGCATTGAGGGGTTGGGGGGGCATTGAGGGGTTGGGGGGCATTGAGGGGTTGGGGGGCATTGAGGGGTTGGGGGGCATTGAGGGGTTGGGGGGCATTGAGGGGTTGGGGGGCATTGAGGGTTGGGGGGCATTGAGGGGTTGGGGGGCATTGAGGGGTTGGGGGGGCATTGAGGGGTTGGGGGGCATTGAGGGGTTGGGGGGCATTGAGGGGTTGGGGGGGCATTGAGGGGTTGGGGGGGCATTGAGGGGTTGGGGGGCATTGAGGGGTTGGGGGGCATTGAGGGGTTGGGGGGCATTGAGGGGTTGGGGGGCATTGAGGGGTGGGGGCATTGAGGGGTTGGGGGGCATTGAGGGGTTGGGGGCATTGAGGGGTTGGGGGGCATTGAGGGGGTTGGGGGGCATTGAGGGGTTGGGGGGCATTGAGGGTTGGGGGGCATTGAGGGGTTGGGGGGCATTGAGGGGTTGGGGGGCATTGAGGGGTTGGGGGGCATTGAGGGGTTGGGGGGCATTGAGGGGTTGGGGGGCATTGAGGGGTTGGGGGGCATTGAGGGGTTGGGGGGCATTGAGGGGTTGGGGGGCATTGAGGGGTTGGGGGGCATTGAGGGGTTGGGGGGCATTGAGGGGTTGGGGGGCATTGAGGGGTTGGGGGGCATTGAGGGGTTGGGGGGGCATTGAGGGGTTGGGGGCATTGAGGGGTTGGGGGGGCATTGAGGGGTTTGGGGGGGCATTGAGGGGTTGGGGGGGGCATGAGGGGTTGGGGGGCATTGAGGGGTTGGGGGGGCAAGGGGGTTGGGGGGCGGAGGGGTTGGGGGGCAAGGGGTTTGGGGGGGCAAAGGGGTTGGGGGGGCAAGGGGTTTGGGGGGGCAAGGGGTTTGGGGGGGGCAAGGGGTTTGGGGGGGGCAAGGGGTTTGGGGGGAGGGTAAGGGGTTTGGGGGGGCAAGGGTTGGGGGGTTTGGGGGGGCAAGGGGTTTGGGGGGGCAAGGGGTTTGGGGGGGCAAGGGGTTTGGGGGGGCAAGGGTTTGGGGGGGCAAGGGGTTTGGGGGGCAAGGGGTTGGGCAGGTTGGGGGGCAAGGGGTTTGGGGGGGCAAGGGGTTTGGGGGGGCAAGGGTTTGGGGGGGCAAGGGGTTTGGGGGGGGCAAGGGGTTTGGGGGGGCAAGGGGGTTTGGGGGGGACAAGGGGTTTGGGGGGGACAAGGGTTTGGGGGGACAAGGGGTTTGGGGGACAAGGGGTTTGGGGGGACAAGGGGTTTGGGGGGACAGGGTTGGGGGGGACAAGGGGTTTGGGGGGGACAAGGGGGTTTGGGGGGGACAAGGGGTTTGGGGGGGACAAGGGGTTTGGGGGGGGACAAGGGGTTTGGGGGGGACAAGTGGTTTGGGGGGGACAAGGGGTTTGGGGGGGACAAGGGGTTTGGGGGGGACAAGGGGTTGGGGGGACAAGGGGTTTGGGGGGGACAAGGGGTTTGGGGGGGACAAGGGGTTTGGGGGGGGACAAGGGGTTTGGGGGGGACAAGGGGTTTGGGGGGGACAAGGGGTTTGGGGGGGACAAGGGGTTTGGGGGGGACAAGGGGTTTGGGGGGGACAAGGGGTTTGGGGGGGGACAAGGGGTTTGGGGGGGACAAGGGGTTTGGGGGAAGGTTAAGACCATAAGACATAGCAGCGGAAGAAAGGCCATTCGGCCCATCGAGTCCACTCCACCATTCAATCATGGCTGATTTCAATTCCATTTACCCCGCTCTCTCTCCATAGCCCTTAATTCCTCGAGAAATCAAGAATTTATCAACTTCTGTCTTAAAGACACTCAACGTCCCGGCCTCCACTGCCCTCTGTGGCAATGAATTCCGCAGACCCACCACTCTCTGGCTGAAGAAATTTCTCATCTCTGTTCTAAAGTGACTCCCTTTTATTCTAAGGCTGTGCCCCCGGGTCCTAGTCTCCCCTGCTAATGGAAAAAACTGCCCTACTTCCACCCTATCTAAGCCATTCATTATCTTGTAAATTTCTATTAGATCGCCCCTCAACTTCCTAAACTTCCAATGAATATAA